>NC_092803.1:36850122-37167542 GCF_040954645.1 Diabrotica undecimpunctata
CCGTCAAATTCATTGTCGTAGCCTACTTAGTGTCGAAAAAACTATTATTAATCATATGAAATAACAATGGTCAAAATAGGTATCAACATTAAGATTCTTCTGCTTTAAAAAAATTTGAAAGTACCTACTGACTTATTTTTTAATTTAATTTATAATACAGGGTGTCAATACTATACTTACTTATGTTTATGCGTTTTTATTCATATCTCAAGTTTGACAAAAGCTATTAACATGCGGTTTGCGCCATTTTGTTACGAATTTAATCCAGTTTCATTATAACTTACAATAAATAGGTGTTTTCATTAAACATTTTGAGGAAAAACAAATTTTAATTTTTTCTATTCGAAAGTCCCTTTACCTATGACAATTAAAACTAAATGCAATTGTTTTATAGTAGATGTAAATTAATTCATCTACACTCTTTCTAATGACACTAATTTAGTTAAAATCGGTTGATCCAAACCAAAGTTATAGGTATTTATCCACAAATACTTTCCCACTCTGCCCCACCCTTTATTTGAAAAAATAAAAAAAAGTACTTCAACAACTTTGTGCAGAATTTAAGCCATTTTCTAGTTTACTTATTTAGTACTTGGTCTAATTGCGCATATTTCCCAAAAAACTGGTTTTCAAAGTTTTCTTCACAGGTTACGTCCCTAGCGGTTAACCCAGAAACTTAAAAATTATTTCCAGCGATTTCTCTTGGTCACTTTTACTAAGGAATTTTTTCTCCTGAAGTTATAACATGAATAGTTTCTGATATATAGCCGAGAACTAGAAGGCTTATTGGACCACCCGGTACAAGTAACTAAATCATTTTTATATATTTTTGTGTATCACATGCAGCAACTTAAACTTATTAGTTCGTAAGGTTTTATTATGAAATTTGCAATTTATTTAAATTTTGCAATGGATTGTGTATTTTATTATCTTTTATTTTGTGACAATGAAGCATATATCTTTTCTATTCTATCTTACCAGGAACCAAGATATAGATCACATGATTTCATCCTTGATTTTTTAATATTATAGCATAAATATATATAATTTACCAATCAACAAACATAATAATTACTTTATTACTACTTCTACTCTTCCTAGGAGATAGGTCAAGTAATTACGAGACACTAATGAAATTAATAAAACCGCGTCATAATTACTTTTCTAGTTTGTTCAGTTTGTTCGCGTGTAAGCACTACAGCCACGTTTGTATTGTTATTATTTAAAGTTAAATTTTATGCTCGGGTGCCTTCCAGTGATTTTTTAATGTTTATCATGTTTTTATTTCCAATGTAAAACCAGTACACGGTTTGGTTATCTAGCGAATATATTTAAATGAAAAAGCCAGGTATATTATGGTTTAAATTATCGTGTAGTTTGGTTTGTGTACGCGAAGTAGATTTCTTTTACAATAATTTTGCGGCTTCATCTGAAGCTGTTCTAGGCAGCAATTTGTTTACAGACTACTATTGTCTTGATTATCCAACTAAATTTTAAAAAGAAGAGTACAAATTGGCATTTTATACGCTATACCCTCCTTTTGCAAAAGATGAAGAAGAAAGGACAAAGGGCGAAATTACTAGGTGAAGAATACAATTTGTCGTGTGCATGGAAAAGTAACACTAGCAATGGATCTGGTATAGTTGCTGATAAAGAAATGATAAATTTACGTACCTAAATAAAAAATTACTCAAGAGTAATACATCCCAAATGCATGTGTAACTTGCGAAAGACATTAAAAACTGTCTCAAAAGGTCTTCTTCGATTAATGACAAGTTAATCAAATACAATTAGCAATGAAATTATGCAAAATCGATTACTACGTGCTCACTAAAGACCATACACGCAAGGTCATCTAATGAAAATGAACGCTATCCCAACAATAGGTACATGTCTCGCGGTACTTCACCTGTAGGAGGTGCTTTCAACATCGTGTAGGCAGACTACGTTCAACCTTAAAGGAACAATGAAAGAAGTATTGGGTGTAAATACCAACCTTAGAGACTTAATCATTGACAATAATGTTTAAAGTTCGGTACAATATTTTATACACATTCAAAGAATTTTTTCTGTAGTGTCTCAAAGTGTATCTGCAACTATTAGCCATCGTTACTGGTACAAAGTTTATTACAATGTGTTTACATATATAGAATCTGTTTATTTACAAGTTAGAATACATTGGCTGCATCTTAATATATATATATATATATATATATATATATATATATATATATATATATATATATATATATATATATATATATATATATATATATATAATATATATATATATACACTAAGTAGTAAAAGTAACAGTCTAGGAAACGAATTGTAGGACCTAGTCTCTTTGATGTCTGTAGTGGACACATTGTATAGTCGGTTCACAATTTGTTGATAGCTCACTACAAGTTTAACCCTAATTAGAAAACTGAAATACAGAGAGGATAGGTAATACGATATAATAGTAAAAACCAACCTAAAACTGACGGTTTAAGACGTTTTCGACTAACCCACCTTATATCTGAAGGAATACAATACCTTATAATCCTATTACGGGGGTATTTTGAATGGTTAGAGATGAACGACCAGTGTCGTAGAGTATATGATTGAAACATTTATTTGAACTAAATAAATATATTTTTTAAATTGTATTTATGTAAATTGTATTTTTTAATAAAACTTATTTATTTTATTCAAAAATAAAAATTTTCTTGCCATTTGTAAAAGATACATTTATTTAATTAAGGAAAAAGGCGCCAAATGTCGCCTGGCAAAATTTCCAATGTGTTTTAAATGTATCCATTATTTTCGAATCCGGAGAAAACTAATAAATATTTTTGAAAAATTTAAACGCATAATGAAAGATTACATTATTACTCAGGGCAGAAAGTCCCTGAAAACTTCTACAATGTTTATTTTAATATGTTATGTAACAGGGGTGAAAATAAAAGAGAAAATATAGTATAATTTTTAATTGAAAATATTGCATGCAAAAGAAACTTTTTATTTATTCTAAAAAATATTTCATTCTGCCTTTAAATTTTTCAAAAATGCTTTTTAGTTTTCTCAGGATTTGAAAAAAAAATGGATACATTTAAAACACATTGAACATTTTGACAGGCGACATTTTGCGCCTTTCCCCTTTAATACCTCACGATTACAACTACTATTACTTACCTTATATAATTACGATTAGAAAACTATTCAAATTCAAAATAAATAGGATCAACTTCGGAATCCGAGTCGTCTTGAGGGTTAATAATTAGGTTAATAATCTCTACGGTCGCATTAATTATGTTATCAAGATCCCACATTTTTTGTTCTGCTTCTATTACTGCATCTTTCCAGTTTTGTTTTGTAATATGCTATAAAGACTCATATAACAATTCACGTACAGCTTGTATTTTATATGACGTATTTTTTCTAGCCACATAACTTTTCATTTGTGCCCAAATGAGTTCAATTGGATTTATTTCGCAGTGGTAGGGTGGAAGTCTAAAGACTGTGATGTTTCGCCTTTCCGCCATTTTGTCAACTACGTATTTCTTGAACTTAGATTTGTGTTGCCGGGCAATTTTTAAAAGTTCTGCTTTTACCATTCCATCTTCGTAAGGCAGATACTTATTCCGCAGCCAGTCAAGAATATCCTGTTTCTTCCACGCATTCGTTAGAAGTCTTTCTACTAGTCGTGAATGATAAGGTGCATTATCTAATACTATAATTAAATTTGGTGGTATGTGTTCAATCATTTGCTCAAAATACTCTTCGAAAACATCAGCTGTCATCTCCTCGTGATAGTCTTTTGTGCTTTTGGAATGAAATTCCAACAAACCATGCTTAACAAATCCTTTTTCACTGCCAATGTGAGAAATTATTAATCTACTGCCTTTACCAGAAGGTGGGGAGATACCAGTAGACCAACCTTCCATAAAGGCTTGCCTGGAGCTTAATATATTTTTATCTGACCAAATTTTTTTTAGAGTATGACCTGAGTTTACCCACGTTTCATCCTGGTAGAAGATGGGCCTTTCTTTAGCCCGGAATTTTCGTATGAATCTTGGATAATTTCTTCTCCAACATCATCTTCTCCCCCCGGCCAATCAAAAGTGATTTTCGGTCTGATTTCTCCCACCGGAAATTTAATTCTTTTAGAACTTGCCACAATTTAGTTCGTCTGATATGAGGCAAATCCGGGTCGTCTCTAATTTCTTGTAAAATTTTGTTTAGGTTTGGTATTTCTTTTTTAAAAAAAAATCCATGAATTTTCCTTCGAATTCCATTTTTGGCAAATTCATCAATTTCAATAGGCTTTTTCCCTCTCTTTAAGTGTTCGTTTGTGTTTGGGTTGTGTTTTTTTCTTTCTGATAGGAACCTATATAAAGTTGACTCTCCTACGCCAGTCATGTTGGCACAACTTTCGACTATGTTGCGAACAGTGTTTGTGGGATTCTGAGAAACCAGAGCATCGTGAACATTCAGGACAATAGTCTTCTCTCTTGGTGAATAGACAGACTTACTGACTGTACGCAACAGTACCGGTGTAAAACTTGATGATGAAGCCATCACAAACAATCCAACAAAACGAGCACGAGCGAAAGGTACGTATATGTTCGTAGGTATATGGAATAAAAAATCACTCACGCACTGCATATAATTCGCAAAAGAAATATTCGAGACGCTAATTACTGCCGTAGACGCGGAAACACCGACGAGCCGTAAATTACATGCGATCAGAAACGTACTAAACAAAAAAATTGTTTTCGTTCGTAATAACTTCACCCTTTCAAGTTAAGTTTCGAATATAATTATATTATTAAAAATCTGGGGAATTCCATCTTAATTATCTTGCAACGAATAGTACCTTCGGATATGAATTCCAGGTTTTCTAGTAAAGTGATTAAACGCGAAGATTAGTATTGAAATATCCAAAGAGATAAGGTATTCTTATTTACAAAATTGTTAATGGTTAAATTCTTATTTTTATTAATATAATATAATAACCAACATTAGTCGTGAAAGTTTTAATAGTTTTTTTTGCTAAATATATTAGTATTAAAATATTATCAATATTATATATAACAGTATTAAAACATTATATTATTATTTAATGAATAAACACCTTAGGAACGCCTATGATTTACGACCGTTTTGTGAGTTTGGGGCATATTTCGTGCTCTCAACAATTTGTGAACGAAGAATAGTAATATGTGCTAGACTGTTAAGGAGTCATCAAAATGTTCAGAGGGAGGACGATTTTCAGAAGTTATCAGATATCCATAAGTAATACGAGTGTGACCTAGTCTGAGTCTTTTGATAATAATATTATCTTTTCTGCTCATTTAGTTTCGTACTTTGTACGTTCCAGTGTGTTTGCCAAGTGCTTAATATGTTGTTTTTGATGCTAGCCTTTAGATTTTGGTGAAGTTGTATGTTTCCAGATTTTCTAGAAAGCAGGCCTGTTTTTCTGCTTAATCAGAGTTCTCATTTCCAATGATACGATGATGGTTACTGAAACGCCATTTTTTGACTGCTATTGGCAGATACTATGGATGTACTGTACAATGGGATGTATGGAGTATATATTTCTGATTAAGTCAAATGTGGAGAGAAAATCGGTGCATATTGCTAACCATTTCTCATTAGTAATGGGTGAGTGTAATGCCTTGAGTATTCTATACAGTTCAGCTGTATGTATACTGTATCTATAAGATATACTACTGTTGTATTTGAGGTGCTTACATCATAACCGATGGTCTGTTTTTCTTTGGAGGCATCTGTGTAGAGAATTTTGTCATAATGCTGTATTTGTATAAGTTCTTTAAATGTCTGTACCAAGAGAGTTCTGGGCGTTTCTTTTTTTTATCGATTTAAGCAGGTAAGGACACTACGTAGCGTTTTGGTCCACGGGAGAATTCTGGACGAAGTAACAGGACTTGTGAAAGTTAGGTCTGTATCTTTTGGCATAATTTTTAAAATTTGTGAGATAGAATGTGCTCGAGGGCAACAATTGTTTGGAACAGGGTGGGCAGTATTAATTAGTTTAATTAAGTTAAAGTAAGTGTCGGAAGCAAATATGTAGAGAATTTTTCCGTAATCCAATCTAGAGCGGATCAAGGTTCTGTAAATTCTTAAGAGTAATTTCTCTTCTGTCTCCCATTGACAATGAACTTTAAGTTGAACTAATGAGTTTTTAAGAGATTGCTTCTATTTAAAGGGTTTGTTTTTGTGTTCTGTGTTTGATCTCTTCATGGAAGTCGTTTACCGAATATTATTGCTACTAATTTGTGTTTATCAATCACTTAAAGGGAGATCCATAAATATGAAGTAGGGTAGGATGAGCGTGATGTCTTCTAGCGAAGTGTATGACTTTAGATTTTCCAGATGAAAATTTTAGTCCAATTTTAGCGGACCAATTATGAAAATTGTTAAGAGTATTTTGGAATAAAGAGCCTGTGCTCCTTGTAACTTTATCTTGGCAATAAATTACAAGATCATCTGCGTACATTAAGTATTCTACTGGAGGGAGAACAAAAAAGTCTATATCGTTAATGCTAGAAAGTAAAAGTGTGAGGCTCAAAACTGAGCCTTAAGTACTCCATTTTGGGAGATATGTATTGTAGATTTCCCATTTGCAACTACTTTTAATGATCTCTTTTGTAACAAATTGTTGATAAAGGTAAAAATATTACCCGGTAAACTAAGTTCCTAAAGCTTTTTAATGATAACAGCTCTGTTTATTGCATTGAAGGCACTTTATATATCTAAGGCAACTGCCATGACGTCGTTCGTGTTTGCTATAGCTTGACTTATTTCTGTTTAGAGAAATACCAGATTATCCATTGTACTTCGGTTGGGTCTGAATCCCGACTGTTCTTTATCTATTAGATTGTATTCTTCAAGAAACCAAAGCAAACGTTTATTTATTATCTTTTCTAGTAGTTTGCACATTGTATATGTTAGTGATATTGGCATGTAGGTTTTGGAAGCATTAGAAGATGAGTAATTTTTTCTGATCGGTATGGTAAGTCACCGCTGCCAAAGACTCGTATGTCTTTGGCTATACCATATCTTATTGTAGAGCGTAAGCAGCTTCGACAGGGTTGCTGTCTGTATATGTTTAAGAAAGATAGACGGAATGCTATCATGACCTACAGACAAAAAAAATGGTTGGAAGCAGTAACAAGCTACTAAAGAAAAGTTGGAATAAAAAGTTAAAAACAAAAAAAAAGGATGTACAGAGGAATGGAAGAGAATACTAAAAAATATATAAACAATGGAGTAATTTTGCTTCGAGAAGCCAAGAACCTATACAGCCTGTAGCGCTGTTAATACACACAACGCAAAAGTCTAAGGATATTTTAATAATTTGACAATAGCAATGACAGAAATTTCATGACCATATAAATTTGCTTGTACTATAATTTTTAATACAGACACTCACTTCTTATCAAAAAAAAATTGTAAAACTGATAGCAATACGTGTTTTAGAATGTTTTTATAAGGGACAAAAAAATCGACATTTTTATGTATTGTTTATTTTTAATTTTAGTCACTTTATACCATTCTTGCTTAATAGGTGAGTTAAAGATATTGCCTTTTTACCATGCAACGACAACATTTAACGTTGGACGAGATGAAGAGAGCCGTGGGCCTCCTTCAAGCTGGTATGCAAAAAACTCAAGTTGCTGACCAGTTGGGTGTCTCCCAAAGCGTCGTAAGTCGTTTGTGGCGTCGGTTTAGAGACACTGGGAGTCCAGCCGAGCAACATCCAGGACGTGGTCGCTCTACAACCGTCGCTCAAGACCGATATTTAATTTTAAATGCCAGAAGGCAGCCATCAATCACAGTACCCGAGCTGGTTAATGAATTACAGCTTGCACATAATGTAACAATTAGCAGCAGTACTGTGAGGAATCGTCTCCAAGAAGCCAATCTTCGTAGTCGGCGACCACTGAGATGTCCATCTCTATCTAGAGGCAATCGCGCTGCAAGATTAACCTGGTGTCAAGAGTTTCAGAATTGGACTGACAATGAGTGGGCCATAGTTTTGTTTAGTGACGAGTCTAGATATGGATTTCATCCAGATTCTTGTCGGGCAAGAGTTTGGAGACGACCCGGAGATGGAGAACGATTACGACATCTTCAAGAAGTGTATGCATACAGAGATAGTACATTAATAGTATGGGGTGGAATCATGATTGGCGGAAGAACTGACCTCGTTTTCCCACGTGGCTTTCTCACAAGTCGGCAATATTTGGACACTATTCTTGAACCTGTTGTGCGCCCGTTTGCTGCAGCTGTTGGAGAATATTTTTTTACTTTATGCATGATAATGCTCGACCACATGTTGCGCATATTGTAACAAACTGGTTGGATAACGAGGGTATTGATGTATTGCCGTGGCCAGCACAATCACCGGACTTGAATCACATTGAGCATGTATGGGACATGCTTCAACGAAGAATTACTCCACATATGGGCAATATCTACATGAGTTTCAATTACAATAGCTTCTGAGAGAACAATGGACACAACTACCTCAAGCAGACATTAACAATGTGATTCGGAGCATGAACAGTAGATGTATAGCTGTGATAAACCAACGTGGTGGCCATACTTTATTTTAAGTTTATATTTTTTCGTATTTTTGACATTTTATGGTGGTATGTGAAACATGGGTGATTTTTAATATATTTTTTTGCTCCAATTTTCTGTTTTTTTGCAATTTATGGTTTTTGACATATTAAACAACAATTTAAACTACAAATTTTGTATTTTTTTTTTAAGTTGATTACAGATAAACAAAATACGTCTATTTATAAAAATATCCCTAGACTTTTGCGTTGTGTGTATATATGTAAGCACCATTTACAGTCTTTTTGATTATTTATTCTTTATTAGCTATTGAATAATTAAAATGTAGATGTACCATGATAACTGTTGTCTTGATGCGACTATAATTTACAGTGTTCTTTGGTTTAATCATTTTCTTAGAAATGACAATTCTTACTTTCTGAATTACCTATCTTATTAAAGGGATACTTCTGAGGACAGTGTCCGGTGAGAAGCTATTGATGTTGCTATGGCTTTTGCTTTATTGTTCATCCGTAGCACCGATTGATTTGTGCTAGGTTTATTACACTCACACATCCTCAATAATATTATAAAAATCATAAAATTTTCGGATATTTAAAATAGGTAACAGTATCTACTTATTGGTTATCATCACTTTCTACCCGCACAATTATAGGTATAAGAACTACATATTATGAAAATACTTTTACTATATTAATGCGTTTCTCGTATTTTTAAAATAATCAGTAATCATTTACCATAAATAATTAATAGAGGCCAACAAGCGAGGACCTCGAATAAGTATAAAATAATTAATGTTTATTAATGGTTTGTATTTTGAGAACGATTTCGGAAGTGGAAATCGAAACGTTAAAAATAAGTTGCGTTTCTACGACGACTTTATTGTAAGGTAGTTCATTCGATTACATGAAATCAACTTTAACTTGAGAATATCCGTTAGAAAAATCATCTAATGTGATTCATCTTTAAAAAAGACAACCACAAGCAATGGTGACAGTAAAAGTATCCTGTTAGTGATTCCATAGTAAATCATGAAAAAAACAGGAAAAAACCTCATAATACTATCCTGACAGGGTAAGTACTCTTATTTGGTCTTACAGTCTGTCCCAAACCCTTCTTTCAGTGCGTCACTAATTTTGACGTCATATAGGATTTTAAGAATGTCGAGAATTATTGCATGACATTTTAGTTAAATCTGATAGTTGCAGGATCGTAATCTCTCTTTTTCTAATTGAAAATAATTTAATAATTTTAATATTAGTCTTTGTTGTTTCTCGATATATCTCGGCATATTTAAAATATTTTTATGGCAATAAATACAAAATTAAATTTTCGCTGTAAAATGTCTGATAATACTAACCTGGAATGACAATTATCATTTTATCAGTTGACATTGTGAAAGTACTGTCACGATCGAGACAATCTGCGTCAAATTATATTTATGCGCATCATTGATTGGATATCTATTTAGCGTATTCTAAACTCCAACCAATTATACATCCGTAAGGAGAATTAGCTTTACGATAAATAATTTTCTAAGTTCTATGTATAATAATAATATTCACAGACTCACGTTTTCTTCTGTTACTTCTAGCTTAATGTGTTCGACACTTAATGTGATAGAGAGAATTCGATCAACTATGACGCACTGAAAGAAGGGTTTGGGACGAACTATACATTATTACATTATTAGTCCACTCTCAATAAACACCAAACTCTGATTTTATATGTATGTAATTTAAAAACATAAATGATGTATCCTCGATACTTACTAATAGTGGTATTTTCCTTTTATTAACTTTTTCTTTTCATATGGGTAACCAGACCCTACTGCATTATGCCGACAAATTTGCGACACAATTGATCTCATTTAGTATAATTAGAGCCGCTTCTTTGATTTTTCCCTTTTTACCATCTGTTTGTTTTAGGACCATACTTGAATCGTTCCATTGAACCCTATGTTCATTTTCCCATGCATGTTTATATACCAGAGATCTATCAAGTTCTCTATTTTTAATATAAGATCGATGTTCACTTATTCTAACATTTAATGGTCTTGATGTTTCACCTAAATAAAATGATCGCATTCACAAGGTATTTTATAAATACAATTTTTTTGTTCTTTCTTGTTCATTGTTAGGTTTATTTCATTTTCCTTGTATTTTTCCTTATGTATGCTGTAGGATCTTGTTCTAAAATTTTATTTTTAGGATACATCATTTATGTTTTTAAATAAAAGACATATAAAATCAAAGTTTGGTGTTTATTGAGAGTAAATTAAATGTAAGACCAAATACTTATCATGTCGGGATAGTATTGTGCGGTTTTTTTCTTGATTTTTTTCTCATGATTTACTATGGAATCACTAACAAGAGAATTTTACTGTCATCATGGCATGTGGTTGTCTTTTTAAAGACGAATCACATAATATGATTTTTATGACGGATATTCTCAAGTTAAAGTTGATTTCATGTAATCGAATGAACTATCTTACAATAAAGTCGTCCCAGGAACGTAACTCAGCAATACTGGCAATATCATTTTAAAGTCGTCTACTTTAAAATGTATAACATATGTCTGGATTGTCATAGTCAGATAATCTGACAAGTAAGATAAAATTAAATTATTAGAAGAATTTTTCACCAAGTAACAAAACACAAAATTTGTTTAATTTATTTATGCTTTGTATGTTGAGAACGATTTCCGAAGTGGAAATTGTAACCTCAAACTTATTTTCAGCTTAAATTGTCGCACAGAAGATACTTGTCTTGTTTAGTAATAGTTGGTAATATGGTAAGTTAGTAGTATAATAGTTCAGTAGACTTCTCGCAGTCCACGAATATCCTTGCCAATAGTTTGTTTCTTCTGCAGACTTCTCTATCAGGTTTTTGTCAGTAGTAAATGGTCTTTAGTACTGTATCCCGACCTATATATATTATATATTGTGGCTAAACACCCCACACGGGGTTACGCCGCTTAAGCTCTCTAGATCTATGTTACGAGGTAGGTCAGACCTCATTTTCTTTATTTAATTTTTCCTGTTATTTTTCTCCACTGTTTCCTATCTCTGGTTTTTTCTCTCCATTGCCGTACGCTCGTCCTGTTGAGATCATTTGTTACTTCTTGTAGCCATGTAGATCTTGGTCTTCCACGTCTTCTTTTACCCGCTGGTGTCCATTCCAATATTGAAAATATTGTCGTAGATGGTCCTGATCTCCATACATGTCCTAGCCATTTTGCCCTTTCCTGTTTTATTTCGTTTCCTATATCCCGATCTAAATCCAGCTTATTTTTTGGGTCGATAAAAGTCTAACTTAGCCTTCGGTCTTTTTGTGATAATTTTTGAGAAAAGTTTATATATGTGTGATAGCAAACTGTTAAGACGATAAAGTTTTAGGTATCTTTATGTCTCCTTTCTTACGTTATAAAATAATGACTGCATTGTTACATTGAAAAGGGGTTTGTTCTTGGTAGATAAATTCAGTGAGAAGTTTCGCCAGAGCCTGGATAATTTTATATCCCCCTAATTTGATCGCCTCGATCACTACTTTATTATCGCCAGGGCATTTGTTATTTTTCATTTCTGAAAGTATCGTTTTGACTTCATATGGTGTCATTTCTGGCATTTTTTCTGATCCCTGATTTATGATTTTGAGCAGAAGGTGACCTTGGTTATCGAAAGGGATTCAACAAACTAGAAGATTTCAGTTCTAACCGAGTAATTTGGATATAATACATCCTTCCTCATACCTCTCCTGGTTTCAATTTTTGAACTGGGTTGGTCACCTATTACAATTTGTGTTCTTTGATTCCAATAAATGTTTGTTATTATGTACTAAAAATATTATTGGATTGGCAGCCACCTGAACTAAAAATAGAGAAAGATCAAAAACAATATGGCTTAATGGAGTCCGAATGTCAGAGAGAGGTCTATGACCAAATAGTAGAGTTTTTGCAGTTTTACTTTTTGTAGATAAAAACCCGAATACAAATGGCAAGACAAGCTTTTGTGAAATTCAGACCGCTCCTATGTAATCAAAACCTACATTTCGAAATACGCTACAGAATGGTCAAGTGCTACATATGGTCCATCTTGCTTTATGGCATGGAAACGTGGACTTTGAAAAAAACATCTATCAACAAACTTGAAGCATTTGAAATGTGGTCATTAAGAAGAATGATGCGCATACCTTGGGTGGATAGAGTTCGAAACGATGACGTCCTTAAGAGAGCCGGCGTGGAAAGAGAACTCTTTAGATTAATTAAAAAACGCAAGATTGGTTACCTTGGGCACATATTGAGAGGAGCAAAATATGAAATACCACAGTTAATCCTACAAGGGAAGATCGAAGGTAGGAGAGGAGCCGGCCGCAAACAATTATCCTGGTTAAGAAATATTAAAGAATGGACAGGAATACACAATACAGGCGAGCTGTGTCACGCCGCCAAGAACAGAATTCTAGTAATGAGATAGTCGCCTACGCACTTTGGTGTATGGCATGTTAAGAAGAGAAGATAAAATCTCACCTGTATCAGTCTGATAACACTATGATGGCTTATAGATATCAAGGAAATAGATCTTCCTTCTTGTATGTAGGCTTTAAAGCCTGTTTCTTCTTCAACATTAGTCTCCTAAATTGTTTAAATTATCGCACCATCTTTTTCTTGGTCTGCCAATACTTCTTCGTCCATTTGGTGACTTATCTCGTGCTATTCGTACTATCCTATCCTCTGCAATTCTAATAATGTTTCGGTCCACTCCCGTTTCCGTTTTGTCACCTATTCATTTATGTCTTCTATACTGCATGCTCTTCTTATGTTTTCGCTACTCTCCCTATTCAACAGACTTTTCCCTGATCTTCTTCGGAGTATCTTCATCTCTGTTGTTTCTAGTAGTCGTCTCGTTTTAGATGTGTCAGGTCTTGTTTCCGCCGTGTATGTTAATATAGGTCTAATTGCTACTTTATAGATTTTTGTTTTTGTGTCTTGTCTTAGGTGTTTGTTTTCCAGATTGTGTCATTAAGAGATTCCGCCGCTTTACTTTCTTTTAAGCTTTGTTATCGTACTTCTTCTTCAACGTCTCCGTAACTAGTTGCATCTATTCCCAAATGTCTAAGCCTTACTTCCTGCTTTATTATTTTCTTATGAATTTCGATTTTACATCATAGTGAGTATTTAGATGTTGTCATACCTTTGGTTTTTTCTGCTGATATTATCATATTGTATTTCCTGGCTGTTGTATTGAAGATGTGTGTTAATCTTTGGAGCTCTTCTGTCTTCTGTCTAGGCGATTATGCATATATTTGCATAACATAATATTTGGATTTCTTTGTTCCCCCATTCTGTATTCATGACCTTTACGTACTGCTTGTATTATTTCGTCCATAATTATATTAAAGAGAAGTGGACTTAACGAGTCACCCTGTCTGACTTCGCTTTGTACTAGTATACACTGTGTTAGTTTTCCATTTATCTTTGCCTGTATTCGATTATGGAAGTAGATTTTTTCGATGGTTTGTATAATATTGATTGGTATGTTTCTTTTATACGGTAGGTGTTAGACGTCTTCGACTTGGATGCGATCGAAAGCCTTTGTCTATAAAACATAGATATGCTGGTTTATTGTACTCAATGGAATTTTCTTCCGGATCTGAATCCTTGTTGTTCGTCTGATAAAGTTGTTAGTTTATTGATTTTGTTAGTAAGAACTTTTGTGGTAAGCTTAAGTGCGGTATTCAGTAGATTTATACCTCTATAATTGTTGAGGTCTTCTTTATCTCTTTTCGGTGAAATATTAGTTTTTGTATAAGTTTTGTCATCCCTAGAGTTATACTTTCTCCTCCATGTTTTAGAAGCTCGTTGGTTATTTCGTCTGGTCCTGGTGACTTTCTATTTTTGAGTGAATTTATGCTATCTTTACTTTCTGAAAACTGATTTCTATTTCGTGTCTTAATTCAGGTACGTTATTGTATTGATTATAATTTTCCTTTCCTTTAAACAGTTCCATCAAAAAGAAATTTTGCCATTTCTTTCCGTTGGCTTTTACAATATCTGCATCACCAAACACTCTATAGAGTTCGACTTATATCGCTTTCTCCTCCTACCATGTTCGTTAACTCCGCCATATAATATAGTCCTCAATACTTTTCTTTTCAAGATTTGTATAAAAAAGTGTTTAATATAAATAATACCAAAAATAAGAAGCTATTTTTTGATGAAAAAATAATAAAAAAAAACAGCCAAAAAATTATCCGATCGCCGTTTTCTCACTTATGTTATATAATATATTGTAATCAAAAAATAAAAGACAGACATACAATAAAGAGAAATTACCTAGAAGATTACTTCGAAAAAGAGCAGGTTTAGATAAAGATATTACGATATTAGGGGAAATAATTTATTCGTGAAAATGGCAAGTTGGAAAAGGCGGAAAACATTACGTCGTGTAGTACCATTTATTCAACGTAGGTACCACATTGTGACCTTCAAAGCGATTCCATTATTTCATATCACAAACCAATGTCGAAACCAAGTTAGAATTTGTTTAATAGTCAAGCCGTGTCTGAAAATTACCATTAACAGCAATCTGTAAGATCTACATTACAATAAAAGTCAATGTTAAAAATATACTTTGTGGCGGCAAAATATAAAAAGACTGCAAAATCATGTTCAACGACTAAAAATGTAAAACAACGCTAAAATATAAAACAATTACAGGTCGTCCTTCCACTTTATTACCTAGTGGAAGTATAAACAAATATTAATATAATTAATAGATGTTTTTATATTTTCTTGAAAACAAGAAATATAAAATGACGATAAATAAGTCATCGGTTAAAAACTCATGAAAAATGAATGCAGTAATGAAAAAAAAAACGCAATTTGTTATAATTTAGTATCCTTTTTACATAACGAAGATTCATTTTCATTACAATTCTAGATATTTTTTTTATTATTTGTTTGCCCAGCCTAGCTGAACAGACAGGATATGTCAGTGCTTCGCACTGTACATTTCCTGAACTGAAACTCGTCTGGAGCTTTTTTAATTAATAATTAATTTATGTAAATTACCTATATGTGTTACCTAAATTATTTAGTTATCTAAATAAATTATGATTATCCAGATTTAGCCATACGGCTCACACTCCCTCTAAGGGGAAAATTCACTCATCCCAGATTCCTACCCAACCAGAAATCCCTTTGAAGCCCAGGGATGTTGACCTGTGTTGACCCTTGAATTGTCTCGAACACCAGACCGGTTTCATAGCGGCTCGCAGAACCTCATTTTAATTTATCTCGAATAATTTATTCGACCCTTTTCTGGAGAGTTTCAATCGCAGGTATAAGAGGGGACCCGTTTGGGTATTACCTGCTAAAAAATACTTGTTAGAAAAAGATATTTACAGTTTAGATGAGTCATTATTTATCGTAACATTGCCCCCCTCTTAAAAGATGGTTCCTCCTGGAAACTCTTGTCGGGACTGGAACTGGAACGGTATGCTGGTATCGGCAACTCGACCCTCTTTTACAACTTCCAGTTGTATAAAAATGACAAAGGACAAGGGATGTGCGGTTTTCTCTCTGCACCAGTAACTATGCGGATTGCAACACCTGGACTTCGGTGTCTTTAAAGATCTCCTCTACCATACTTCGAATAACCCTCCAATCTAATTGGCAGCACTCTAATTTCGGCATGGCTAACTTTTGCACGTCTGACTCTAGTATGTGCTCCCACAACTGAAGTAAGGCTTCCCATACATCTCGGTAGGTAGGTTGGTCACGGGCAGTGTCTTTTATTACCAGGTAGAAAAGGTAACGTGGTGCATCTTGGAGTTTCAAGGCTTTCCCGGGAGCTGGCACTTAACATTAGCATCATAACATTGGTAAATTAAACAAATTTTGTTTTTTTTACTAATGTTTGTATTTTGAGAACGATTTCCGAAGTGGAAATTAAAACGTCAATAAAATTAATTTAACCTTTAATTGTGGCTTATTCCCATTTAAATAGTAATTACTTTAACATGCCACAAGAAAATAGCTGCAGAACAATAATAGTATAATTACCTTTGATTAGTTTGTTTTTAATATAAATAAAAATTATTCACCTCAAAACACAAAAAAAATTAAAGCTATAAAAAATTATCAAAAGTCCTCTGGTAAACGCACAGAGCATTTTTAACTGTGTTTATTAAAATTTCTTAACCTATCGCCTTCAATATTTTCTTCGAACAAAATTTTGTATGCCCGCGTTCAATTTTAAAATGCCAACGGTGGGGTGGCCCATAGTAGATATATCTTATTTATAATTTATTAACTTATTTATTACAAAAGTTTTACTTTTCACTTTCATATCTCGTTTTGTTTAACATTAGCATTGATTAAAAACTACACATAACAATGTATAGTATATATAGTATATGCAACTGTATAGTAGTTTTTAATCAATGATATTACTCAAAATGTGTACAGATTAGTTGTTTCTAGAAGTACACGATGCCAATTTTTGCGCCGCTCGAAAATTAGTGTTGGTTCCACGGCACCCGCAGTGGCCACGCCTCTGGGTGTAATATTTTGGTATATTATATTTCTTTTATACAACAGATGGGAGATATCTCCAACTTCTGATTTTTTTTTATTTGCATCGATTTGATTAAAATTTTGACAGTAGTTAAAAAATAACTTATGGATCAAAATCTAACCTATGCCAACATGTGCTTTTCCTCTGGGAGTGGTTACCGCCCAACTTGAGGGTGGAAATTATTTATCATAAACAACCATAGTAATCGCTAGAATAGTAAATTTTAAGACAAAAATGTTTCTTCATAGTGTTCTCGAAAAATCAATATTATTTTTAGATATATATAGCTGGAATGTGCTGGAATATGGTGGATGACAATAGGTAGATAGAAAAGAAAAGGAGAGAAAACATAAATAAATCAGAAGGCAATTTTGATATTTTTATATTTTGTCCTTAACAATTCCAAACCAAGTTTTTCAAAGATATTAATTGTAATTTTCGATCGTTACTAAAGGAAATTAATTAGTGAATTAAACTTATCGCTTACAAAATTTCGAGGCCTTCAGCGATTTTCAGAATCAGAAAAATAATTATGTAAAGAAAGCTATCATTTGCATAAAATTATCGATAGTAACAATTCATTGCCTACTTTTATAATAGGTAAATATTATTTTTATTTAAATAAGGAATAGTTTATTAGTCACTGTGACTAAATGATGTTTTTTATTATTCCAAAAAGCAAACGACGAAGTTACGACAGATGACTTTGGTGGGCGTAAGATTTTATGTTTTTTAATGACTTATTCCGCATCATTTCCTACTGACCTTGGCCGAACTATACTTTTAATACTAGAAATAACAATTAAATCAATATTTCCTGGTAAGGTACATGACAAAACTTGTAATTTTTTGATTATTTTAACCACATATTTACAATTCATTCATTATTGCCACCAAATCATTCAGTCATTGATTAAAGGGAAAACACGAAAAAAAGATCTAACACTAAAAGATGTCGAAACATACACAAATAAACCAAAAACCTAGTCAATAGCAAATAATACAAACGTTACAAAGCGAGTCTGTTTAAGCTGGCAACATCAGGAAAACTTCTTTATTATTCATTTTACGAGAAAAAGTTACTCTTCATAAAAAGTTTTGCATGATAAACCTAAGATACCACCATCAAATATAAAATTTGATCTATATTATTATATAAATAATATAGAAGCCGTTAACTAACTTTAAACGTCTACAATCAGTGATATCTGCGCAGAAGACATCCTACAAAAAAAGACTTCAAAAAAATCGCTTCTATCCTTCCGGCAATGTGCAATATTTAAAATCACTGATACCAAAAATGGTTTTAGGGATACATTCAATAGAGAATCCACATATAAATATGTGGCAATTGATCAATAATGCAGAGTTAAATGCAACAACTAAGACTAAAGTAAAAGAATTTTCACCCATTTAAAATACAAGTACACCAGGAATTAAATGAGAATGATTTTCAAAGAAAAATGAATTTTATATGTGGGCGGAAGAAATGTTTAGTCGAATTAAGAAGAGCACCAATAGTAGCTACGTATACTCTACTGGACCTCTGTATATTGTTATAAGTGAGCAGGTGAGAATTTCATATTATAGACTGAATGAAAACCCGAAAAACATATTGGTTAGATTAACATATAGTATAAAGTATCTTCCCAGGTGGAAGTTTGTCCACAAGAGAAATGAAGCAGAGAAAACACTCAACCCAAACTGCCGGGTATACCTGGCACTCAATGTCTAAATCTGTAGAAGGTCAGGTGTAGTAATCTACAGTAGTGGTGGAAATTAAACATTTCTATTCCACTATGAGAATGTACCTCTGCATTTCAAGCTAAGATTTATGCAATCGTGCATTGTGCAACAGAAATTAATATGAGAAATTTTAAACTTAAGCGGATTAATATATGCTCAGATAGTCAATAAAGAGACCTAAGGTAGACTCTAACGTAGAGTGGGAATGCAGAGAAGAACTTAATAAACTAGCGAAATATAACAGGCTTACAATGTTATGGGTGCCAGGTCATCAAGAAATACATGATAATAACATAGCTTATAAACATGTCAGAAGATGGTTTGCGAAAAACAAGCAGTATTCAGGCTTTTAGCATAACAGGCTTCATTACTGAATATGGGCCCGTCAATGGACATCTGCATACGATGGAGCTGTTTGTTGTAGACTTAAGTTAACTGAAATTGTTTGAAACAGTAAATCATATTCTACATGATTGAGAGGAACTACATCGCACATGGCTAACACTTTTTGAAGACTACCAAGGAACTCTAAAACATATGGTATTCATCCTCTATAGACATGCATAAGTGGCTACAGGGTCCTAGAATTCTAGAATAGGTGTCACAAACAAATGGAATAAGTACAATAATCCAACTGGCTGGCTGAGATACGACCAATTTTTAATAGACGGCTTCCATTCTAGAATAGGTGTCACCAACAAATGGAGTAAGTACAATCATCCAACGGCTGGCTGAGATACGACCAATTTTTAATAGACGGCTTCCTACAAAAAAACATCAGTTACTCCTTAGAAATGTAATGTCTCCACTAATGGACATTAGCGATCACAACGGCAAACTCGTGTTTTTTTATTAGATATTAAGTAACCTGATAATATATTAAATAAATGTACTTAACTAGTCGTCCATATGCATACAGGAAAACTTGTATCGACCAAGACGAATCCTTTAGGGCTTGAAAAATGATTTCGGTCTGCATCAAATTAGAATTAAAAATTATTGTTTATTTGTGTTGTTTCCGTATTGCAGCAACTTGTTAATAAGGTTTGTTTTATATCAGAATAGATGCAATGTTCTTGCTCATTAAAATCCACAACTGATCAGTAAACGAAAATATTATAAGGTTATGCTAAATATATTATTGTCTATTTTTTATAACTCGGGTATTTCATAATTGCCGAAATGTAAAATTAACTGCCTTTTTTAAAGATCTGCAATATTACCTGATACCTTCATCAAATGGGAACCAAATGCTAAAGTGAGACCATTGGAACATGGGAAAGCAATTCACGTTATTAAGCAATAGCAAATGTCATTTTTAGCAGCGGCCAAAAATATTATATAATTTGTAGCATACTTTGTAGGTTTTGCAAATAAGATGAAGATTGTTTTGTATAAATTAAAAATAGATATAGATTGTGTTGCAATCGTGTTGCACCTTTTTACACCATCAATAATATATTAGCTAGTAATAAGTTTATTTAAGTCCGTTAACCGTTTTGAGTCCACAGTTGAACAAATGCGTCTAGTAAATAATTCCATTGGTAAGAATCTTAAGCATCTTGGATCCAGTTGTACTGGATGCACTTGATGTTGTCCGAATATATTGTTGGAGGACGTTCTCGATTACGATAAGCATTATGTCTAGGTCTCCATTCTAAAATTTTCTTGTTCCGTCTTCCGTCTCTGACTCTGGCAACATGACCTTTCTATCTCCACTTTAGCGTTGTAATTCTCTTAACTGCGTCCGTATTACCAATTTTTCTCTTAACTATTTGATTTGAAACCTGTCTTTAAGGGATATATTCAACATTTACCTCTCCATTGCTCTCCGTGCCACTTGTATTTTATTGATTACTTTTCTGATAAGGGTGAATGTTTCTGCTTCATACATTAGAATCGAGATTACTCACTGATCAGAGTATCTGATCTAAAGACTTTCCTCAAATTTCGGTAAGCTAAATAATGTTAGTCCTATTCTCCTGTTTAACTCTAATATTTGATTATCTCTTCCTAATTTAATCTCGTGGCCTAGACACTTACAGGTATAAACTTGTATAATTTGCGTGCCATAAGTTAAAATGTTTTTGGTCAGTACAAGGTTGGTCATGTATGGTAATTGGAAAAGTTAATTGTAAGGCCAACTTGTGCATAAAAGCTCTGAAGGTCTTGAAGAAGTTTGCGGGTATGATATACTCGGTCTACAATGCTATGTCACCTGTAAACCTCAAGTTTTTCAGGAACTTTTAATTTTTGCGTTGAATCCAATATTTTGGCAATTTTTGTTTCCCATAGCACTTTGAAATAAAGCGGTGAATATTTTAGGAGAGATGGTGTCTCCTTACGCAATACCATTCTCAAAGGGAAAAGTGTGTGTGTCACCATAGTACATTCTAACTGCAGCTGTTGCGCTATTATTTATATTCCGAAGAAGAATTGATACATATATGTTCAATACTGTACTCTTCTGGAAAAAAGACGCAATTTTAAGAACCAAAACGTCGAAATGTATAAAGTAATTAATAAAGAGATAAGGACTAAAATAAGAGCTGCAAAACAAACATACTTCGAAAACAAATGTTTAAAAATTGAAGAATTACAGGGAAAACATGATTCATTTAATATGTATAAAAAAGTAAAAGAACTGACAGGTCAGAACAAAAAACAGGCAAATAACATCGTTGACAGAGACGGAAAACTGATTATCACTAATTTGCATAAAATAGACAGATGGAAAGAGTATATTGAGGAACTGTTTAGTGATGAAAGGCCCAAGCTTGAAATTAACGAAGTAGTTACAGGACCTGCCATAACTATGGACGAAATTGAACGAGCAATACGATTAGCAAAGATTCGAAAAGCGACGGGACCAGATGAAATACCGAGTGAAATAATAAAGCTCTTCGAAAGTTCAGGTAAAATATCTCTCCTTCATCTGTTTAATAAAATTTATGAAACTGGCTATATATTACCAACGGATTGGCGGCTGTCGACTTTTATGACGATACCTAAAAAAGCAAATGTAAAAAGATGTAGTGACTACCGAACCATCACCTTGATGAGTCATGTTTTAAAGATATTTCTACGAATTTTGCACTCTAGGATGTACCAAAAAATAGAACAACAACAACTTGGTGGCACATTTTGGATTCCGCAATAACCTTGGAACAAGAGAAGCACTATTTAGTATTCAGGTTATGGTACAGAGATGCAGAGATGTCGGACATCCAGTTTATATGTGTTTTATTGACTTTGAGAAGGCCTTTGATCGAGTAAAACATACTGAAATGATAGCCATTCTTCAGCAGGTAGGTATTGATGATAAAGACCTACGCATTATTAAAAATCTTTAGGTACTGGCATCAACGTGCAAACATCAAGATTGTCCGGGACACTTCTGAAGAGCTTCAAATATGAAGAGGAGTAAGGCAGGGCTGCATTTTGTCCCCGCTACTATTTAACATCTATTCTAAGTTCGTTTTCAATAAAGCAGTGGATAATGTTCAATTTGGTATAAAAATGAATGGCGTCAATATTAATAATTTGAGATATGCGCATGACACAGTGTTAATTGCAAGCAATTACGAAGAACTTCATCATCTAATTAATAGGATTACCACAACGTGTGATGAATATGGCCTTAAGCTAAACACCGCAAAGACAAAGGTGATGGTTGTCAGTAAAACGCCAATACAACCGGAAGTGGTAACAGCTTATGGTAAACAACTGGAGAGAACTAACAGTATCACTTACCTTGGTTGTAATCTAAATGAGAACTGGGACATAAGCAAAGAAATTAGAATATGGATAGAGAAGGCCAGAGCTGCATTCTTTAAGATGAAGAAACTGTTATGTGGAAACAATATTACTTTAAGTCTGAAAATTAGATTAGTGAGATGTTATGTGTTCTCTACTCTTTTGTATGGTGTCGAAGGTTGGACTTTGACGAATACACTTCTCAAGAAACTAGAAGCCTTTGAAATCTGGGTGTATCGGAGAATCCTACGAATAAGTTGGGTGGATAGAGTTCGTAACGAAGTTGTTTTGCATCGGATGGGAAAAGTTACGGAAGTCGTCAAAACAGTTAAAAATTGCAAACTTGAATATTTTGGCCATGTTATGCGCCACCCAGAGAGATATAATATACTCCATTTAATAATACAAGGCAAGGTAGACGGAAGAAGTGGGCCAGGTCGAAGAAGAACGTCATGGCTTAGAAACCTGAGAGATTGGTTTAACAGATCCTCTGCGTCTCTTTTCCGAGCTGCCGTCAACAAAATTACTATAGCCAATTTGATAGCCAACGCTCGATAATCTAGCTCGGCACATGAAGAAGAGACTGTACTCTGAACGGGTCTTAACAAGGAGCTATGCTCGACTAAGTCATCTTGATAGTTTTCCAATGATAATAAAGTTTTCATATCTCACTAAACGGACTAAAGTTGCTACTAAAATTCAATACCCATTAATATTGTAATAATAATAATTAACACGTTAAACGCCACGAGAAGCAAGTGTGCATCTCATACCCTTAGAGTATTTCAGGCTGCGTGATACAATCGTGCTTCACAATATCCATTCATTTATTTGTAATGAAGTTTCTCAGTAACCTGATGAACTCTGTCATATATTTAGCCTGCATTTTTAGGATACTAGTGTCTAGCAATAAAACAATATGTTATTATGTAGCTTGAGACTAAGTTTTATTTATATATAACGTAAATAAATGTTTATTTACTGCAAAAGGTCAGTAAATGTCCTTTAAAATTAGCAATACATGTTTTTAGTTAAGAAATAAATGAAAAAATATAATACTTGTGTATATACAAATGTCTATCGATTACATGAATGAACCTCACAAAAGTACGTGATACAATAGAATTTATTGCACTGAATGCACCTGAAACGAAAAAAGGGAGTTTTAGTCTGTGCAAATTTTCTACCATTATCTGCTGGCCGAGCTTTGCATTTCCTCTATATGGTGACCTTCACGAGTATGTGGCATCTGTTGCCCTGGATTAATCTACCAGTTGACAAACCAACTCTTCCTTGAAAGATGTGATGGACATGTTATTGTTGGTTACTTTTTGGTAAATTATATAGGCGTTGACAATAGCTGACCCTAGAAGGAGCTCAATTACTATTTTACGATATCATTTGACTGATTTTCGTAATTCTGTAAAGTAAGACTTTAGTTGGTCGGATATATTTATAAATCTATGGCTCTTATTGTAGTCGACAACAGAAACTGGCTTTTCAACTATTCCTCCCTTTTGATTGACGTCTACCATTTCAGCAGTAAGCTTTCGCGTTTGTCCTTCCACTTAGTTACTACCACACCTGTGTTACTCTCCATTCCAATAATCTCCCCTTTCTTTAATTTTGCACCTGTCACTTCTTTCGGATTAAGTTTTCTGTTTTGTCCCCAAAGTTCCCACCAAATTTGTATTTTTGTTTAGCAACCTATGTGCTAATGTAACGCTAGTATAAAAATCGTCTCTGTATATAGTACGTCCAACATCTAATAAGTTATTAGCTAAACGAAACATAAAACTATCCGGAATTGACATATTTTCAGTTTTATCATTACCACAATTCCATATTAAAGGTGTGTTATTATCAATCGCAATGTCATCGTCTTCTGAAGAACTTTCATCATCTGCCAGTCGATATTGGGAAATAACATATTCAATGGTATCGTGTACTTTTCTTGAATTTTGTGATGTTGAAGGTAAATTTTGTAATTTACTTTGCATTTTTGGTCTTTTGCTTTCCGGAATACCTTGATTTGATGAAGAACTACTTATCGCTATCACTATCTACTACGACTACGTCATCACTATCTAATTCAAAAATTTTATCCCAAACAATGTCATCACTGTCTTCATCTGAAATAAACTCTTCCACTAGCTTTTGCAAATGTTTCTGCTCGTTTTCATACGACATATTGGGAACTGATAAGACACACTACAACCGCGCCCACCGACAACTAACTCATAAGTAACACGTACGTAATGCATTCATCTGGAGACTGTAACGTATAAAATAAACAAGCTACTTCTTCTTCAAGTGCCATCTCCGCGGCGGAGGTCGGCAATCATCATAGCTATTCGGACTTTTGAGACGGCTGCTCTGAAAAGTTCAGGTTTGATGTACATCCGTACCACTCTCTCAGGTTGCGCAGCCATGACATTCTACGCCTCCCTATGCTTCTCTTTCCTTGGATCTTTCCCTGCATAATCAGTTGGAGCAAGGTGTATTTCTCTCCACGTGTAATATGTCCGAGATATTCTAATTTTCTTGTTTTTATTGAATTTAAAATTTCCATTTCTTTGTTCATCCTTCCCAGAACCTCTTTGTTTGTGACGTGTTCTGTCCATGATATTTTCAGAATTCTTCTGTATACCCACAGCTCAAATGATTCCAGTTTTTTCATTGATGTCGCATTCAAGGTCCAAGATTCCATTCCATAAAATAAAGTCGAAAAAACATAGCACCTCGCCAACCTAACTCTTAGTTCCAGTTTTAAATCCCTGGTACATAGAACTCTTCTCATTTTGTTGAAATTTGCTCTAGCCTTTTCTATTCTTATTTTTATCTCCTGATTGTAATCATTTGTGTAATCATTTGTGGAGTTAATCATTGTTCCCAGGTATGCATATTTGTCCACTTGTTCGAAGTTGGTTTCGTTTATTAGAAGATTCTCGTTATTTCTTTGAGTTTTCGATATTCTCATAAATTTCGTCTTCTTGACATTCATTGTTAGACCATACTCTTTTCCATACTCTGCTATTCTGGTCACCAGTCTCTGAAGATCTTCAATGTTTTCGGCTAAGATCACAGTGTCGTCCGCATATCTAATGTTGTTAATGGGAACTCCATTTACCTTTATTCCAGCTGTTTCACCCTCAAGAGCTTTTTTCAGGACCTCTTCGGACTAGGCATTGAAAAGAATTGGCGACAATACGCATCCCTGTCTTACTCCACATCTAATTTCAATTTCTTCTGACAGCTGTTCGTTAACACGTACTTTTGCTCGCTGTTTATAGTATAAATTTGATATGATCCTGAGGTCGTTGTAGTCAATCTTCTTTGATTTCAGGACATTCATTAAATGTTTATGTCGTACTTTATCGAATGCTTTATTATAGTCAATAAAACATGCGTATATATCTTGATTGACGTCCAGGCATCTTTGTATTAGTATATTAAGTGAAAAAAGAGCTTCACGTGTTCCTAGGCCTTTGCGAAAACCAAATTGTTTATTATTAACGTCTATGTCCAGTTTGTGATATATTCGGTCATGGATGACTTTAAGTAGTAACTTTAGCGTATGAGACATTAAGCTAATGGTGCGGTAATCGCTGCATTCTCTTGCGTTTTTCTTTTTAGGGAGACAAATAAAAATAGATGTTAACCACTCTTTGGGTAATACGCCTGAAATATAAATTTGGTTCAAGAGTGTCACTAAAACATCAATGTGCTTCTCATCTAGAATTTTTAGGATTTCTATAGGAAGCATATCAGGTCCAGGGCTTTTCCCGCTCTTCATTGGGGGAACAAGCTACGACAGGTTTAATCTTGTCTTATGCGAGAAGCAAGTGCACATGGCTCCAGGAATCCAAAAGTTATTTGTGGCCACCAGATGCACACGTGCTTCTCACTTAAAATAACTCTGAAAAGCAATAAAAATATAAGGTTTTGTACTCAAAATAAAGCATAACTATTAAAAATTCATAGACTAATACTTTAAATGTATTTAATATTTTGGCCCACATAACTTTTTTTTATTATGGATTGTGGCGTTAAAGGTGTTAAAAATAAATCCATAAGAATTATGTAAATACCGAAGTGGTGAAAAAATTTCTTACAGTTTATACTCTTGTGTTATATTCTTGTGACCACTTTAGCTACCAGTTGATTTAGTTTTTGTTATATTAAGTAGGTTTTTGCTGGAAAAAAATTATCATCTAATTATTGTTCTTCTTTTTATGCATTATTAATTCCTTTCTAATAATTAAGAGATGATCCCGTGTAAACTTTCTCTGATATTTTTTACGAAACTCAAGGAAGTATTTGATGTTATACAAGATTATGCCTAAATAAATATATTATAATATATTAAATAATAGTACTCTTGTCTGCTAATAGTCAGCTTTTTTAGCGGATAAGATACCGACAATAATCGGGCAATTATTTGATGCAGGTAGTAAAATATAAGGAGAATGTGTATTTTTATATTTTATGTTTTATATATATATATATATATATATATATATATATATATATATATATATATATATATATATATATATATTATATACAGTGATGAGTGCCTTAAGAACCGGCAAAATAACGCAAAAGATAGAAAATATAATACGTTGTGAAATAAAAAGAGATGAAAGTAGTAGAGGTGGGAAATAATCGGTAGAAACCTATAATTAACATTATAAATCGATAGTCTCACACCTTTAGACGTTAGCTTCGAGCTAAATCACCTCGGTCATAATTATTATGTGTAACGTATGTGTGACGTATTTCCATTTTTTAATTTCACATAAAGTAAAAACTGATTGACCACAATAAAGCAAAAATGTGAATAAAATAATTTAATTAATAGTAATTATTTAATCTAAAGTTTTAAATTATTAACCAAGAATAATTTCTATTATGATGTGAGGAGTTTCATACACTCTTGTCACGGAATAATTACTATCCTTCGTGGATTAGTGGTAAGAATTCGACAAAGACGTCGCAGACGATTAAAGTTCAAAACCCACATGTGGTTTTCTTTTTTTTTTTTTAATAATTTGAAATTATGCAGAGATCGTTTTGCTTTGAATCGTTAAACATTTATGTCAGTCGTTACTAGTATTAGAAGTGTTTAAAGTTAAACACAAATATCTTATTGAAAAAAATAAAAGTATCGCCGTACTTTCGAAAATAAAGTAAAAATTCTTCAAAATTAAAAGAACGTTTAAAGAATGTTTAAATAAGTAAAAATTCTACAAAAATAAAAAAAAATATTGTAAATAAACGTATTTACAATATGTTCAAAGAAGAACAAATGAATCCATACTGGACCAGCTAAACATAAAGAAAAGACTAAGAACACAAATATCAGAACAAATAATAAGCTATTTTGGACATGTCCTTCGAAGAAATGGTCTTGAAAAACTTACCATCCAGGGAAAAGTAGAAGGCAAAAGAAGTAGAGGTAGATCTCCCACACGATACACGGACCATATTGTTGCTACCATTGGCGCTCCATTGTCAGAATGTGCTAGAATGACAGAAGATAGAACAACTTGGAGGAACATTGGGAAATTTAACTAATATCTTCATAATATCACGATACCTGCATCAGGTTAACGACTAAGAAGAAGACAATATGTTCAAATAAGCCTTCATTAGCAGCAGAACAATATCCCAAACTGTCACTGAAGAAATATAAAAGTTTAATGGATCAGAATTCAAGTCACGATGTTCTCATGCAGGCGCTCAGGGTTCAAATCCCACATGAAGGTTTTACTTTTTTAAAAATTTGAAATTATGCAGACATTATATCGTTTTGCTTTAAATCACTAGACATTTATTTCAGTTTTTATTAGAAGTGTTTATAGTAAAACATGAAAACAATGTCGTACTTTCAAAAATAAAGTAATAATTATTCAAACATAAAAGAACGTTCTAAATACATGTACTTCCAAAAATATTTAAATAGGTAGAAATTCTATAAAAATAAAAAAAAATTATTCTAATGAAATGTATTTACAATAAATGTTCGAATAAGCCTCCATTAGCAGCAGAACAATAACCCAATCTATTATAAAAGTTTCGTCTAACATTAGTTAATGTTTCTGGACTAATACCTCTCATTGAATCAAAGATCTTTTCTCTTAATTCTTGGAGAGAATTAGGCCTATCGTCTTCAATTCCATATAGCTTGGACTTGATATATCCCCACATAAAAAAATCACAAGGTGCAAGATCAGGTGATCTTGCAGGCCAAAAAATATCTCCGTGGCCACTAATCAATCGATTAGGAAAAGTCACACTGAGATATTCACTGACGATGCGAGAATTATGTGCGGGACAACCATCGTGTTGAAACCATATGGAATCGAAAGGTATTGGTAAATTACGAAGGGCTGGGACAATTTGATTTTGCAGAAGTTCCAAGTATTTCCGCCCAGTCAACATACCGTCTATAAAAAATGGACCAATGACATGATTCCCTATTATGCCTCCCCAAAAATTTACTTTTCGAGGACGCTGGGTACGAGCGACATAAATCTGACGAGGATTTCCTCGAGACCAATACCGAGCATTCATTGAATTGTGACGGCCCTGCAATGAAAACGTACATTCATCGGTGAACAAAACGTTCTCTAAAAAATGTTCATCTTGATGTGACATTTCCATTGCAGTTTGACAAAATTCTAAACGTCTATATTGATCCCCAGGGAATTGTTCGTTGGATTTATGAAGTTTATAGGGACGGTATCCATGTCTTTTCAAAATTTTACCTACTCTAAATCTGGAAATTCCATATTGTTCTCCGAGACGAGATGTTGATTGTTGGGTAGGATTTTGCTCAATACTTGCACAAATCAAAGTGTCCCTTAGTTCCAAATCTGGATTTACCTTCCTTCGTCTACGAACTCCTCTTGGAGTGAACACGGATCCATAAGTAAAAAAATTACGTATAATAGACTGAATTGTTGATCGTGCTGGAGCCGGCCTATTTGAAAACATATTTACAAATTGTTGTCTAATCATGATAATCCATTCACATGCCAGACAACAATTTGCACTTTTTCCTCGACCGTTAAAACCATTTTCACGAATTGTTTTTTCAATAAAAAGTTTTTGTTTACCGTGCAAAAACACTTCTCGGTATGTTATTATTTTTGATGGCTTGATGATTTGGTTACCTGTAAAGCAGGCAGCTGTTCGCGCGCATCCATTACAATGTTGTTAATTGTTTTGAAAATCATTACCTGTACAGAGGAATTGATATTAACACTGAGAATTTAGTGATGGATTTGGCATTAAACAGTCTTAACCGGATTATTTTGCAATCACAACTGAAGACTGTAAAACTGAAATTGAATTATTTTGTATTTCTATTTTTTAACATTGGAATAAGAATAAATTGTAAATAATGAGTTTTTCGAAAACTTTTTACCTAATATGTATCATATTTTCTATTATTTTTTGATTGACTAAAACAAAAATTTTATCCTTGGTGTGAATTGAACCTCCAATCTTCTTGTCACTAGACCACGTCTCTAACTATTACGCCAATTCTACACACAATTGTTTTAGAATAGAACATACACCTACCTTTAGTTTAATCAAATATTTCAGTTAAGTTATTTTTATTATTAAATAAACTTAAAAATTAATAATTTAAAATCGCTATAATTAATGTTTTTTACTATAATATATCTTAATTTATTCAATCATTTATTCTAACATCAAAAATTATTAAAATAAAATATTTTCGAGGTCATCCGTATAATTATGACTGAAGTGAAATAGCCACGTCAAGAACTAGCTTTATCTCATACTATCTCACAACTTAATCTGTCTTCTATCCTTTCCGCTATTTTGCCGGGTGGTAAGACACTCATCACTATATATATATATATATATATATATATATATATATATATATATATATATATATATATATATATATATATATATATATATATATATATATATATATATATATATATAGTAGCCCTTGTAAATCATTGCTAAAAAATGACGAAAAAATAATAAATGAAGAAAAAGAAAGAACGATGTCGATGGCAAACCACAACAAAAATGTTAAGAGCTAAGAGCATACACACATGAAAAGAATTTAGGGGACACATGTTTTAACAACTTTAAATCAATGTTAGCTGCAAATAGATTTATATTTTTAATCTTTTTTGTTATTTTGTCGAATATTATAAGAAGTTGGACGGTAATACTGATAAGAATAGCTATAAAAAATTTAATAAAACTTCAATATTCGTTTTTTGTCTAAAGATAAAAAGTAATATTTCTTTTTTCGTACATGATTTTTGATTTCTATGTGGATTTTTAGTTAGTTTTGCAATTGCCAATAATGGAGAGATATCATTTAAATCGCGAAACGCAGTGGCGTGCTATCGGGATCTTTTAAGCTGGAAGTAGTCAAAGAAACGTTGCTGAGGTCCTTTGCATGAACAGAAGTGTCATTAATAGTTTGTGGTTAAGATGTCACGAAATTGGTGATGTTGCTAAACGTCATATAGGGTGTACAAGGATAACCAACTGGATTGAAGACCGTCGCAGTGTAACTGCATCACAATTACAAAGGATGCTGCAAGAGACATCAGGTCATGTAAGTGGCCAAACCATTAGATATAGACCGCATAAAGTAGTGTTAAATGCTCGAAGAACTGTGAGAGTGCCTGTGTTATACAGAGGAAATCGCGCTCATCGACTTCAGTGGGCACAAGAACACGCAAATTGGGTTAGACGTGATTGGGCCTCTACTTTGTTCACAGATGAGTCCCGATTTGGATTTGCACCAGATACATGACGGACAGGAATTTGAAGACAATCTGGCAATGCTGAACGATTGGCCATAGTGCAGGATAGACAGCAAGGCGGCAGTATAATGGTATGGAATGGCATCACTCTTGGTGGAAGAACCAATCTCGTTTATGTGGAACGGTTTCTAAAAGCAACAGACTACCGCGGTATTATTCCCGAATATTGGTGCGCCCTTTGCATATTAAGCTGGTCCCCTATTTCAATTATTGTACGACAACGCATACTGCCAGAGTCGTGCGAACATTCCTCGATGATGATGAAATTGAAGTTTTAAAGTGGCCTGCACAATCGCCACATTGAAACCCAATTGAGCATGTATGGAACATATTGGGTAAACGCATTTTACAACAAAATATTGCATTCAATAACATACAGCAACTGTTTGAGGGCCTTTCAATGGAGTGGAACAGAATATCGCAACAAGACATTGACCATCTAATCATGAGTCTTCTTCACACATGTAGGACAGTAATCAACAATTGTGGAGGTCATACACTATACCAACTTTACCTAAAAACTACTTTGTTGGAAGTTGAGAGGCAAGAAATTAGATTTTATTTGTTTTTGTTGTAATTTTTTGACTTACTTAGGTCTATTTTAATTTTCTTAAAAGCTATTGCGACAATTCTACGAAAAAATGTTTATTTTATACTCGGGACAATTGTTTATAACTTTTTATTAAAAATATTTGAAATAGATGATTTAAAGTCTCTCGCATTTTGTTTTTGTCCCCTAGATTATTTTGATGTGTGTACATATATACAGAGTAATAAAAGTGATAAGTGGTACAAATAAGGAGGCACAAACAATATAAAATACAATACATACAGACATAAAAGACAGAAAATAAGACGCAAGACAGAAAATAATAGAAGACATAAGATTTGCTCAACTTTACTCATTTTGTTTACATTTCTATAGAACTTTCAAGATTCGTTTTGATTACATAGCCATTCTATATTTTCTAATCTTTAAATTGTCTTTTTTTCTTCTATGTAATCGTTTTTTTAGAACCTGTGTAATGGCTTTTATTCTCATGACAATTTTATGGAGCAGTATATATAACGAAGTAAAAAATTGTTTTTAAGATGTTAAACAAAAATACTTTTTCTTAACTCAAACGTAATCACACAGGTATGCAAATTTTAAAAATAAATACAAGTTTAAATAATTACGTATTGTTAAATATTACTGGCAATATATTTCTCGTCTAAAGGAATGTGACATCATCGTCTTATTTACATTTTTATTAACAAATTTTGTAAACATCGCCTGCAGATCCATTATGAAATTTTTTGAATAAATATGGTTTGGTCAAATAGATGAATAAATATGTATTTATAGATAAAATCAGGTCAACAATTATACAATCCTCAGGTGGGTACGAAGTAATTGCACATATAATGCGATGTTAAGATTTGTCAACTACGAGAAAGCTTTTGATACGGCTATGTTGGATATTATGCCTAAGATAGAGGTATAAAAAGGTCCACAATAAGATACAGGCCGTAGTAAGAAAGAAGAAACCAGAATAGGAAAATTCTCTAAAGAAATGGAACATTCCAGCAATAAAACACTGACTTTCGTTTTCAACACTTCCAAAAATTTTATTATAATTTACTATCACCACAGCTGTTTCGGCAGAGTGCCTGTCTCCAGTCTACTTCTACTCTTGAACTTCCATCAACTAACGGTCGAATCTATCACAAATGGAACATTATTTCTACGGATTAAGCACAACGAAATGTGAAGATTCATAAGAAGGCAAATACCGGAAATTAAAGTTTTGGTAAATGGGAAAGATAATACCAAATATGAATGGACGACAGATGGATTAAATAACAGAACTCCTGAAACACCAGAAATAACGTCAAAGGAATCAACAAATAACAGAAAACAAACAAAAAAGGCCCTAATGATACTAAAAATAGAAATATTTTGTTGAAATAAGTAAAAACAAACGAATTTATTAAAAATGGCGGACTACAGCTGATACAACTGTACCAAGATCTTAAAATTATCAAGAATATGCTGGGATAAAATATGCTCATCGGTCAGATAGCCAAGCGGGCCAGGCGGCCGATTCTCATTCGCTTCACTGTCGAATGGTTCAGTGGATGTGGGTTCATCAAGCCCCGGCTCGGTGTACAGAAAAATAAAACGGTTAACGCAGCAGTGTAAAATTCTAAAACGAATCTGCGACTTAGACTAGAATAGGCTGGTGTCTGATCTGCCTATGGTGGAGCAGTACGGCAAGAGATAAGGGCTTGCGGCTCGGTGATACTCCTCCATAGATCCCTACCGGAAGAGCGTGGCGCCTAATGAGCAGTTTAATCTTTAAGAAAATGCCTTCGACAAAGTACCGCTATTAGATGCAATGTACCTATTATATAATGTGGCATGGAAATTCTCAAACTTTGGAAGCACTTCGGGAGGAGTTAATTAGGGCATGGAACAATATCCCCAGGAGAATATTGACCATCTAATCAGAAGTTATTTTAATCATATTGAAATTTGTATCGTTTGTTTATTTTGCTACTGTATATAATCGTACAAGATATTTTCAAAATACAATAATTTATAATGTTCGGATTTCTATGTAACATAGTATATGAGAGTTGATACGTTTGTTCTGTCCCTAAGCCATTGTTAAATTAAATTATTTATCTTCACGTCTTATCATTACTCATTACTATTTAAATGGGAATAAGCCACAATTAAAGATTAAAGTACGTTTATTGACGTTTCAATTTTCACTTCGGAAATCGTTCTCAAAAGTTCTCAATTTACTTTTGAGAACGATTTCCGAAGTGGAAATTGAAACGTCAATAAACGTACATAATTAAAATGCCACACGAAAATAGCTTCAGAACAATATTATTATTACTCGTTTCTGATCTTTCATACCATTTGATATAGGTAGTTGCCTTCATATTTCTATCGCCCATCGAAAAGTTGGCGATAAAAATGTTTAAGAAATTCGATAAGCAGCTATCCAGGAACGTAGCACTATATTGGTTGTTTCACCGACACAAATTTATTGATGTCACTCCCTTACCAGAAATTTTATTCAACAATTTTCCACTTTCTGTTATTAATCAATGTAAAATTCTCGGTTTGATCTTTGACTCCATATTAAATTGGAAGAATCTAATCTCTGAACTTGAAATCAATTATTTTAAAAGGCTGAACATATTTAAAACACTCCATCATCTTCAATGAGGTGTCGATGAAACTACTTTATTAAGAGTCTACAGAGCCCTCATCCGATCTAAGCTCGAATACGGTAGCTTTGTCTATTCTTCTGCCTCCCGATCTGACATAGATTTATTAAACTATGTTCACAATAGCGCGCTCCGTCTATGTCTAGGTGCTTTTCGCTCTTGTTTTATCGAGAGCAAATACCGTGAATCCAATGAACCTCCTCTCACCCTAAGACGACAATCTCTTCTACTTCCGTATGCTGCATCAACATCGGCAAATCCCGTTCATTCCCTAATTACCACAATGCTGTCTTTTTCCAATAACAATATTCAACACCTTATCATAAAACCTCTACCTCAATTAATTTCTCCACTATTTAAAAATATTGACCTCCTTCTTACTAGTTCATTTCCTCTATCATTACAAACCCTCTGGGCTAAAAATCTTTCTTCAATAGACATATCACTCACCATCTTCAACAAACATGAATCTTCTAACATTGTTATAAAGAAAGCATTTTTAGAAATTATACAAAAAAAAATCATATGATTTAATTATCTATACCGATGCTTCTAAAACTACCACTGGTATTGGCTGAGCAGTAACCACTAAACATGAACTTGTAAGATTATCTCGCTTACCCTTAACATGCAGCGATTACACAGGTAAACTATATAGTATTCTATTGGCTTTTAAATGCATCTTCTACCAAAACAGACATATTTCCATTTGTTCAAATTCCCTTTCATGTATCCATTTAGTCAATACAATTTTCACTGACCACCCTTTAGTTCAAAACATTCATGACATATACCAAAATCTCTCTGCTCACGATGTAACAGTCTCTCTCATATGGCTGCCTTCTCATACTGAAATTACTGGTAATGAAACAGCAAATCATTTTTCCAAAGAAGTTACCAACCATAGAACTGGAGTCACCCCAATTCCACTAGCTAACGATCTCAAACTCATTTTCAAAAAGTCAGTAGAGTATACTTGGCAAAACTTATGACAAAAGAGCAAAACAACTCTTCATGAAATCCAACCGTTCATTGGTCATCTCTCCTTGGACTTCCTAACTAGAAGAGAAGCATCGATTATGAGAAGACTCCGAATCAACCACACCAAATTTACCCATGGTTTTTTGATGTCCTCTGGAACTCGTCCAACTTGCTACCATTGCAATGTTTACCTGACTGTAAAATCATCTTCACCGACTGCAAACAATTCACTTACCTGCATAAGGCACTGGACTTGAAACCTACTCTTAAGGAAATGCCCTACAGAAATCACAAAAACTATACAGTTTCTAAAAACCGCTCAACTCTACCACAAGATTTAACCTAATAGACATTAGTTAAATTGATATAATTATTATTTGTTTTCATTATTTATTATACATTTAATAATATTGTTCCTGTACCAATAGCCATAGTTGTCGAGGTACTTTATGTTAACAAAAAAAATTATTGATGTAAGTATTAAATCATAAAATAACAATGTGTAATATGTAGGTATAAAGTCAAAGCAGAGAAATCTGATTTTGAAAAAAAAATAAATAAAACGTTATTTTTCTTTGTTTTTTAAATAGTTAAAAGAGAAATGTCAAAAAAATAGCTCTCTGCCACTCTGTCGGAAAAAAATACTAGGTGATTCATCAGCATTTTCTATTAGCATTTACCTATGACGTCACATAAATAAAAAAGTGAAAAAGTATTTTACATTTAAGATAATAATATTCTTTAAACACAAGCTAACAATTTATAATGAAAAACTGAATAGTTTTAACTGAAATAGTCACAATATGAGCTTACTTTGTAAAAATATTTCTTCTGCAGACGACCTCTCATCATCTTCACTTTCCAACAGATCAATAATAAATTGTCCACTGTTTAAAGTTAATTGTCCTAGTCTTCTGTGTACATTTTCTACATTAACTATATAGTTTTTTGCTATTTTCCCAGTCGGCACTTGTGATCTCTGATAGATCTTATCGAATTATCAATCACCTTCGCGTCAAGTTTTGGAAAAATATTTTTCATCTAGGCCAGTGTCCTAATGTTCTAGTGTTCAGTATATATTGTTTGTCATAAATTTTAGTACAAAGCACTTCAAGTAGTTGTTTCTTAATATAGTTCTTTTCAAAATACAAATTATTATCAGAGAGGAAATTTTGTACTTTTTGTTTTAAAGACAAACTGTTCTGAATTTTTATAGATGTCTTGAGTGATAGCTAGCTGGCATTATCCATAATTATCACACTGCTTGGTGTTATATTAGGAAGTAATGTATTCTTAAACCACTCTTCGAATATATTAGAATTCATATTCTAATGATAATCTACACTACATTTTTTTCCACAAAGCTCTAACACATTTGGAACCCAACCATTTGAATATCCACAGTGCACAATAATCATTCGAGAGCCTTTATTCGGAGGTACGCCTTTTAGCTAGCACCTAAGTGTAGAACAGTCCAACCTTTGCTAGCGGTATCATGCGTCTCATAACATGTCTCGTCTAAATAATAAATTGTTCGCTTTTGGTCTCGATATTCTTGAATTTTTTCTAAATAATGTAAACGCCAATGTATTATCCTCCTACTTTCCATAAAGTCGTTTATCAACGATTTTGTTTTTAAGTTTTTTCAGCCGTAAAGTGGTTTTATTTGCAACAAGCTTAGTGTATATAATATCAATTGTTGGTATTACATTTTTTTCGTATTCCTCGTAAACCAAATTCCTTAAACATTTAGTAGTCATGATTTTAAGATGTTAGGTTTTCCAGCATTAGATCTTGTTTTTCTCTTTTTAACACCACTCTGCACAATGTCGCGCATGGTAGAATACGAAATTTCTGTCAGAAAGGCCGCGTTTCTTATGATATCCACAGTGCACAATTTAACAGCATAACAAACACTTACAACTATTTTCAGACTCATTCTGCAGATTTTTGATAACGTTTATACAAATTTTCTTGGATTGTTCATTGGAAGTCGTAAACTCTTTTCTACAGTTCCAGTCTCAGTGTCGTTGTTTTTTATATCACTTAAATGATTGTCGACAATTACACTTTCTTTGCTATGACTTGGGTTCTCTTGCTCCCATGGACGAAAAACTGTAGGTGATTTTCTCTGGTCTAAACATTTTCTTTATACACAGATAGACAGTTTCAAAAAACAAAGAACAATAAAATACTGCAATTATAACGACCACCTCAAAACCACGAAATTTCAGCACAACTCAAAATTGAAGTAATGCACATCTATAAACAACCTCGTTGAAAAGATGACAACTAAACTAAAAATTTTTAAGTCCAGTCCCTTTAAAAATAAGCACTTGCCGATATTTTAACAGTCGGATTACTTATTGTAAATTAGTCATTTTAGAACTTAAAGTAAACACTTGCATATTAGTACAGTTAAATTATTAGACGATAAATATTAAACAAGAGAAATTAAACTTTTCTCTACGTTTAAGGACAAAATGCAAGTTCATTAGCGGAACCGAATTCAAAATTATTCTGCGCATTATATTTTAAGCATTATTCCGTTAGAACATCTTATTTTTGGTGGGAGATAGATAGATTTAGAGAGGTGGCCTTTTGGCCTATTCCACTGCGACCTTTTCAGATCCCAGTGCCTATTCAGCTTACAGTGCCCTGTTAAAAGACCTACTACGGCTTTGACTGTTTTCCTGTCTTTGCTTATTAGGTCTGCCGTAAATTTTGGCGAATGTTCTGCAATGAACTGTTTCGCCTGTCTTTTTGTCCTGGTGAATTCCTCCACCATTCCAGAGATTTGTGAGCTATTTTTGGTGGTAAAAAATATCTTAATTTGTCTGGACTAAAGGTAATATTTGTTCTAATTTGCCGAAGGACGATAGATAGATAGAGGCAACATTATATGATATACTTTTTTCCAAAATTGAACATGAAAACGTTGTCTGCAACTCTGCAATGAATAAAAGTAAACTCTAAAGCACATTTGCAGTCGTCTGTATAGACAAGACAAAGAAAAATTGTCTAAAATATCTTCTATAATGTCGCTTTATATTTTCTTTAGATCTCCTAGTTAACACCTTCTCTAAATATCGTTTCTGGAAATAATTAAATTTTCAACTTCAAATATTTTCACTGGTAGTTTGATTATCTTAAATATTATTAGTTTAAAAAAATCCACAAGGAAAATAATTCCTGTAGCTGGCTGTATACTACGTATAACAAAAGAGGTTAGTCTTTGTATGTGGGTATATTTTATTTTATAAAAACCCTTAAAAGGGCAACATTACAAGCACGAACGTTTTCGGAACAACTGTTCCATCATCAGGTTAAAATACAGGTTACCATGCCTGAGCCACCAAAATATTTGGGTAAAAACCCTTTAAAATGAAAAATGTTACCAAAGATTGTACATGATGTTGATAATATTATATGATGTTTAATATTTTAATTAGATTTTACTTCAGGTAACATACACCCATGCTTAAGTGAGTTCCAGTGTCCGGAGAGTAAACCTCTTCAAACGGACTACTGCTGGCAACATTATTAGTTTGGTTCTTTGGCTGCTTAAGCTTCTGCGCCTGCTTGTAGGAAAGTAATATATATTTGCTAACACTATTCCTTATTTCTATTTTCTCCATTGTAGAGTTATTTATCACCATAGACATATAATACAAATTGACTGATTGTTGCAATACAAGCCTGTTTCCCCAATGCGAAAATGAAAACTTACGCAAAGCACTCCCAGCATCTCTTTCTAATGGACCGAGTTTATCGACCACGTGACCTAAATGACCAATGGGAAGGTCACATAGTCGATAAACACGGTCCATTAGAAAGAGATGCAGGGACTACTTTGCGTCAGTTTTCCCTCCAAACGATATTTAGAAAAGGTGATTAACTAGGATTTTTACAGAAAATATAAAGCGACATTGTAGAAGAAATGTAAGACAATTTTTCTTTGTCTTGTCTATCCAGACGACTACAAATGTGATTTCGAGTTTGATTTTCGAGTTTACCAACCGGTAAGTAGAAGATAAGTCAGAAAAGTCTCTTCTACTGGATAGAAGAATAATTTTTAACAAATAATAGGAAACTGAATGCAAGTCTGGAGAAAATTAGAACAACTTTAGGATAGGATAGGAATATGTTACTAAATATGTTACTTTAATGTAAATAATAGAAAGCGCCACATATGCCACATGTGTGGCATAAATTTGGCTTAACTTTTTTGCTCTTTAAGTTACCTGTAAGTGCAAATTTATACCACATTTGTGGCATAAGTGGCGCCCTCTATCAGTTACATCAAAGAGTGCATCAAATTATAATTTCTCATATTTAAAAGTACCCAGTTGTAAATTTTCATACATAAATATTTACAAACATGAAAGTTATAGCGAAAAATAAAATTTTAGTTTTGCACTTTAACACCCTGTATCTTTCTTAATATCAACATTTTATTAAAGCAATTTGGCTTAAATCGTAATATTTTAAAGTGTAGAATCTACTGTTTCTTTTTGTACAATTACTTAAGGACCACCCTGTATATTTTGGTTTCATGGAGTATTATCAGTGGTCCTGGTTTTAATTATATTTTTTTAGAAAATCTTTTTTGTAAAATTTTTTTGTATCGTTGTTTATGATTCTAAAGTGTGGCTCCAAAAAAAAGTATTTATATATTATAGAAGTTCCATTTTCTTCTTCGCAAAACGTGTAATGCAAGTTGATGCCTTGACTAGTATTACTAAATAAAGTCGACAGTTTTTAGTTAAAATTTTTGTCTAAATTCCCATTTTGCGTAAATTTGTTTATCAAATTCAGAAGCATTCTTAATTGTCTCAGCATTAGAAGTGTTACGTGTCACCTATTTCATTTTCTATTTATTTCTTCACTTTAATGTTGTTTCTCTAACATCATATTTTAGTAGATCTGCGTTGAATAAACATACCTTCTTCTGCTCTTTTAGAGCCTCTTTTTACTATTTGTTAACTTGTTACCAAGAAGTTTAAAACTAATTTTCTTATATTTATACTTCTTATTGTTTGATCATGTAGATTCTAATTTAATAAAGTAGGTTACACATATCGTATATTAATGTTCCTCATTTGCAGGTATTATCATCTTTTCTGTGAAAGACCATCATTCATGGAAGATCCGCCATTCAGAGAGCATGCGGGCAGATCCAACAGCAACGACTTTTAGAGTTAATGGTGTCATTATTAACTCCCCGCTGAATTTGGCAAGTATTGCATTAGGTCCACGGATTCGTACTAGCGAGGAAAAACTTATTGTCGATGACGACAGAGAAGTGTTCTACAGTCCTATATCTAGTCTTAAAATGTACTCTATTAATACCACGGTACTGAAAAACGAACAGAATGGAGCTAATAATGGTGAATACCAGGGAAATGTTAATACAATTGGTATCAAAGGATCACAATCAGCAGGTAACACTTATAATAACTATTTTATATATTTTAGTAGGGGAGACCGGGGCAGCGAGGACCATCTAAGCAAAATGTCTTTATATAATTTCTGTTTATTGTGGAAAAATTATAAAAAATATTGTGTAACTCTATGATATAAATATGTTATTCTGTTACAAAATGGAAAATAAATTTTAACATTTGTAAGAAAAAAAAAGTAGGTCCACCATATTAAAATTAAGTAAGAAGGTAATGGAGATACTTAACATAACCACAATTCACAGATGAACTCATTATCGTCCTCTTATGCCCCCTCACATTCTTCGTGGGTCCACCGATGACAAGTTTGGCACCTAATCCATCCTTCGCCTTGTTTGCTTTTTTTAAAGGTGCTATGACAAAAAATGCACAGACAATCGTCTTCATTCTTTCACTACGGCTGCTTTGATCACTTTTTTCAATCATTGTTGCATTTTCTTCTTCCTCGTTATTTTGTTTTTGTTTTGGTTTTTCTTTTTACTCTGCTAGTTTAAATATGTCTTTTCTCCTTTCTTGTTTTTCTTCTAAAGCATTCTTAATAGGTTTGATAGTAGGGATTGTGGAATTGTCTTTTGTCTTTCTTTACCTCTTCTTCTTTTTATTATCTGAAATTACAACTGGTGATACGATTTGTAATACTTCTACAAATGATGAAGACTGTGCAACTTCTGCTTTTGAAGAACCCGGTCCTGCACTAAACTCTGATGAACTTGGCTCCGGTTCATTTGGCGGAAGAACATTTAAAATTGATGTTTGTGTTATTGTAGTAGTTTCGTGATTTGTAGATAAGTTTTCTACATTTTCATTGACAGTCGAAGGCAAGAAATCAGATTCTTCGAAAGCATCCGGGTTAAATGGATAGATACCACTTTTTTCAAAACCTTTGGCAGCTTTATCTACTGTAGCCACTTTCTGGAATACTCTGCCGCTTAATTGTACCAAGTCGTATATTGTGGTCAGTTCTCCTTTATAACTTGTCATGCAGAAATCGCAGTCACGAGGATACTGAGCCTTGAATGGTCCACAAAATGTTAAATCAAGTGACTAAATTCGGTGACTGCAGTGAGGTGGGATAGTCAGCATTACTATATGATTTTCTCTTGCTTTCAACATACCCTCAAGCTGCTTATGGCTAATATGCCCGTCCAAGATTAGTAAAACTGGTTTTTCCTTGCTGGGCTTTGAATGCTCTATAAAATGATCTGAATATTTTAAAAAATTCTCATTATCCATCCCACTAGATCCATTAGCAAAACCGACAGCTGCTGGAGGCGCATATCTTAATACTGATGAAGCTAATCTCTTTCGAGGAACCAGATAAATGGAGGAATGTAGTTTCCAGTCAATGAAAATGCACATGCCATTGTTACGTTGGAACCTCTTATGCCGCTAACTATTCTTCCTACTTAATTTTGTCCTTACTTTGCCAATATTTTAGTAGGTTTCGGTACATCGCTTTAACATGTTTCATTATAATTGTAAACGATTTTTGCACTAAAATTGTAATGGTATGAAACTGTTTTTAAAAGATCAAAAAAAAATGGTAACTTGTTCTTTATTGAAACCTAAGGCTCTATTAAGACTTGTGTCTCCACGTTTTAGAATTGACAATCCAGAATTTCTTTTTAAAAAACCCTGTAGCCAATCTTCTCCAGCAATTTTTTTAGTTTTATTGAATGGATGCTTAATTTTTAGCCTTTCTGCAAGTTTATAGGCTAAGCGTCTAACATCAAATGGAGTAAGATCATAAGAACTGGACTCCATCTCTAACAAATGTGTTACTGGTAACTGTTCATTGGGGCCAGAAAAAACAGGATTGTATTTGCCAACCAAGGGCCCAGGAATGTTTCCTTCAGTTTGCTTCATTCATCTAAGTAAACAAGTTTCGGTATTTTAAGTCTCCTACCAGCTTCTCTGATGCTTGTTCCGTTGCGTATTGCCATAATAGCGGCTTCTGCATCCTCTTGCATCCAATCAGGTACATCACGTTTTCTCTTGTAATTTCTCATCTAAAAAACTAATTAATACCACAAAACTTCTGACAACAGGGCAATGGGGACTACAACGGGGTAACAGGGACCGTGGCCCTGTCTGCCCCTATGTCAATGGTCCCCATTACCCCAAATGTAACTATATCGGAAAGTCACTTGCATTACTCAGTTAAAATACATGCAATGATATAAATTTAGGTTAGTTTTGTACATTTTTCAATGTAGAATATCATTGTACACTCAGATTTTATCAGTATCCTAGAATCTTTTTCACAACATATTATATTTTGGTAAAAAATTTCTAACATCTTACCTTAAAAAATCGATTTTATTATTCAATTGCACGTATCTGTCATCGACATAGAACTGAATTCGGTTCTTGCCAACCTACTTATGTCAAACTGCGCACGAAATTCAAAATATTTGTATACGTAATGATGGTGGTCCTATTTACCCCGGTGGTCCTCGCTGCCCCAGTCTCCCCTATATTATATCTATATTTTAGTATATTATATTATATCTATTTAGTATATTTCCAAACTAAAAAAAAAGTGACGAAGCAAAAAAAACAAAATAGGCAACAAATAACTATAAAGGGATCTGTGTTATGCCTTTAATAGCACTAATGTTTTCCACAATTATAAAGGGAAAAAGAGAACAGTACATGGACCATGTTATAAAAAAGAACAAAGAAAACAATATCGAAACACATGACCTTTATCGACTTCTATCTATCGAGAACGTCTAGGATAGCGTGCCCAGGAAACATCTATGGGAAGCAATAAGAGGAATGCACGTTAGAGAGAAATGGGTGAAATTAACACAAAGACTGTATAAAGAAGCAGAGTTGCAAATAAAGTTAGACAATGAAATAACAAAAATAATCACGCAACAATAGGGATGTTAATAAATAGATTACACTTTGAAAAGATGGTATAGAAAGAAAGAATATGAGCTAGACTCAAGACAAATACGTGTAAGACTGAATAATTATGTATTGTTCAAAATAATCTTCGTGTCCATACTTGATCAAAATAATCTTCAAAATCATCAAAAATTATTTATTCATGGTAGTCTTTCTTAGAACTTAAACAGATTTTAACAAACCTTGATCAATACACCCTTTATCGTCTCAAATATGAGTGATTATCAAACGACGGCCTTTACCAGTTGAAAATTTTATTCCAGTAGACAAGCCTTCAGTAAATCCATCCCGGAAATTCTCTTCTTAGTTTCGAATTAGTCTAAAATATTTATTTCTTCCTTCTCTGTTCTCCCTCTACAAACAAAGATCTTCTGACTAATTCATGCAAAATTTTAGATAGAAGAGACACAATATGTATCAATGTTTGTTAAAGTTTCATCACTATTAATGCCTGTTAAAAAACGGGGCATAGCATGTAAAGAAAACTTTGAAAACCAGTTTTTTGGGAAATATGTATAAACCAAGTGTTAAATAAGTAAACTAGAAAGAGGCCTACATTCTGCACAAAGTTGTTCAAGTACTTTTTTTATTTTTTCAAATAAAGGGTGGGGGAGAGTGGGAAAGTATTTGTGGATAAATACCTATAACTTTGGTTTGGATTAACCGATTTTAACTAAATTAGTGTCATTAGAAAGAGTGTGGATGAATTAATTTACATCTACTATAAAATAATTGCGTTTAGTTTTAATTGTCATAGATAGAGGGTACTTTCGAATAGAAAAAATTAAAATTTGTTTTTCTTCGAAATGTTTAATGGATACACCTATTTATTGTAAATTATAATGGAACTGGAATAAATTCGTAACAAAATGGCGCAAACCGCATGTTAATAGCTTTTGTCAAACTCGAGATATGAATAAAAACGCATAAACATAAGTAAGTTTAGTATTGACACCCTGTATTATAAATTAAATTAAAAAATAAGTCAGTAGGTACTTTCAAATTTTTTTATAGCAGAAGAATCTTAATGTTGATACCTATTTTGACCATTGTTATTTCATACGATTAAAAAAACATTTTTTGAAACTAAGTAGGCTACGACAATGAATTTGACGAGGAGTTCATATTGTTTATTTATTGACAGCAGTCAAAACATTGTTAAGAAGTGTTATATTATAATTCGAATTGAAGATTGCACTTTTTTTTAATAGATATTAATATTGGTAATATTAGTAATTAATTATCAGTACTAATAATTCGTGATGAGTATATCAAATGCAGAATTGTATGATATGATTGGAGTTTATTTCGAATGTCACCAAAATGCCGCTATTGCCTCACGTATATATTCTATAAGATATCCTAACAGGAGAAATTATGGCAAAGAGGTATTTAAAAGAAAGGCAAGAAGATTACGAGAAACTGGTAGTTTTCATCGTCCTTGTTTTAAACGACGTAGTAGAGGTATGACCGAAGATAATTCAATCAATGTTCTTGCTTTAATTCAACAGAATCCACATATAAATAGTCGGCAAATCTCTATAGAATTAAACATTCCCAAAACTACTGTTCTAAGGATTTTAAAACATCACAGGTGGGTTTTTCATATTATAAAGTGAACGTTTAGGTCAGAAACTTGGAATTCCCTTTAAACTTTAGATTCAACTGTTATTTTAATATTCCGATAAAAACGGCAACACGGCGCTTTTATCCTTTTATCCGTTTCTTAAAAATACTTATGCACGATTTATCTTGTGAAACAATTATGGATTTTTCAAGATTTTTTGAGTTTTAGTAAATATAGTGGTTTCTTTTTCATCAATATTTGTTGTTCTGTTTTTTAGACTGTATCCTTATCATGTAGTTCTCCACCAAGCTTTACATGAGAGACATTTTGATGCAAGGCTGGACTACTGCAATTTGATGTTAGGTCTGCTGGAAGAACAACCGCATATCATGTCAAAGATTTTGTGGACAGACGAGGCTCCGTTTAATAGTGCGGGTGGTGTTAATCTGCATAATATGCAATATTGGGCTGAAGAAAATCCTCACTGGATACATGAGGTGCAGGTTCAAGGTAGATGGAGTCTTAATGTTTGGTGTGGTATAGTTGATGGAAAAATCGTAGGTCTATATTTCTTTGATAGAACTTTAAATGGCGAAACATATTTGGATTTTCTGGAAAATCAGTTGCCTGTTTTATTGGAAGATATTTCCTTACAAAAAAGAAGAGATGTGATAGTACAACATAACGGGTGTCCTGCGCACTTTTCCAGACGAGTTCGAGATTATTTGTATGCAAGTTATCTACATAAATGGATTGGAAGGGGAAGTATATTTTCATGGCCAGCTAGATCTGCAGACTTTACATGTCTGGAGTTTTATCTGTGGGGACGACTAAAGGACTTAGTATACCAAACTCGACCAACCACACGGGACGACATGAAACAGCGCATTATAAACGCAATAAATAGTATATCAACAGCTGAGATTGAAGCAGCTCTTATGTCTACGAGCGAAAGATTACATCTTTGTGTGGACAACGATGGAAAACAATTTGAACATTTAATTGGACATTAAGTTTTAATGATCGAGATATTTGTATGATCTTTCACATATTTAATTTTTTTTATAATAAAGGGTGAGTCAATAGTATACTTAGTTATGTTTATGCGTTTTTATTCATATCTCGAGTTCGACAAAAGCTATCAACATGCGGTTTGCGCCATTTTGTTACGAATTTATTCCAGTTCCATTATAATTTACAATAAATAGGTGTTTCTATGAAACATTTTAAAGAAAAACAAATTTTAATTTTTTCTATTCGAAAGTACCCTCTACCCATGACAATTAAAACTAAATACAATTGTTTTATAGTAGATGTAAATTAAATCATCCACACTCTTTCTAATGACACCAATTTCGTTAAAATCGGTTGATCCAAACCAAAGTTATAGGTATTTATCCACAAATACTTTCCCACTCTTACCCACACTTTATTTGAAAAAATAAAAAAAAAAGTACTTGAACAACTTTGTGCGGAATTTAGGCCTCTTTCTAGTTTACTTATTTAACACTTGGTATAATTGGGCATATTTCACAAGAAACTGGTTTTCAAATTTTTCTTCACAGGTGACGCCCCCTAGCGGTTAACCCAGAAACTTGAAAGCGATTTCCCTTGGCCACTTTTACTAAGGAAATTTTTCTCCTACAGTTATAACATAAATAGTTTCTGATATATAGCCGAGAGATCGGCTTATTGGACCACCCGGTACATATTAAGTATATTTACTGATAATATTGAAATGCTGTTGGCAAAATGGTCTAGCAAATATATAGTAGCATAGCACAATGGGGCATACAAATTCCGTTCACGTCAGAACAACGTATTAATCTTACCATTCTGATAAATCGACTCAATAAGTTCATGTACTATTAATAGAACAGATATCAACCAGTAGAATGATCGACTTGTAACATTGAATAAGGAAAGAAAAAGTTATATTTACGACCAAACTCACGACTATGCCATACAGCTACATGTAAATCTAACCCAGTTGTACTTCACATACAGATTACTATTGACTGAAGGACCTAATGGCTTTTTAAGTTAATTTATATATTAACTACATATTCACTCTGTAAATAAAATTTATATTTAATTTGATTTATTATTTTTTAGGTATGTTAATGGATAATAAAGGAATCCTGTACTATACTTTGCTGGGTACTAGTAGCATAGCAAAATGGGACACACAAACTCCATTCATGACAAAACAACGTATTATAGCAAGAGACGAGAAATACTTACAATGGCCCAACTCATTCACTTTCGATAAGAGCGGCAATCTTACCATCCTGGTAAATCAACTTAATAAGTTCATCTACGACAGAATAGATATCAACCAGTGGAACTATCGACTTGTCGCATCGCATACGGGAGGAGAAAGTTACGTTTACAGCCAAGCCTATGATTACGACATTAGAGCGAAACAAACTACTGCAACATCAACATCTAACCCAGTTGTAATTCCAGGGCATGACAGTGAATCCGCTGTAAGTCCAGAACCTACCGCTGAACCCGTCGCAACGATAGTACCTAAACCAGCACCAGAACCTCAAGCCGAACCTGAACCCACCACACAACCAGAGCCTACAGCAAAAATTGAATCTAAATCAGAACCGGAGGTCAAGGCCGAACCCAAACCTAAGGCGGAACCTGAGCCTAAAGCAGAACCTGAGCCTAAGGCGGAACCTGAACCTCAAGCAGAATCAGTACAGACAAACCAAACGGTTACAACAGAAGAAAATACCAAAGATAAATCATCAGCCTCTACGGCAGTTTCAACTATTATAGGTGTTGTTTTAGCTTGTAGTTTATTCGTTATATGAGTACATTATTGCATAAAGTGATGTGATACTGTTAAAAACGTTTAAACAGGTGTTACCAATTAGAATAAGTACAAAAGTGGGTTATTGACTGTGAGATCGTTTTGTTTACTATAAGCTTTATTGTCCAATATTCTGTAATATTTTAAATATAGTATAAAATAAAGAAAAATCCAATATACTACCATTCAGTTAATTACTAGGTGTAATTAACTAGTTTATTTTTGGCGACTTTTCTTGTTAAACGGTTTAAGATTTTCCAAATAAGACTAACAAGGGAAATCTTAGCTACTCTCTATATTTTTCTATTAGAAATATAATAATTAGCGAAAAATTTTATAAATATAATACGACAAAAATTCAAGTAATACAAATACAAAAGTGAAAAAGAAAATAACGATCTACAAATCGTATGTATATATTGACGTAGTAGAAATGGATTATTTAATAGAAAGTATCGCATCAATCAAATTAATCATATTCCAAATTAAGAAAGAAAGCGAAAAATGCTAAGATTGTTTTTATTTTAAGTATGGATTATACTACAATAAAATCAACAAACGGATAGATTAATTTGAATGAAGGTAACACATGGAATTCTATAAGTCGCAAATTTTCCAGTGTATTAGGAATTAAACGATATTGAAGGAGGTTACAACATAGAAAATCAACAAAATATACAACGACAACGACACAGTGAAGACCCAACAAGAGAAGAAGTGTCAAATGCCATCCTAAAACTCAAAGACAATAAAGCCTCAGGGATCGATGAAATCTGTTCGAAAATGTATAAAAAAGGTGGTGATTAACTTTTTGCAGCAATCCATAAACTAATGGTACTTATATTGCAGAATGAATTGGTACCAGAAGAGTGGCTAAATGGAATAATATATCCGTTGCATAAAAAGGGTGATCAACTGGAGTGTAAGAACTATAGAGGCAATACTCTGTTAGCATCTGCGTATAAAATCTTCGGCAATGTATTGTTTGAAACTTAGATATTTTACAAAGGTTTTTGTTGGTCAATATCAATGCGGATTTACTGCTGGAAAGTCAACTACACATCAAATTCAAGCACATAGGCAGATTCTAGAAAATTCACTAGAATATATTATAGATACACACCACCTCTTCGTCGTCTTAAAAGCAGTCTATGACAGTGTGAAAGGAACTGCATTATATAATGTAATAATAGATTTTGGGATCCCACCTAAGTTAGTTAACTTAACCCAACTAACAATGCAAAACGTAAGCTCATGCATTAGAATTGAAGGAAAAAACTCTACGTTCTTTGACATTAATAATGGTCTAAGACAGAGGGACGCACTGGCGCGTCTATCTCTTTAATATTGCCTTGGAAAAGGCAATCAGACAATTAAATATTAGAATGAATGGAACTATTTTTAATATATCGACGCAAATTCTCGCATTCGCTGCCGATATAGTTATAGTGGGCAGAAGTATGAGAGACATGGTGCAGTGTTTTACAAGGCTTGTGGTCGCGGTAAGTGAATTAGGACTTGTGGTAAACAAGGAAAAAACCAAATATATGTTGGTTTCTGAAAACCCCCGAAATATCCAACAGAGAATTCAAATTAACAACCATACCTTTGAGCAAGTCAAAGAATTCACATATTTTGGATCGCTAGTAAACGCAACAAACACGACAAGTGACGAAATAAAAAGAAGCGTAGCAATAGCAAACTTCACGGTCTCCAGAAACATTTAAAAAATAAAAATATAAAACGTTCAGTAAAGCTCAATATGTACAAGACCTTAATAAGACCTGTTTTGATATATGGGGCTGAAACGTGGACCTTATCTCAAAATGATGAAAGACTTCTTCGTATTTTTGATAGAAAAATTCTTACAAAGATTTTTGGGGCCGTAAATGAAAATGGGTTATGGCGTTGAAGATACAACTTTGAACTATATCAGTTATTCACCGATCCAGATATTGTGAAATTCGTTAAAGTGCAGAGACTTAGATGGGCTAGACACATTGCTAGGGTGCCAGATCACAAATACACGAAGAGATTAACATTTTCAAAACCAGAGGGCACAAGAAACAAATTACGACCACGAAGGAGATGGATGAATGATGTGGAAAAAGACCTACAGATTCTAAGGGTCATAAGATGGATGGAAGTTGCCAGGAATCGACAAGAGTGGCGACTTCTTTGTGAGCAGACCAAGATCTACAACGGATATTGTCGAGCCACTTATGATGATGATTTATATATTAGATTGACTCTTCGGTTCGTCATTATTCTCTTTGCCTTTATCTTTATTCCTATGAAGGGTCAACATCATCATCATCAACTTTAGTTCGACAATCCTCTGTGGATCCTGGCCTACTCTAAGATTAGTCGCCATTCTGTTTATGGCAACGTGTTGCCCTCTTCTTATCTCTAGTATCCCTAAGTCGATTTCAACTCCATCAAACCACCTATTATAATTTGCGGTCAGTCTCTGCTTCTTCTTCCTATCTTAGCTTTTTAGCAATCATTCTATCGGGCATTCGTATTATGTATCCTATGCGGGTCGGTCTCACTTATTACATTTCTCCATAAGTTTCTATCTTGAGTCATAACCAATATCGATCCCCTTTACCGACATAACCTAGAAATTTCTAGGGCGAGTCTAATAATTTGATTATTATATAATAGTTCTTGCCCTAGAAATTTCTAGGGCAAAAACTATTAGATATAGCTAGTTTAGCTGGCACAAATCATGACGGAATAGAGTTGTTACCGGCATTGTATTATCGGCATAACGTAAAACAATAATCATGAAGATTTACTAATTAAAAATAATAATAATAATACTAAAAACAATATTCATTAAATAAATCAAAACATCTGACAAATTTGATCAAATATCCATAGATATATAAGTGAAATTAGACGTCTTTTTTTCATACCTCATAGGTTACGTCTAAAACAGGTTACGTCAAAATAAGGTATCTTTTTAAATAAAAGTTTTCTGGTCTGTATTTAATTTAAATAAAGGCGGCATTTACTTTATTAAAGCACAGTAATAAATGACGCATAACTGCGCATGCGTACATGTCAAAATAAAGATGCTTTTAATAAAGGATGAAATAAAAATACGTCTTCAATGACTCTATTTATTTTGTTAATGATTTAATCATAGCTTCCTTTAGCAGTCATAGTATGGCGCCATCTATAACTTATATGCCTATCTTTCCGTACAATTTTTTGAAAAGTATCTTTTACACAAACCTTCTGATAATAACAAAACATAAAAGAAAGAATTATCTAATTTGGTGCAGTCGTTCTAAAGTGATGCCCGTACAAACATTTCGGTGATTTGTTTTTATTAATATAGATGTCGCTGATACATTTCGTTGAACGCAGATGACATGAGAGCTGTCTTCAAGGGGAGTGACTTGTAATATCAGAGTGGAAGTGATGGGGGTGCCTTAAACTATGCTTCCCTGTTACACCGATCCTAGATATTTAAAACTATTTTCACAATCGTTTCAGCACCCAAGCTGTCATTTTATTTGTAGTACTCTGTTTTTATCCTACTATTTTTTAAACTGTGTCCTCAAGAGCTTGTTTCCAACGTTCCAGTTTTTGTTCTAAATCACTCTCAGTATTTTCTACTAACCTACTAACTGTAGTTTCGCTGTTATCTGATCCAACGCTAATGAGAATAAATAAGGGCTAAGCACCGATGTGATGCAATCCTACTTTCACATGAAATTTATCAATCTCTCCCACACCTGTCCTAAAAATAGTTGTTACCCCCTCATACATGTCTTACAATATTTCATTCATGGACAGAAGTTGAATTGTTAATTTTCTTCTATGTGAGAAAGAAATTTCGTTTTATTAGGATTTCCTGATGTGTCTATGTGTATTTCTTTATGTCTGTAAAATTCATTAGTGATTTTTAGATTATACAGGGTGTCCCTAAAAATAGTGCGTTCCTTAAAGATATAGGTAGAAGACACCATGTAGAGCAAAAAAGTCCTGAAACATTTTTTTCTAGATTCAATCGGTTAACCAAAAAACGAAAATACATTTTGGTATGCAAAAAAAATCTGTCAACTACGCACAGTACGAAAATCTAAACGTAGGGTCACAACTTTAGTAAACAGATATTTTGGAAAAATCGTGTTTAGTGTCACCGCGAAAATGTTTTCGATTCGTGAGTACCATATGTTGATATTGATTATTTATGGAGAAGCGCAGTGTAACAGAAATTTAGCTGTCCAAATTTATGTCGGGACTTCAGCTATATTGGAATGCCGAAAAACGTTCATAGAACATTTAGGGAACAACTTCTACATCCATACCACTATCAAAGAGTACAAGATTTACACCAAGATGATCTTCCTCAAAGATTAATATTTTGTAGGCGGTTTCAAGATAAACTCGGCAGGGAACCTAAATCTTCAATTAAAGTGTTATGTGCAGATGAAGAATGTTTCAAGAGAAACGGTTTGTATAATTTTTATAATTGCCACATATGGGGTGACGAGAACCCTTATTTAACACGTAGGACAAATTTTCAACGAACATTTAGCATAAATTTATGGACTGGATTAATTAATCGTTTTATAGAACTATATGAATTAAAGAGAACACTAAATGGAGAGGCCTACTATAATTTCTTGCAAAATGTTTTGCCGGTACTTCTTGAAGACGTGCCTTTGCAGACACGCCGTGAAATGTGGTTTCTTCACAACTATCAAGACGAAGACTCAGCACATTTTACCAGAGCCGTTAAAAATCTTCTTGATACCACTTATCCTCGTCGTTGGATTGGTGGGCCCATTCTGTGGCCACCACCAAGTCTCGAATGCAATGTACTGGATTTTTTTTTTATTTTTAGGGACATCTGACATCGTTAGTTTATGATAACCGAGATGAAATCGAAACAGAAGCTGAATTACCTGAACGAATTTTTGATGCTGCAGAATCTATCCGGCATGATTTAGTTAACTATGGCATTACTAACAATTGGATTCGTTGTATCAATGAAAGTTGAAGGTCACTTTGAGCATTTATTTTAATGATTATTGTCAATCAAATAAAAGTATCCAATTTAATTTTAGTTGACAAATAAACAAATTACTGACAGTCCAAATATAGTGTAATTAAAATTATTAAACGTTGTCTGTTGTATTTAATTTCCACTGTAAACTATGTAATTCAGTTAAAGTCCTCGGCATAATAAACACATAATAGTAGTTGATTACAGATTTCAATACATTTCATAAAAACAATACAAATAATTTTTCTTAGTTGCATTAATTACTTTTTAGAAATTAAACCATAGTACTTACTTAAGTAAAAATAATCTCTTGTTTGTCGACCATTTTCCATCCACTCCTGAATGTAGGTCTCTCCCAATTGCTTCCATCTTTCTCTATCTTGCACCAATCTAATCCACTGTTTGCCTGTCACTGCTCTTATGTCATCTACCCACCTTTTTTGAGGTCTTCCCATGCTTCTTGTTGTCGTCCTTGGTCTTCATTCTAACCTGCGCCATTTCATTCTTGTAATTTCTTCCACAATATCCCTAATCTTCGGTCTTATCTCAGTGTTTCTAATCTTGTCTCTCAGTGATATTCCAAGAATGATTCGTTCCATTGCTTTTTGCGTTGTTTCTAATTTTTTAGCAGATTTTTGGTAAGGGCTACTGTCTCCAAGCCGTAGGTACAAACTGGTAATATGCATGTGTTATACACTTTTTTCTTTAAGTTTACAGGAATGTACGTGTTTTTCAAGATATATGCTAGTTTGCCGAAAGCGGCCCATACCAGTTGTGTTCTTCTTTTAATTACAGCATCTTGATTTGGTTTTCTTAGTTTGATGACATGACCTAGATATACATAATGTTCAACATTTTCTATGGTATGATTTTGTATTGTTGTATTTGTGTGGTCTCGGCTCAATATTTTTGTTCATTTTTAAGCCTACCGCTCCTGAAACTGCATTTAATTGTTGTGACATATCATTTAATTCTTGGATATTATCGGCTATTAAAAATATGTCATCTGCGAATCTCAAGTGGTTTAAGTATGATCCGTCGACGATGATACCCTTGTTGTTCCATTCTAGTTTCTTAAAAATGTCTTCTAGAGCAAGGGTAAACAGTATGGAAGAGATGGTGTCTCCTTGTCTTACTCCCCGTTGTAGTCTTATTGGATTAGTTTTTGTGCTTTCGTCCAGCTTTATCTGCATGGTGGCATTTTCATATATGTTTTTAATTATGTTAGTGTATCTTGAATCTATACGTGCATTTTCTAGAGATTCAAGCCCTTCTCATAATTCGATGGAATCGAATGCTTTATGAAAATCGACGAACGGCATATGAATTGGAACAGTATACTCAGTGCATTTTTCTATCAGTGTTCTTACGGTGTGCAAGTGGTCAATGGTACTAAAATGTTTTCTGTTAGTTAGTTAGTAATTTATACAGATGTGATAGCAAGGATATTGGTCGGTAATTCTCGATATTTGCTTTGTCTCCTTTCTTGAATAGTAGAATGACTTCGGAGTTGTACCATTCTTGAGAAATCTTTCCTTCATTATTTACTTTATTAAATGAAATATTTAATACCTGTTCTATTTTTCTGCCATCAATTTTCAACATTGCAACTGTAATTTTATCCTCTCCCGGACATTTACTCGTTTTTAGTTGATAGTTTTTAGTTTAGTTGATTAGTACCGGTTATGTCCGGTATTTCTATATATAATACTAAACAAGGGTTGGATTATGTTAAATAACCTAAGTCACAAAAAAGTTTTTATTCAGAAGCGCTTTCACTGTGTATGACGTTGTCAGATTATTTAATTTTCTGAAAATAAAAATTTACCTATATGGAAAACAATGTATTTTTTTGAACCGGTTGTTTGGAAAAATGTGTTATAGGCCTTTTTTGTTCCAAATTGTGTATTATATCCATACCTTAAAGGAACGCACTATTTTGGGGCACACCCTGTATGCTTGTGTCAATTCCTTGGTGAGTTATTCACCATTGATGGCTCACTAGAACATTCGTTGGATTCAGTGTTTGTGATCTTTTGAGAAATCAGGCGAGATATCTTTCCTTCCTCTTTTATTACTTATAGTCTTCACATGTAGAAAAGTACAGTGCGCGAAATGTATATATATATTTCCAAATTAAATTTGTTCTTTTGAGTTTTGTTTGAATCTTCTAAATATTTTTCTAGATTTGTACCTTCTACCAGTTCTGATATTGGGATCCTCTGCTATAATTAATTCTGAATTCTCCTTTCATAAGTTCTATTTGATGTTATAAGTTGTTACATAAATTTATTAAATACATTTTTGACTACTTTAACAGTAGACCCAAGTTGTCTTTTTGCAAATAAAAATAAATTAATAATTAATAAGACACATATAATAAGGGTATTTTTATTAGGATAATTTTATTAAACCGCATAATGTCAGTATAAAAAAACGTCCAACAAGCGTTCTAAAAAAAACGATCAAACAAAACCGTAATACAAAATGGCACTATCTTAAGCTCCCAGCAGAGACAAGTTTCTGAAATATTAATGTAAAACTTCGGAAAATAATAGTAATTAATGGCGAAACTAATTAAATACTAAAGATGTACATAATAGCAAAATTTAACGTACTCAATATTGTGCAATGGTACAACATAACAAAGCGTAAAATTTAATAACTAAAAAATCTTTAACAAACCATCAAACTGTCTTTTTTTTTAAATATTAACGTTATTTTTCATTTTTCTTTAACACATTGTTTCTACTGGAAGAATAAACTGTCATGTGCGTTTTATTTATACCATTTTGGTAATTTTGTGTTACATATTTCTTAGACATTCAAACGCCTTATGGTCGTTTTTTGCTCATTTTTGATCTTTGAACCAAACTTACTAAAAAACTCAAATATCTTATTTAGGATTTTTCGTTGATAATTGAAACCACAACAGATATTAAAGCTAAACCTAAAAATATCAAATAAAATAAATTGAAGTCACTGTTCTGGTAAAGCCTTTCCCGATGTCTCAAAACTATCTACACAAATATTGCATATATCTAGTCACATTAAGTGCCACTACTTTTCTTTCTTATATCTTTCTCTATTTATTTATTAGTGATATTTTGTCGTAATTGGTTTTCTATAAAATTAAAAGTGCATTTTAGATGGCATATGTTATTACAAAGAATCAAACACTGTCACGTATTTTGAACACGAGTTAAACAAGACTAACGCTGTTACAACGAAGTACGCATGCGCTAAACCTCAGTGACCGATAACTATTTACCGCGAATCCTTCTCTTCCGAAAGCAGTTTCTGCAAATAAATCCGTATAGCTGTAGCTTTCGTTTTTCTATTTCGGTGAAAAAAATGGTAAGTGTGGCAATAGAAAACCGATCTGTTGTCAAATTTCCTATAAATCTTAAAAAACGCTACTAAAACTTATAATTTATTACAATAAGTATGGCCACGACTGTTGCAGCTTCAGCGTGCAGATGTTTTTGGGGTTTAAGTGCTTCCAAAATGGTCGAAAAGGCATTGAAGATGATTCACATCAAAAATGTATGACAAAAGACTTTCCAGCGCTGTTGCGAATAATAAAAGATTCATATAAGATGTGGGAATCAAGACTTAGTCTAGAGCTCAGAATTCGAATGATAATATGTGACGTATTCTCTGTTTTGCTGGGTATAAAAAGATATAATTCCATGGGTATAAAAAGTTACCAACGATGGGATACTTCGGCGCATGAGTAAACAAAAAGAATTACTAAGCATAATCACAGAGAGAAAAGTACAATACTTGAGTCATGCGTTGAGAGATAAAAGATATGAATTACTCATATTGGAAGGTAAAATACAGGGCAAAAGATCAATTAGAAGACGCCAGAACTCGTAGCTGAAAGACCTGAGGAGATAGTTTAACCGCTCATCCGCAGAAATCTTTCGTGCAGCAGTTTCCTAATTAACAATTGTCATTTGAATCGCCGAATTTCGAAAGGAGACGGCGCAATCAGTAGAGGATAGAGGAAGATTGTACATTGAACATCATAAGTAAATAAATGGCAACAAAATACATGTTTTACAACGTTAGCCCCGTTATTTAATAGTTCCACATCGTCCAACTATCTAATATCGCTTGTATATCTCCTCATATTGAAGAATTTGTGGACTTTGTTTCATGAGAGCTTTTGGTTCGCTGTTACATTTCTATATGATATTAAGTGTGCACTCAACTTTGGTATATACTCTACAAATATACATATTTTTTTCAAAATCTATCTTTGCCTTTATTCTAAACAACCTACAAATTTAGCCCCACTTATTTATCAATTTCTAAATTGAAATGAGAGTACAAAGCATTGATTATATTTCTTATATTGAGGAAGACTAAACCAGAAATACTAATACCATATTCGAACTGATAAGGATGAGTGGCGGGGCGTGGTGAGTTGCCTATGAACTACATTAAAGTTAAAAGAACGCAACAACAGTGTTCAAATTTTCCAACGTGCAAACATTCATTCACCTAGTATGTGATAAGTTGATTATAAAATGAAATATAATAAATATAAAAGTTGATTATAAAATGAAGGAAAACGATGAAATATGATGATTTTACAGATTTTTAAATGTTGCGTTTTTTAGCTTTAATGTAGTTCGTAAATAACTCACCACGCATCGCCACTCATCCTTAACATGGTGAATAATGGTATATCGAGTGAATTTGATCGTGTTTATAAGTTGTATATTTTCGTTAAAAACGTCATATATTGTTCTTAAAAATAGTTACTGTTTTGTTCTCAATTATCAACGTGACACCATGTAGACTGTCAGTCTTACATTAGAAGTAAGGCAAAAAAGCAAAATACAAAAGAAATATCTTCTAAATATCAATTTATAAGTGAGGATCATGATATATATCTTTATAAAAAACGCTATACATTTAATAGGTCAAACGAGAAACAGAAATTAAACCATGAAACTGTCAAATATGCTACAATGCTTAACATTCGATCAAACATCTAAGACTTGGAAATATTTAACAGTAGCTGGAAACACTCAACCAAATATTATCACCTGGAGTCTAGAGGATTGAAAGTTAGTATTATCTAAAAACCGCAATCATCTAAGTAAAGGCAAATTAGCAATAAAAAGGTATTTTATAAAAACAATCACTATCTAAACGCCTGGGTGGTGCTGCGGAGCGTATAAACTTACAGTTTGTGAGTTCCAATCCGACCATAAATAGAAAAAAAGATTAGAAATCCTCATATTTGTTGAATCAGCACTAGCCGGAGGTATCTACAATGACCCGTGTTCTGGTCGACCTTCCATCAGAACACTGGAAAATATCGAACGTTGAAGGTAATTTTCGTTTAACTGTGCGCGAACTAGAAAGAATACAGTCAAAGGAATAAATACCGAAAAAGATTTTCTTAAAAGTCGCCTGGACACTTCGAAATGGTTGCTAATGATGAAGATATGATTAAAAAGATCACTACTAATAACGAGCAGTGGAGTCTCTGAGTATTACTTCACTACAAACCAGGTTTGTATTTTAATAAATAATTTTTAAAATTAACTGAATTAATCTGTTATCAATACCGATTGTACCGTTCGCGTCATAAAAAACTGGTACAACTCTTATAACCGAAAATCGTGTTTTTCAAGTTGTGTAAGTTGATCTTGTCACATATGTCATTCTAATTTCAAGGGCAACGTTGCCAGTTCAACGAAAATATTGTATCAAATCAGCTATTTACAGTAGATGCATTCCAATGTGCCTGTGCCAATACCCTACGTTTAAAGATCCTTTAAACATTTTGGACATTAACTCAACCCTCTCTCTGGTTATTAAATTTATTAGATACGGTTTTTTGTTGTTAATGATAATAATATTACCTATATAAAAACATTTTTGAACTTTCTTTTTTTATTTAGATTTAGTGCAATTCTATAATATCGGTGATGGCAACAACGAATTGATTCACGAACCATTGTGTCAAGTCTGAACACAGGTTTACATTAGGAAAAAAAAGTGTACCAGTTTTATATGACGGGAACTGTAAATAAATATAACTTCTGACGTTGACATTTCAAAGTTAATCGAGGATGAAGTTTCAAACCAAGTGTCCGAAACACATTCTTACAATGACGATGAGATCATTGCTGCAGTATCTTCTTCTTCTTGTAGTGCCTATCCGTTTCGGATGTTGGCGACCATCATGGCAATCTGTATTTTGCAAACTGCGGCTCTGAAAAGATTTGTGCTGTTAACAACTCTTTTCCTTGTTGCATTCTTAATAAAACATCCTGGTTAGTAACGTGGTCGGTATAGGATATCTTCAGGATTCTACGATAAAGTCACATTTCGAAAGCCTCAATTTTGTTACAACTATCGTGTGTGAGAGTCCACGACTCAAATCCGTACAACAGTATAGGAAAGATATAACATCGTAGTAACCTGATTTTTATGGGTACTGATAAATCGCTACAGTATGAACTCAATAAATTTCTGTAAGAAATTTTGCCAAGTGTTACTATGCTTCGAATAGTCAGATATTTTCCCGTAATATTCCTATCGGGTAGTTGTCCCCCAAATCCCGCATAGAATAGGCAGTTAAAAGAGTAATAGCTTAGACCGAGTGTGCACGTAAAATTTTAGTTTTTTTTAGAGTACGAACTCTCGATTATTTGTGTCTCGCTTATAGTTTATACAATATAACCTGAACTATACTTCTTCTTCTTCTTGTACGACATGGTCCTGTTCTATTATCCCAGCTCTCGTTCAAAATGTTCAAAGCTGACAGTTAGAATTATACATATCTCATAAATGTTACTTAAAATCCCGTCCAGGAACAGTGATGCTGAAGGAGCTTTAGGAGACTTTTAGTGCGTGTTCAGAAGAGAGAGATCAACGACTGATTATATTTCAGTAACTCGGAACATCCTGGAAAAATGTCATGAGCATAATATCCCACTGTATCAATTGTTTATTGTTTACAGCAAGCGTAGTCGAACCTGAGATCTATCAGCCATGATGAAATGATCTTATTGGCATATAAGAGAAGGTTTGTAAAACGAATGCATGGAGCAGTAAGAAATTACGAGCTATGGCTTACAAGAACAAATGCAAAGCTCTGCGTGCTGTATGGGGAGCCCAATATCGTAGCTGAAATCAAAAGTGCTGGATTAAGATGGCTATCGTTAATTTAATATCAGCCGGTGGAGGTGTATCCAGAACCCTGCAGATTGAAAGGAGAAAACGTAAGTCAGTGCTCTATATGGGTCGTGGCGTCAAAAAAGTTAAATATCACTATAAGAACGAGGTACAATTGGTTTACAAAGAGTAAAAAACAGAGTAAGTCTTGGTCCTTATCACTCATAAGAACAAATGCAAAGCTCTGCGTGCTGTATGCGGAGCCCAATATCGTAGCTGAAATCAAAAGAGCTGGATTAAGATGGCCAGCGTCAGCTTGGTATCAGCCAGTGGAGGTGTCAGACTCATGGACTCTGCAGATTGAAAGGATGTAGCGTAGGTCAGTGCTCTATAGAAGTCATGGCATGAAAAAAGTTAAATATCACTAGTACAATTGGTTTACTAAGATAAAAAACAGAAGAAGTATTGGTCTTCATTATCTTTCCCGAGTAGCGTAGCATTGTAAAATGATACAACCAGAAAATTATTGAAGATAAAACTAAAAAAATGTTTATTAAAGTGTTTGATTAGGTATAGGGAGAAGAACTACAGACTAACAACGGTTTAAACTGATTTCCAGAAATAAAATAAATATGTACAAGAAATATTGTTTCAAGAAATCCGAAGCGATTTCAATCAATCTTAAGTAATTTTTGTAAATGCTCCTTTTAATCGTTATATGGGGGTTTTTAATTAATTTGTATAGATTATACTCTGTTGAAGCATAGCATTGTGGTATAATAGGCGATACTGTAAACTAGCGCGAAACTTTTTAATATGTTTTCTGAATTTTTAAAATTTAAATTATGTTTTTAAAATTGAATAAAGTAATTTTATTTATTTATTATCTATTTTCATAGGTTTTGAGATAGATAGATTTTTTATATATATTAATAAAATTGAAAAGATTAAAATGTTGTATAACGGACTTCCCTCGTTGTGTAAATGGATTCTTCCAACTATTTGTTATTATTATTATTTCTGCTTGTTTTACTACTATTTTTATTGACAGTTATTATTTTAATTTTTTACTCCTCATTTAATGTCTGTATTTTGTTAGTTATTTTTAATGCAGTTTTTTTTATTTAAACCGACTTGGAATAAACATATGATCACTAGAAGCGAATTGATGGAGAGTAGTGAATCAATGTAAAGACCGCTATTTCGTGGCACTACTTCGGTGCCACCATGTCGTGACGGCACTTCCGCGTCAACATTTTACTATAGAGAAAAAGTAATACAACGTGAGTATAGAAGCTTGAATAAATAAATGTTTGAAATGATGAAAAGGTTGCCAATGTGAGTCCATAATACTCATATATTGCATTGTATTGACTCATTTCCCATATATACTAATACTAGACATAAATGTTTCATTACACTTTCAATCCTCTAGCAGCATCCAATCAAAGAAGACATGTATCTGGGCCAATATTAAATAACTGATGTCACAATAGAACTGCAACAACACTTTTAAATATTAACCCAACTATACTATATAAGAGGTTAAATAAAGAACTTAAAAGAGAAGGAATATCCAAATAAAATTAACCGTACAGGCCAATATCTAGGACATTCTCACATATTTTGTACAAATTAAGATTATATAAATGCAACTGTAGAAAACCCATCTAGACACAATCTTCTTTAATAATTTCTTGTTCAAATTCCAATGTTATATACCTACTCAGAGCATATCATGATAACTTTATAAATTCAGTTCAAAATGTAACAAAATACTAATAAAAGTTGGTATTAATATTCAGAAGGAAGCTTAAAAGAGAAATTTTATGATATGAGGCATATATTTAAACCTTAACAGGCGTTGTGACGTCCCACGGACTGCTGCGCTTAGGTGTGTGGATAGTACCCCCTCCACTACTTATCATTTAGATTTGCGCTTCCCATGGAGTGACGCCGTTTACGCACAAAATATTCACCACGCCAGTTGAGAGTTAAAGAAAAATTTATTCTGAAATATCTACCCTTAGGAGACTATGGCATCACCATATTATATCGATAAACTATGAATGGCAGAAACAGTAATATTGTAATCAATACAAATTAAAGGAGGACAGAAAGAGCAAAACTTCGTTATTTCTGTGTCTGTCAATTTTTGTCATTAGGGAATAAATCAATTATAAAATTGAGATCAAATATATTGCAAGAAGTATATATTCTACATATTTAATATTAAATGATTTATTCGCCAAATAGATGTTACTAAGAAAATAATTAACAGTTACAATACTTGAAACAACAGGTTGTGATAATTTCACCAACGAAATGAAATAAAAAATAAAACTTGACCCAAAAGTTATTATGATATGACCTGTATAGGCTCTTAGGTTAAATAATCTCCCTGACCTCTAGCACATTTTACACTCTACATTCTAGAACCCTTTTGCTGCAACACCTTTGCTCTGTCTTCCCGATCGCTCTTGATTTCTGGACAATCTGGTATACCACATTCTCTGCTTACTACACATAAGAACTCTGCATGTTCGTCAGCATTGTAGTTGTATTGGGAACCAATATTTATTAGTTGTTCAAACTTCCAGCCATCTGACATTGTTGATACCATCTAGAATAAATGTAAATGTTTATTATACTTATAGAAGGGTACAAATCATCACAAATCAAGAATATTAGCAGAGCTTACTACTTACTACAGTAAACATTATTAAATTTTTTTGAGTTTCTGTTTTTAGAGTAGTAGAGTAGAGTAAATTTTTATTTGCATAATTTTTTAACATACTTGAGCAAATAACGTCACATTATTAATCACAGATTAAAAAAATATGTATTGACATCACAGATTAAAATATATTAACATTACAAATTAAATATGGTGATCATAGAGAAGGATAGGTCAGGCACTCCGCCACAGTATAGGGCTCAATATTAACTAGGTGTTGAAAAACCTTTCTTTTAAAAGATCTATGGTGTGCTTTCTGTTGAATGTCAGATGGTAGACTATTGTAAAATTTAACACACGCATACGAATTTATGGAAAACGAGAAATAAACTTCGCATCGGTACTTGGAACGTAAAGTCTCTAAACACAAGAGCAGAAAATTACAAAAGAGCTTGTAGAAAAACATATAGACATATGTGCACTAAAGAGACGAAGAAAAAAGGAAAGGGTAAAATTATGCTAGATGACTATCTGATGATTTACAGAGGTGTTGCGAAAGAAACCAGAGCCAAAGAAGAAGTCGCACTGTTAATACACAGAAAATTTTTACTTCAAGTACAAGAATATAAATATACCTCTGAAAGAATGGTAAGTGTAAAAGTTTAACTGGATGTTAAACCTCTGAATGTGATACCAATCTATGCACCAGAGAACAACTACCAAAAATGATGAAAATATAATCATTATAGGTGATTTTAACGCCCGTGTTGGCAATGATGTAGTTCCAGGAATAAAACAGCGATATAACGAAAATATCAGAAATGAAAACAGAGATCTTCTGACGGACCTCTGCAGCATAAATGAGATACGTATTAATAATACATTTTTCCCTCACAAAGGGCAATACAAATACACTTTTGAAAACAGTAGAGGGCAAAGATCTATGATAGACTATATTCTGTCGAATAGAGAGTTACAGCCCTCTCAAATCTTGGATGTAAGAGCACTAACATCAGCAGAAATAGGAAGCGATCATAAATTGGTATTGTGCAAAATCCGAATCAAAATACATATATGTGATAACAAAACACCAGAATACAGCACAAAGATAAAAGTTGAAAGCTTGCAGGATGACTCCACAAGATACCTATTCCAAAAAATAATCGAATAAAGCAGAAATACATAATTATATCACAGAAAGTGATGGAGTCGAAGAAAGCTGGGCAAAAATTAAATCTAATATCTTAGCCTCGGCCAAGAAAGTTGTTGGTCAAGAAAATATAAATAAAAATAAATCGTTCCCAAGACGAAGAACTAAATGGTTTTGTACAAAAATGAAAGAAAAGTGTAGAGAAAAGAAAAAAGCTTACCTGAAATACATGTCAACCAAAACAAAAGAGGCATACCATAATTACAAGACAATTAGAAACGAAACACATGCACTTATAAGAAAAATAAAAAGCTAAAATTTTGCAAGTGCTAATAAATCAGAGGATAAGTTTAGCAGATGAACAACAGGGTTTTTGTAGTGGAAGAACGTGTACAGATGCAATATTCGTTATAAAGCAAATTACTGAGAAATCACTAGTGTATAATAGACCAGTATTTCTGTGTCTGATTGACCTAAAGAAAGCGTTTGACACAGTAAGACTCAAAGATCCTCCATCTTCTGTATAAAAGAGAAGCTCCCCTAAATATTATAAAAACTATCAAAAACATCTACCAAAACAACAAAATGGAAGTCAGAATTGACGGAAAACTTACAGAACCTGTAGAAATAGGCAGCGGAATAAGACAAGGGGATTCATTGAGCCCCATGCTTTTCAATCTGATCATGGATAAAATCATCAAAAGCATTAACAAAGGAAGAGGGTACAGAATGGGAAACAAAGAAATCAAAATACTCTGTTATGCAGACGACGCAATATAACTATAAAACTATAACAATAGTAGTCAGCAAGGAACCAACCAGATGTAAAATAGAAATTTATGGCATCAGTATTGAACAAGTAATGGAAATAAAATACCTCGGAATTACACTGTCTAGCTATGGAGACCTGGACAAAGAAGTGAGAGATCAAGTACAAAAAGCAAATAGACTGACAGGATGCCTTAATAAAACTATATGGCGAAACAGACATATTAACGCTGAGATGAAATCAAGAATTTATAAAGCGAGTGTAAGACCAATAATGACACAAGTATTGCAGGAAATGCATACAGAAAAAATGTAACGTACAGTATATAAATGAATGGACACAAAATAAAAAAAAGAATGGAATAACCACATAAGCAGAATGGAGGAGACCCGTGTCATCAAAATAGCAAGAGATAAGTCACCAATCGGCAGAAGAAGTATCGGGCAAAATATGGAGTGACAACCTTCCATAGAGGTATTAATCTACCAATGAACAAGCAGAATTGCTTATAAAGAGGAAGAAGAAGAATCATACAAAGGACTCTCTTTTAAGAGGCAATCAGTGGGAAATTCAAATTAAGGCTTCTTGTATTATATTCATGTTTGTTCTGTTTAAAACTACCAGTTTGACACTGGAAAACTTGTAAGTTTAAGTAAACCTTTGTTATTTATGATTATATCAATATCAGATTTCTATCTGATAATATAAGTAATTAAGAATTTCCTGATGTAATGAAAATTTCTCAAGTAATCAGTATTATTTTATTTTGTGTTCGTTTTACATGATACTGTCTTCAGGGTTTAAATGCTGTGGTCTTAAAGTATTTCCTCCTGATTTTTCATCTGCAACTATGGCAGCAATAGTCCTAATTATTACATCACTCACTGATGTTGTTTCTCGCATTTAAAGAATATTCTGCGCTATTTGGAGCTTTGGAGTGGTGTAACAAGCTCTATAGGTTGGTCCGAATTGATCTTGGTATTTTTGGAAAGAGAAAAAATATATAAAAATATTATTCTTCTTCTTCACATCTTTATTTTAACTTCACAATCTACATTGATGTCGAACAGAACACACAGCGATACAGCAGGTTCACAGAATAGTACACTCCATAAATTCTGCAATGGAAGACAAATAGTACTGCACAGATGCCTTTCTAGATGTTAGTCAAGCCTTTGACAAGGTTTGGCACACAGGCCTGATTTTCAAAATTAAGAAATATCTTCCCATCACCTACCTGAAACTGTTAAAATCCTATCTAAGTGGCAGAGAATTCTGAACAAGAGTGAATGAAAGTAATTCCAATAATTTTCCTATAAAACCTGGTGTCCCAGAGGGCAGCATTCTTGGACCAATATTATATGTACTATGCTGATGCTGTCATCATTGCAATCGACAAAACTCCATCTATAGCATCTAACATTCTACGGGCACAACTGAATGCAATCGAGACGTGGTCAAACAAGTGGAGAATTAAAATGAATAAAACAAAATCAGCTTAAGTGACTTTTACCTTGAGAAGAGACCAGTGTCCCCCAGTTTCACTTAACAATATCCAACTTCCTCAATCCTCTAGCACCAAATACCTAGGAATACATATTGACTCAAAACTCAATTGGAAAGAACATATTCTTAAGAAGCAAAAACAAATTGGCCTAAGAATGAGAGATCTAAACTGGCTAGTCGGTAGGAAATCGAAACTGACCCTAGAAAATAAAATCCTTGTCTATAAAGCTATCATAAAACCATGTATAGAATCCAACTCTGGGGATGTGCGAGCAAGTCAAATACAACCATAATTCAAAGAAGCTAATCGAAAAAACTGCAAAAGATAACTGATGCACCCTGGTATGTGTCAAACCTAACGCTTCATGAAGACCTAAGAATCCCGTTCATACAGGATGTGATCCTGTGATAAACACTTGCAAAGATCTTGGAGTAATGTTTCAGCAAAATTTGAGATTTAATGAACATTATTGGATCATCATTGGAAGGGCATACAGAACTCTTGCCTTCATAATTTGTAAGTCAAAATTTTTTAAAAGATTTGAAACTCTAATATCATTATACAATGTACTGGTAAGACCTCACATGGAGTATGCCTCTATTATTTGGGCACCACAAGCCGAATTCAATGTTGATCTGATTGAAAAGGTTCAAAAACGATTCTTGAGGTTTCTTTATGTCAGAAAGTTTGGTTTCATCCATACATGATTTCCTATAATGCTATGTTAACTTGTTTTAAAGTTCAGCGACTAGATATTAGAAGAAATTTTCATTCAGCCTTTTTTATTTACTATGTTGTAAATGACATTAAATATAAAGATTGCTTTTTTTATAAATAATATTAAATTTAATGTTCCAAAAATATATCTGAGAATTAATAACAAACAACTGTTCACAACTAAACAGACTGATTGTTCACCCATAAATAAGATGTTAGAAGAATGTAACCATGTGATAATTAACTGTGATATAGACTTTGTAAATTCTTCTGTGAAACAAATAAATGTTGCTTTTGAAACAAATTTCTAGTGTGCAAAAGTTGTCTTAAAATTTAATTTAGATGTATAGTGTTTTTTACTTGTTTTATTCTGTCTAGGTTTAGTTTTTAATATAGTTATTAGTTCTTAGCAGTAGTAAGCACTCTTTTAATGTAATAACAATCATTTTGTGTTTTGAACGAGGTTAAATAAATAAATAAATAAAATAAATAATCTGCATCTGAACTTTTTTTAACTATGTATATAAAATTTTTACAAATTCTAGCTATTTCTGGTGTAAAATATTACTTTGATACTTATCAGTTGTTGAGCACTGTACCTATTATATGATAATCATTTATCAAGTGAGTTAAAATACACATATACCCCATAAACTTATACATTAGATGGTTTACCTGCGTTAATTCATCTTCATGGCATTGTAAAACCCTATAAACATGTTTTTTACCATCTTTACTAGGTTTGCTTTCTCTATGCAGAATTCTCCTCTTAACTAAAGTAATTAATTCGGCAATATTGTAAAATTCTGCTTCTTCTAAGACACCTTCTTCTGCTAGACCTTTGTTAATTACCAGTTTTCCATGCCTAAGGTAATTTAATACAGGTGAAAAGTAATTGGGGTCCCTGTCTATTAAATAAGCTCCTGTCTCATCCTAAAATATCAAATAAATTATTTAATAATTAAACACTAGTAAAGCAAGACATACACACAAAATGTGTATACACATAGCGATGTGTTTATTATTAAATTCTAAAAATGTTTATAGTTATTGTTTGGGGAAACAACTCACTTTATCTGAAATTAGATCACTATCTTCCTGTATCAGTCTATACAAAAAAGAGTTAGGGTCTCTTGCCAATGTTGTTTTGGTTGTTAAAAAATATGTACCACCTACATTTAACTTCACCCACTGTTTGTTATTACTTTTTGAAACAGTTTGTTTATTGTCGTCTGACTCCATGACGTGATCCGCCATGATTGAAAATTAACCTGCCTTTCTTTTAAGAAAGTGATGGCGATTATTGACATTTTATTCATTCTAAGGTATACAGTCACTGTAGCTGAAAAATCTTATTTTAAAGGACATAATGAATTTAACACATGTCATCTTTCATATGTCATATTACGTTTTGTTTTTATTGGTTTTATACATACTTCATTGAAAAAATAGTTCGGTTTATTTTTGTATGCGAGTAAAAGAATTTAAGATGTAAATTGTATAGTTTTGTGCATTGGTTACTTAATTTATTAACAACTGCGCTGGTTTGTACTCTTGGATTGAAAAACTACTTACATTTGTGTTGGTAAGTACTTAAAATATTTATCAATTTAAATACAGTGTCATTCCTTATAAACTGTTAGTGAATCTCAATTTATTTTGCTTAATTGTATAATTACTAAAAGATCTTTTGAATACAATTTTTGAAGAGTGCTGTAACTGTTATAAGCAGAATCTTTAATAAACCTTATTTTGTTGAACCCTATATGCTATCAATATTAAATATAAAATCCAACATTTTTTGATTTGATGAAATACCCAAGTAACACATCATCTTACTCGCTAGGGTAGAATTTTAATTTGCACATATTTACATTTAAGCAAAATTAGAGATGCGCTATTTATAGCCAAATGTTAGAAAAAAAAATTTGCATACTTATGTCAACATTGAGAACATTAAATGACATACTTCATGTTAAATATTTTTCAAAGAGATGTACATACACTGTACTGCTTCCATTCATATTTCACACAAATTTTCTTTCACTGACATGCTTACATCTGATTCTACAATGGAATGTAATACTAAACAGATATACTATAATCAATGAACCTAGTCCCAACTGTCCAAAATAAATTTTTGAGGACAGCAGCCTTTAGGAGTGAATACTGGGGAGAGGATTATGACTATCAATGGGTATTGATTAACCAACACTTAAGTCAAGAAGGGCTTTGTTAGATTTGTTTGCTGTACAAAGTCATTAATGCTATTATAAATTGTCCTCAATTGTTATCAAAACGATAGACAATCGGAAATCTTTTCAGTGTCATTTCACCACACTAATTATGGTATCAATGAACCAACTATACGATTGGTCCAGATTGCTAATAGCCTGCCAAGACAAATAACTATTTTTGACTTTAAAATTAGTTTATTTAAAAAACAACAAAAAGGTATCTTATAGTAAGTGATATCTTTTACGTGTCGATACTCTTGATGCTGTATTAAATTTTATTATAGTTTATTATTCTGAGATGTTTGATATTTTAAAAATTCTTTTTAAGGTGTAGCTTTGTTAAAATATTTGTAAATGGATTCCATTAATAAATAAATAAATATCTGTCTTCAGCTACTTTTGAGCTTCTATTGATTAGAATTTTCCGAGTATAAACATATATAACAATATTATTAACCCCCCCCCCCCAATAAATGAAGTATTGATTTTTAAATAGACAACAAATTAAAGTTCAACTACCACACCTGTATATAAAGAAAAATTATAACTAGAGCAAATACTTTAAAAGTTTAACATACAAGAATGATGAAAAATGATTGAAACTGCTGACAATATTTATAAAATGATATGCAGACTCATGGTGGAATTTTCTATAATTGTAAAGGTCCTGCTAAAAATAATATAAAAGTGGGTGAAACAGCCAGTCTTTGACAAATTAGTAGAATGCGTCTCCTGATAACATATATTCAAATGGAACACTTGGAACAATAAAACTGGAATAGAACCTATAAATAAGATGCTCAATAATTTGTTTAAATATTTTTCTATTATATATTTATCTTTTGAGATACCTGAAAACGCTAACCATAGATATCCAGAGAGAACTCTAGTTGAACAAATCCTCTACATATCAAGACAATAAACAACTTTCTTTTAGTGTCTTTCCTTTCAAGTTTTGTAATAGTCTGACAATATTTTTTTTAATTATTGTATTAATAATTTAATGTATCCATAATAATTATGTAAATTGGCTGAAAGTCTTCGGTCAATAGCCTTTTGGTATTTAGTATCAATAAATTATATTTCTCTCTTCTCTCTTAATACATGGTAAATGTAAATATGAAAATCTCTTGCTTTTGCACAATTTTTCTGATTAGGGTCCCATATCCATTAGGTTATTGGCAACTACATCAGTTTATTTCTTCTGGTCTACTGCTGATGTAAACATCTCTATTGATGTTTTGTTGGTCCATATATCTCTAAGCCAGTAATTTCATCATCTCCTGCAGCTATGAGTGAATGCAATATTGATTGCATGTCTACTTAATTCATGATATTCTGAGCATTCTTCCATAAAACTTCGATTCAAGTCTCAATTCTTTACAACACTGTATAAAACCATAAAACTTTGATTCAAGTGCTTTTACTTTCCCACATTGTTATCATAGTCCACACCTCAATTCTTTACAACACAGTATAAAACATGTAGCAGCCAAGAACTTGAGAGGACTAGTGTATACCTAGTTTATGACAATTTAACTTGACAATCTTTTACATTTTGAGATTTAGTTTAGTTTACATTTCAAAAAGAAAGTAAGTCTTGCTTTCTTGATACATGCTTTTATTTCCATTGAGTGCTCCCAAGCTTTATTTAGATTGCTCACCAGGTACATTACTTTTGTCACTTCATTTCTGTTGACATTTAGTTTTAATGTTTCATTTACATTCTTGATGATAACTATGGTCTTTGTTTTCAGTATATTTAATTTCATTCTGAAATCACTAATTATTACTGTTTTGTTTATGTCTTTGTAGTGCTTCTTCTTATCTTCAATATCACTGAGTTATCAGCATTTCATAATTATTAATGCATTTACTGTTTATTTTTATGTCATTTGTTGTGTTCTTGATGCACAATAACTTAATTATTGTGTACAAAAGCCATTGTTTTACAACTAATCTTGGTTTAGAACATTTGAGAAGTTTTGATTCCAATCCACTGTCTGCCTCTGTGGATGCAGATAGCAGATACTGGTATATATATCTTCAGCTACTTTTGAGCCTCTTTTATCCATAAAAATGTTTTACTTTGCGGTTTGATTTTGTTGTGGTTATCACGTGAATGGTTAATCATTTACTAGTGGGAAATACATAGTTTATTATATACTGTTAACACAAATTCTACACAATATCAAACATTGAAAGCAATTTGTGACTGACTCCAATATGACATCCAATAAGAAAATAGGTTACAAAAAATAGGCACACAAAATCATTATACTACCAATATATTGTGAAATGTTTATTTGCAGTGTTGTATATTAAATTACATTTTTTTGTAATATGGGGACATAATAATGAATCTGACTAACAAATAAATGTCACTATAAGTTTATTCTTATAGTTCTTTTTACTAGTTTTTCTAGTGTTACCAATCTTACCAAATTGCAAAAACGACTTCTTAATTTTGCATTCTTTTATATTCAGAAATGATTAAAAGAAAATGCATAATGTTCTATAGAAAAAATGTAAATTATGCAGGATTGTTGAAATGGTTTGACAGGAATATATAAAGCTAAACATTCCGATAAATAACAGACATTTTTAATAGCCAGTGTTTTCGAATATAGAGGAAAGGAGCCTAATTTTGGAAAGCTTTTTATTTTCGTTTATAGATTTTGAACAACTGTATATTTTGACATCTTATTACTTAAGCAGAAAGTTCATACATGGTAAATTGAACGTTTCAATTAAACAATTAAATTGTTTGCCTAATTTCGGACACTCTGTCTTAATTTCAGATAGTAATTTAAGTAGAAACAAAAAATGCAAACATTAGGAACATAAACTTCATTTATTTATATTACGAAGATAAATTAAATCAACATTTATGTTTCCAAACAAAAATCGCATACTTATATACGTCTTCTTTTTAGGACTATTGGTACAGTCCCCATGCGCCCATAGATATCAAGTTTGGCACTTGAACTATCCTTCTCCCTTGGTATCCTCCGAAAATTCTCCAATCTGCGTCATCATCAATATCATCCATGTCAGAGTCGTTATCTAAAATAGTAGAATCCTCTTCAGAGTCGCTCGATGCGTCCGAGTCTTGAAGAACTTTCTGCTTGACTGGCTTGTTATTTCCTTATGTAGCTTTGTCCTTATTTTTAGGCTGTCTTGCACATTTTTCCAATATTTTGTTCTTTTGTAATGTCTCCTTCCTTTCCTTCTCTTTTATGCTAATTTCGAGTTCGTTCTTATATGGCATGCTGGTGATCACATAACTTAACTTTGTTTTCATTTCTTATTATGGAACTATGTTCCATTTCCTGTTCCACTACATGATGAAAATATACTGATCTCTTCAGGTCTTACAATCTTGATTATATCTCTTCCATTTGTTGCTTTAGGCGGCCCTCCCTCTTGCAAATTTTCTAAACATGGAGTTTCTCTATTTTTTCCTGGTGTGCTTTCCATGTTTTCCATGAATTTTTCTGATTACTCAGGCTTTCTTTGAGTTGGTGGACTTCTCTCTCTTTGCCTTTCTACAATGAAATCGGCATCCGAGAACCACTGTCTATTTAGAGGATAAATACCCGACTTTCGGAAATCGTTTACCGCTTTCTCAGCATTTGCTCATTTTAGATACGCTCCACACATAAGTCGACATATTTGGAAGGATGTTATATTGCGATTTGGATTATTTCTAAGCCATGATTGTGTTTCATGAGAGTAATATGTTTTGAAAGGGGAGATGAATACTAAATCCAAAGGCTGCAACCTATGAGAACTATGAGGAGCAAGGCAGACAATCGTTAAATGATTAGGCCTAACTGTTTCAATCAATTCAAAATCTTGTACAGCTGTAGTGTCCATCCAAAACAAGCACTACAGGATCATGTTCGGTTGGTTTCACATGCGAAATAAAATGTTAATCCATTGTATGAATATGTGTTGTTGAATCCAGCCTGATGGATGACACGCCGCTATGGATCCGGAAGGAGCACCATCTAACAACTCAGCTTTCATGTTGTTCCGGGGGAACTCGAACAAAGGTGGGACAAATCCAGCAATTGCGCTCATACAAGACACCACAGTGGCTAGTGAACTTCTCTCAGGAACAGTCACGGCGCAAATTTGCTTCTTACCTTTTAGGAAAATTTAATTTTCTCCAGAGTGTGTTAAGTTTTCTTCCATGAAGTCCTTTATTTTTACCTTGGAAAGGCCCTGAGGCTTGCGTAGACTTTAGTTCGAATGGCGTTTTAAGAATCCTTTTTTTACCGGCTGTCGCATTTTCGTTTGAAAATGGATGGAAAATACCATTCTGCAATGCAAGTTGATAAGGTAACCCTCTGATGTCCGATGTTGTCAAACCATAATACCGCTTATCCATCTCCAAACAATAGGAAATCAAATGTTTTTCAAAGCTTAATGGAAACACAGGTCTCCGGCCAGGGGAAGCTGGTGAATTGCCTTTTTTTATAGCCCTCTAATGTGGATTTCGGAACTTTTGACGCTTTTAAATAACCCATTTCATTCCTTTTTACTGCCTCTTCAGTCTCTAGCATAGCTGCAGCCGACCAACATTTTACCCATTCAATCAAAAAGTATCGTAAAAAGTTTCCTAATTTCGGATATCCGATTTTGGGAGCATACCATATACCCGAAATTAAGGAATGAACAGATTGCTGCGATTGGTCGCTGTGACGACGACGTGTTTTGTCTCATTGATCACATTGAACCGACGGCTAGTCTTTCTTTCGCTAAAATAAGTTCACGATAATCTATGAAGCTTAGAAATATCTTCCCTTATTAAGTTTAAAATTTTATCAAAACAAGCAATTTTCATTCTGAAGTATTTATAAAACCGATTTTCGTCAGATCGAAGTTGTGGCATTAACGTATGAAATTCCCTTTTTGTTTTTCCAAATTTATCTTATGATTCCCAATTTTCTTTTTCTATAAAAAATATTAATAGATATTAAAACTTACCCAATATATGAAAACAGATATTTGGTATAATATTTCCAGATACCTAGTGAATACAGAATAAGAGAATCTTTAATTTTAATATATATTTATTAATTTTTACCTTTGATCCCCCTCTTCTGCTAAAGCAACCAGCAAGATCAAATCTTCCTCCGATTCTGAAGAATCCATTCCAGACTATGCTGTAGTCGTCCGTTCAATGTGATCAATGAGACAAAACACGTCGTCGTCACATCGACTAATCACAGCAATGTGTTCATTCCTTTAGTTGCCGTGGCCGTTCTTCTCGCGAAAATTTCGCATCGCGATGTTGTCGTCAACGGACCGATTAAACGCAGCAATCTGTTTATACCTTTAGGCAACTCAACGCTATACAGGTTAGATGAAAAAATATATATTTTTTTTAAATTAAGGTAATTTGTATTATCTAATGCCAACAAAAAGCGGACTATTTGACTTATATTTATGTATAGTTGAAACAAATTAAGATGAAAAAGAACGTAAACAAATAAAATACGGTGGTTTAGAAAAGTTTACTCGACTGTTTCGAGATAGTTGCAACTGCCGACGACTAAATGTACCTTAATTCGTAGATAAATATGGAAGCATACATTATTTGGCCTTGAACTAAATACTAGAATAATTGTGACGTTATATTGATGGCACGGCACGGCAGATAGGGCAGTATCCCAAATTGGGCAACTGTCCGAAATTAGGTGCCTTTCCTTTACTGAAACTCTTTGTTTTTTTACATTGTAGTTCAATCTGGAAAATATTGATAGTGGTAACAAGGCAGTACGTTGGCAGGAAAAAAAAATTTTTTGGGTGGATAAAAGCCGTTTTTGTTATTCCAGCCTTTTTCCAAGTCTTCGTTCTATTATGCCTTTTTGTTGTAATTGGACAACTGACATGTTCGGCAGTGGTAGAATCTGCTGCTTTGGAAATCTCAATGGTCATTCAATACTTCAAAATATTTCCATTAATAATATTTTAAATATTATTGTGGGTTTGAATTGGAAATAACACAAAAATTACGCGTTCCAAGGAGGATAACAGACGTTTTTGGCGTTCCAGTCTTTTTGTAAGTCTTCATAAACTTTTTGTTTCTTATCGTTGTAGTTCAATGCCTGGCATACTCGGCAGTAGTGGAAGATATTGCTTTGGAAATATCCGTGTTCGTTCAATACTTCAAAATGTGATTTCCACTGATAATATTCTAGATATTCGTTTGTATCGTTGAGGCGCAGTAGGAAACGTGCTAGAGAAGCTGGATTCGCGAAGTCATCGACATTTATGTAGGAATTCGGCGGTAGAACTTTTTTGTAGCTAGACACACTTGCACCCATGACTATTGGTATGGAATTTTTATGGAAAGCATTCCACCATACCTTCTCTGTGATATATTCATCGCAGTTTGAGTTTTCGAAGGATAAATAGAACAAATATTTGTCTATAGCTGGACAATCTTTGGTGAAATGACCGGGACACCTAAAAATAATAAATTTTTATGAGTGAGTGTCTATATTGGGTGATGCACTAATAATAGTGTGAATACGATAATCGGTATAAGTTTTTACATTTTGACAGAAGTGTTTTACTAATACAGTAGACTCCCTCTTAACCGGCCACCTGGGCCTGGCCGGTTGACCAAATGGCCTGTTAATCCGATGTGGAGGCATTTTCATGAGAAAAATCAAGTACATACATACATATATCAAACACATGTACAGGAAGGTGTATATTAATAAAGATCACGGAGTATACAGTTGAAAAATACTATTTATTTCTAGGTACATATATACATATTTAAATATTTTACCAAACTTGTTTTAAAAAAATCGGTAACTTTCTTCTGTTTCTTGGCGTTACGTGAATTTTTAAAAGCTATATCTCTCCATTCTTTTAAAACCAAGACGTCGATTGAAGATGACCTAGGTTGTTGTTCAATATACTTCAATGCCACCTCCATTGCAGCCCTCGCTTCGGAGCCCTTTTCCTCTCCGTCAACATCATCATCATTAGTCTCCTCATTTTCATAGGGCTCTTCATGTGTTGCTATGTAATTATTTCGTCGTCTGTCAAAAATTCGTTTTCAAGTTCCTCGTCACATTTCATCCATTCTTCAATATCTTCGGTCTGCAATTGGACATTTCCGGATAACATTTGGAGATCTTGAAGAATAGTGGTAGAATTATTTTCTTCGAGTGATTGTTGACACTAAACAAGCTCTCAATGTTGGCCCAAAGTTTTCGCCAAGACTTAACGAAAGTAGAAGCAGGAATTTCTTGGAAGGCGGAAGTTAAAATTTAAATTACGTCCTTTAAGTTAATTTTTTTGATGATATGAATAAGATTGAAATCTTCACTTTCTGCGCATTGTAAAATTTATTTACGTTATTTACGTCTGTATCGTCTTTTCAAGCTTTCAATCACCCCTTGATCCATCGGTTGTACCAAGCTTGTCACATTAGGAGGGAGAAAGATAATTTTTATGTCATCTGTCTTACATGTTAGGTTTCCAAGATAAGGTGGAGCATTATCCAGAAGTAGGACTGCTTTAGTGGGAAGATTTACGCTCTTAAGATGGCGCGTTACTCTCGGAACAAATTCACGTTCAAACCATTCTTTGAATAGAACAACGCTCATCCATGCTGATTTTTGTGATCTGTAGAATACTAGGAGGGACGATGGATGTAAATTTTTAAATGGACGTGGTTAAGCGGACTTACCAACAACGAAACGGAATTTTGTGTGTTCCTGCTGCATTTGAACAAACAGCAACTGTAATGCGCTCTTTATTCTTTTTAAATCCAGAAGCCGATTTTTCATGACTTCCCAAAAATGTTTTTTCTGGAAACATTTTAAAATTGAGACCCATCTCATCCATGTTATATACTTGTTCGGGTTTTAATTTCTCCATTTTTATAATTTCTACAAATTTGGAGGTAAAATCAGTTGCACCTGAAGCGTCCGCGGACATTTTTTCTCCACTTACGTGTGCATAATTAACTCTGTGACGTGCCTTCCAGCGAGTCAGCCAACCTTCACTTGCAATAAATTCGCCTCTGTATATAATTTTGCTGTGTATACATAAAGCCTTTTTTTAGAATCGGGCCGCTAATAGGTGTGCCCGTTCGCCGTTCTTGAAGGAATCACAACCAAAGAGCTTCATCTACTATCTCAAATTTTGTTTTTTTTTAGTGCATCTAGTCTTTAGATTTTTATCTGATTTAATTTGGGCGCAGAAATTTACATTTAACTCTGAAGAAATTTTCTTAACTGATTCACCTTTGTCGATCCGTTTAAGCACACTTAGACGTTTTTCCATCGTCACAACCACACGTTTACGCTTCTCACTCATTTTCGCACAAGATGAATTCAATCCTCCTCGAAAGCAAAAACAGAACTGACAACCGGGAGCGGGAGACGATCATCAAGGGAGACGATCATCAAGCGGCGCTTGATGATCGTCTCGTACGCAAAACAATAGGAAGGGGGAGTGACCGGTTAATACGACGGCCGGTTAATGCGGGACCGGTTAGAGCGAGTCTACTGTAAGTGGCAATATAAAATTGATGTTTAACCTATACCACTTTTGTATCTTATTTAAAATTAGATAAGATCCACCCCAGAACAGATCCGCCCTGGTCTAATAATATTATTATGCATTGTACATATTATGTACAATGTAGGTATGTACTAATTTTCCAAAAAAAATCATTTAATCTTTTAATACCATCAGTTAAAATCTTCCCTTTACATATAAAATGATTTCAAACGCTTACTTTAATGTGCCACATTTTCCGTATTTGTCAATTTTAATATGTTTTTCTAACTGCTTTACATAATCCCATCGTTTATTCTTTCCTCCACAATTTGATCCCATCACCGCTACCAAAACATTCCTTTGTTTTTCGAATTTTATTTCTACAGGTTGAGGTGTATTCCTTAGAATGGTCCTTCCATAAGGAACGGGAATGTCAGAATCCATTCTAAAATTAATTAAACGCTTAAAATGGATTCATAAAAAGAACTTCATGAACACTTTTTAAGTAAACTACAACTGAAATATTTACAAATGATTACAGTGTTTTTACTATTTCTTTATAAAATTTTGAAAATACCCAGGCACTACAAATAGAGAAATTTATAACTATGGTTATCTAATTATGCTCGTTAATATACCAAATATAAAGTTTGACCTGCTTTAATTTTTATTTCTAAGGAAATACAAACGAATATTTTGCTTATCATAATCGTTTCGTAAGCTACAGATATAATTCCTAATACTTTAGACCATATCAAATGAGTTCGACATCGTATTCAGAATTTTTACTACTTATGAAACCATAGACATCGATTAAAAATGCGAAATTTTTGTCGGATTTAGCTAACAAACATAAAATGTGAGTGTATTTGTTGTCGGAAAAAACTAGAAATTTAAACAAAACCAAGAAATGCGAAATTTTCAAATAAAATCATTTAAAATTTTTAAGAAAGATAGTAAGAAAAATACGAAATTGTTTTAATAATAACAAACCTAAGCAAAAAAGTAAATATCAGTTAATTTTACTGTTAAATTGCAGAAAAATACCAAAATAGAAACTTATGACGAATATGTTTCTGATATATGGTTATTGAATGACCGGCGGAATGAAAAGACGAAATTATTCTCATACAGTGTTGCAATGGTTAGTAAAAAATTAGAAAGAAATTACTAATGGTTAATCTTTATATAGTAAATATGGTACCCTTTTTAATTGTGGAATATATTTCTAGAAAATATTGTCTTCTGAACTCTCAACGATGAAGCTGTTGATCATTATATTTTAATAATTACTCCTTTCAATCTTTACATCTACCTGAAGTTTATAATATTTAATAGAATAATAATAATAGAACCTAACCTAACCTAATCTAAAATTTAGATTACTTAATAAACGTTAGCAAACGCCTAGTCAACTAATCTCGGTCGCTTCGCTTTTTCGCATAATCTAAGGTATAGGATCCTAATCCAAACTAACCGAATCACATGTAACGAAAAAATCTACCTTGACCTAGACCAACCTAGCCTAACCTAGCCAAACTTTACCAAACCTCACCTACCTCCCAAATCTCGCTTCACCCGCTCGCATAATCTAACTTGTATAATAGGCTGTTGAATATTTCCCAAAAAAGAACCCTGAAAGTAACTTCAACGTTAATGGGGTTTTATTGTTTCATATGGTCAACCCAAAATATGAAAAAACCGCGGAGTGCTACCATTTAAAGGGATGCGTTTTTGAGAGAAAGGAGTGAATTAGGCTCTATGCACTAGGATGCTTTTGGGCGAATTCTATGGACTTTTCGTACATATACGTTTACAGAAAAGTTGTTTAACATTAAATTTCCTATCGAAATGTCAAAAATATATTCAAAAACCAAGTAAAAAAACACTGAAAAACGCGATTTTTCTTTATTGCCTCATATTTTTTCCACGGGGTATATGTATAGGCATTGCTTCACAGAAAATAAACTTATTTCCTTCCTCTTAAAAATGACGTTTGGTAGAAGTCTTTGGGATTTATAGTATCCAAGATACGATTTTTTAAAGTTCGCCACTCACACCATTTTTAAAAAATTTTTCATGTTTTTTCGCAATCGTTGTTTTTTAGCAAACGCAAAACATATAACATGTTTGATGATATTTTCTAACTTTCGATATATTCCAATTTTGGTATTATACAAAAGTTATTTGATGATATTTTATAACTTACATGCAGGAGGATTGTTTATTTATACTATTTTTATTTAATAAGATTTTTATTTCTAATAAGGCCTTGTTGGTCATACCATAATTTGTTACGAATAATGTCGCTGAGGGTCAGATCTGAAAAATGTGGGAGTGAAGGAGCAATTCGAAGTGCAATTCATAATTTTTCATGGTTGCGAACCACTTGTGACTTAATGCATTATCTTCATGACTGACCAATTTCTCCTTTCTCAGTTGTGGCGTATCTATTGTTTCTGCCAGATAATTATTATCAATCCATTAGTTTACTGTTTATTGTTTTTGCTTTATCAACACACAAAATTCAGATGTTTAAAAATTTTGAAAAATGAAAAGTGGTGTAAAAATTGAAAAACAACTCTAACGTGTAAACTAATTGTTTAAGTGCTTAAATGTTGACAGATGACATTTGAGTTGTTTATGGCTTCATTTAGTGACATGGCGCTTTCTAAATTATTTGAAGTTAGTGGTAAACTAATTGTTTAAGTGCTTAAATGTTGACAGATGACATTTGAGTTGTTTATAGCTTCATTTAGTGACATGGCGCTTTCTAAATTATTTGAAGTTAGTGGTAAACTAATTTAAGTGCTTAAATGTTGACAGATGACATTTGAGTTGTTTATGGCTTCATTTAGTGACATGGCGCTTTCTAAATTATTTGAAGTTAGTGGTGTCATCTATATGTCAGGTCCGACACTTCTAGTGATGTTACAACTCTCGTTTCGAACATATTGATTTGAAAGTACCCAAGAAGATGTTAAGTATCTAGATACCCAAGAATAACTTACCTATAAGACATAGACCAATTAAAAACGCCATTATAGTCTTTTATAGTAACACCTTTATTCGGTGACAGAAACGTGTTATGGGCACTCTCCTCGGTTATGAAAGCCCATATCTGTTCAGATTTTCCTCTTTTCGATGGTAGCTCCTTCGAACTTTTCATTCTATGCAAATGAAATAGTACAAGGTCTGCTGTTGGGAGTGCTTCATCCTTATAAGTTATATCACAGTTTTTCACAGGGCAGTTACTGAATGGATCCGACCTAAAATTATAATGTAAAGTTTAATATCTCTGCAGTTCTTAAATATATATCAAAATGGGAGCAAGCAATAAAGGATATAAGGGAACATCCATAAACTACGTCGTAGAGAAGAGGGAGAGGTGACTTTGCTTATTGTGATGGTATACTATTTTACTAATTCGTAACTCCGCTAGTAAATGAACTGAATTAAGAAGATACGCTCGGAACTCGGAAAGAGTCCCACCAGAGCTCAATCCTTGATACCGTAGGTATCTGGGATGAGTGAATTTTCCCCTTAGAGGGAGTGTGAGCCGTATGGCTAAATCTGGGAATAGTAATAATATGTAATATACAGTTGAGGAAAAAAACTTCGCGCCCACAGAAAATATAAGTAAAATATTATATGAATTACAAAATAACAAGAAATTATCATTTACTTATATTTTCTGTGGGGGCGAATTTTTTTTTGTTCAACTGTATATAACAAATTCAAACCCATTTGGGTACAATTGAGGGTTGACAATTTGGGGTACTGTAACAAATTATAATAATAATAACAATGGTGGTACAAGCAAAAATTAGAATTGAAAAAATTATAAAAAAAAGAATAATTGAAAACATTCTTTCTTCACGTTTTGGAGAAATCATGTTGTTTCATGATACAATTGCTTCAAAATTGAGACTTTTTTATGTAAGAGTGATTTGAATACAGTCTTTGGCGTTGAATCGATTTCTGTTTTTCGTTTTTATGTTCATTAGAGTGGAAAAGCCTTGTTCGCACAAATATGTTGTTCCAAATGGCAACACTTTTTTAACCGCATCTTCATGTGCAAATTTGAAAGCCTTTGCAGCTTTTGACATCCAAAAAGACGACAGATTTGGTTTACCCTCAAATTGAATACGTGCTTCAGTATTAGATCGAAGTTCAATAATTGCTTCTGCCAAACCTGAAGGTTCTTCTGGTATCATAGCAATTTCACATTTAAAAGAATCTACAATCCAACTGACAGTACGTGTATCAAGATCTGGAAAGTAATCTGACAACCACTTTCTGAGTTTTATAAGGTGTCTTACAATTGTATCCTTGATGTCAACAGAAGTAATATTTTCGCAGTGTTATAAAAACAAAGCTGACATTGAAAAAGAAGTTATCTTGTTCTGTTCTACTTTCTGTCACAAAATATTGCAGCTTTAATACAAACGCTAAAACTTTTTCTCTCGCTGATATGATATTAATATTCTTTCCTTGCAATTCTTTGTTTAATATATTTATACTCTCAAAAATGTCCGCTAAATGTGCGAGATATGCAATTCAGGAAGAGTTTTTAAACTTATCTGCGAGAATATTTTTTTGATCAACCATAAAAATTTCGATTTCAGTTTTGAGAGTCCATACTCGATTTAGTACATTTCCGCGAAAGAGCCGCCTAACTTCTGTATAATAAAGTAGGTCCGTATATTCAGCTTCAATGTCCTGACATAATTCACGAAATAGCTGTGTGTTTAGTGCATGTCCCTTGATAAAATTTACAATATTGATGACATCATACATAACGGCTGACATTGTAGGTACTAAATATTTGACCATAAAGGCCTGTCGATGGATCATACAGTGAGTAACTTCAATATTTGGGTTCTTTTTTTTTCTACGAAAAAACATTAATATGACCCAGCATAGCTGCAGCTCCATCCAAACATACAGAAATACAGTTTTCCCATTTTAAACTTTGCGCATTGAAGTATTCATTTCAATCTATCTCAACTCGAGAAGAGAACAAAACAGCAATTCCTCTTCAAAATTATCTGCACCTTTGTAGCGAACATATACCATTAGCTGTGAATTGCTACTAAAATCAGTTGTCTCATCAAGCTGAATAGCAAAATATTTAGCCTGTTTTAATGCGAAAATAACCTGTTCCTTCACATTTTCTGCTAATATAGAAATTCGTTTTTTCACAATTCTCGCAGACAAGGGCACTCAATTCAGTTTCTTCGCTTCTTTTTGACCACACATATCTGCCATTTTTACAACAGCTGGTTTAACCAAATCTTCACTATAAGTATATGGTTTCTTATTTCAAGCAATCAACCAGGCTACTTCAAAGCTAGCCTTTGATGCTGAACGCTGATCAAATGTACCAAACAAGTTGCTATTCAATCTTTGTCTTTTAACAGATATTTCTAAATTTGCAAAGTATTCTCGCGTTTTGGAAGACAGATGTGAATATAAATTATCTAAATGTTTTTTTAATTGACTTTTTTTAAAAGATTCTGAAGTCAGTACTTTCATACATACAACACACTGTGGTTTCATTGTACCATTGTCTTATATTTGTGTAAAACCGTAATTAAGGAATTCGTCTTGGTATGTTCTTTTTCTATTTGCTGCCATCTTAAGGGAGACAGAAAATAATAGTTGTAAAATACTTTAATTAAATTTTCAAATTGCGGCTTAGCTTGATAGATATATCCATGATTAATGATAAAATGGTGGTCTTGTCAGCAACTAATTAAAACTCGCTCTCTGCGGGTTTCTCCCGGGGGAAAGCAGAGAGTAGCTCTCTCTGCTTTCGTCTTTTTGAGCCCATGTTTTATTTAGTCCTTGGTAGGTAATCTTTAGTATGTCTTCTGAACCGTGGTTAACCACTCACCTTCTTTTTTCCATCTTTTCGGGTGTGTTCTGTATCTTTTGTTATATTTTATAAAGTTCTGGTTAGAATTCTTCGACTGTTAAAAGGATTTCATTTCTGTTAGATGTTCTTTCACCTCTTATGTTTTGCAGCTTTATAATTTTTTTCTGTTGATATTTAGCTTTCTCTTCAGAACTATTCCATATACTTCTGGAAATCTTTGTTTATAGAACTTATTTCTTGAGGTGCTAGGTTGTTGCGATTCAACTCTCTTCGTTGATCCATGAATGCTCTTGAACTGCAATTGCAGTTTTTTTCGAACTTTTGTTTGAATCTTGCCATGTTTGGTTTTTTTATCATGGGCGATATAGACATACACGCTATGTTATCATGTGATAAATTAAAGGAGAATTAATTTGTTTTTTTTTTTTCAAAAAATGCTATTCTTATATGGAGCTCGGAATGAAAAAGATAATAATTGAAAAAGAAAATGAAAAAATAGGTTTTATATCTTCACTATCCTCAGTAAACAGTTAAAGAAACCAAACGAAAGCATGAACATAACAATATTTATTGGAAAACAGAAACGCTCAATACATATTATTTATAATAAAACAGAAATGAGACTTGTTGAACGCAATATTGATAACTTAAATTAAAGATATTTTGCAGCAATACCTGTCAAATTACTTCCTAAAGCGTAGTTGGAATAAGTTATAAATAATACATGACTAAGTGCATGTGTAATATTCTTTAACGAAATATACTGTTATTAAGTATATTATATTCATTTAAGAAACAGTATAATCTTCTGTAGATCTGCTGAGAGCAGATACACCGGTGGTATCAAATCATAAATGTCACACACACACATGTCGTGTAAGACATTGTCATTATGTGAAAAAGTTATTGTATAGCTTCTATAAGTTCTCCTCAAGTCTAATACGATTTCTGGTAGTTCATACCTGGAGAATATGGTAGCCATTCCGACATTTATTTACCCTTTTGGTATGCCGTTATGACCTTGTATCTACAGAACATAATAATTTTCTAGTACATCAACAACGCTCTCCTGTCAGTGTCTTCTATTGGCACCGAATCGCCAGGACTCTCTGCTGTTATGCAGCCTGAAAGTCTTTTATTTGCTACTTCCGACGTTCCTTTGTAAATCAATAATTAACTTGTGCTTGTACCGTACACACAAAATAGAACCAACTTCTATGGTACATTCATCACTAAAAATAACGGTTCACCAAACTTCAATTGCCCAGATAAGTGTAATCTAACCTAATGACGTCGAGTACGCTTTCCTTCTACTCTCAGGCATGATGCTAGCCGTGAAAAATGAGCCAGAAGACCGTTTTGCCGTAGACTGCGTTGGATTGTGTGCAGGCCAGAACTGTCAACTCGTTGCAACTGGATTAACAGCTGATGTGTGAGCCACAAGACGAGATGTTTGAACTGAAAGAATTTTCTTCCGTTGCGAAATTTTGACGTCAAACCTGTTATCTAGTCGACGATTTATTCTGCGTACTGTCCATATAGTTAAATTCAACTATCGGCCAATTTATAGTTTGCTGCCTAGACGACATTGATTAATTACCAAATTGCTCATTTTTTTTAATATCACTATCTAGATCAAAACTGAATGTAATTTTAATCTATTCCTTTCGCAACATTTATTAATTGCTTAGTAGATAAAAACAATGTGATCAGGGTTATGTTTGTATACAGGGTGAGTCATCAGCAGCTGTACACACCTCCTACTTTGTATGGAGGCGTCTATGAGAAATAACAAATGTTCATTAAAAAGTGTCTACTTCCATTGTTTAATAATATACAGGGCGAGTTGTGAATTTTGACTGAAATTTCTATCCGTCATAACTTTTGAACGGTAAGTTGGATGTGTCTCATCATGTTTTGATCAAATGTTATACTACTACCACCTAATTATCTGATTCATTTAAACTAGGAAAACATCAGATCCCGATTTAAAAAATTACTTATGAAAAAACCTTAGATTTAAAAAATGAAATTTTCTTTCTAAAATTAAATTTTGCAGGATAAGCATTTAATATATTAAGAATAGACAAGAATTTTATGCAATTACATAAAACATCTTATGAAACAAACAAAAAGGACGTAAGGAAAACCAAAGGTAAAATTGTTGAGATTTAAAGCAAATTTTCGAAATGAAGTCCACCTGTTTCTGTACAACATCTTTGTCGGACTATCAAATGTCTAATTGACCTCTTGAGAGTTAAGGGATAATTTCTACTAATGTTTCAAGAATCAATAATTTTGTTAGTTACTTCTTGTCGTGTATTTATATTTAAAATTGAAGTAAACGTATGAACATAATCGGAAAAATAAATATGCCTTTTTATTTGCTAATTTGTAAAATTCTTATTAGTTTTCAAAAACTGGATACAAGGTAAAACTTTTCCTCTGAAAAAAACAAACTAATTTTTTAAAAGCGGACCTGATTTTCTTCCAGTTTGAATAAATCCGTTGATTAGGTGGTAGTAGTATAACGTTTGACCAAAACATGAGACACATCGAACGTACCATCAAAAGTTATGACGAATAGAAATTTCAGTCAAAATTCCCAACTCGCCCTGTATATGAAACAGTTGGAGCAGATACTTTTTAACGGTCATTTGTTATTGCCCATACAACGTAGAAATATCTGAAGTTCCTTATGACTCACCCTTTGTTAAAACTAGAACCAGCAAGTAATAAAAATATATTTGATTTATTTACCAATTTTTGGAAAAATTCTTTATTAGACGATTTTCGATCGTGTGACCGTATTTCCAGACTAGAATTTGGTATAATTTCGTTGTATTCACTACTGGTTCGTCTGTTCCCAAGAACAGTATTTTCCCTAAGTTTGATAGGTTAGTCTAAAACAAAAGCAAAAGTTAAAAATAAAATAAACGATTTTACATATTTTTTAGGTTTCTTGTTTAAAAATGTATGAAAATTTGCGCAAATATGAAAATGGGTGTTGCATCTTTATTGTTTATTAAACATTTTATATCAATAGCTTTTTATCTAGCAAAACTTTTGGTAAATTGCCGATTAATCAATACAGTTACCTTCCTCTTGTAGGTTGTATATTTAAAAGAACTACATTGCGACCCGAGATCTTTTGTTCTATGTTTTAAGCGTTGATTGAATATCCGACTATTCGGATATTTAATCAACGGTTATAGTCTCAAAGTTCTAGACTTTATATAAAGCAGATTAACCGTTTCGAAGCTACATTTGCTATCTGAACAAGTTCTAAAAACCTGTTCTAGGTACTTATGGCATTGGCAAACAATCACCCTGCAGTTTCAGACAATATGTTTTCTCTGGATTATCTCAGAATCTACATATTGCTCCGTCTATTTGCTAATTGAACAGAGATGATATCTGAGTGAGCAGCATCTAGTGAGTTACTCCATGAGTTGTTTTCAAAAGCTCTAAGGGTGCTTTTGTGTAGCGAGCAGATGGCTTCAATAAACTGATTGAGATTAAAATCCGTTGAGTATATCCGAAGATATAAACAATTGTAGTAGTTTGAAGATTCATTTTCATTTTTTAAACGCGTAGATTTGTGGGTTCCTCCTCCATTCGCGACTATTAGTCTTAATTTCAACCATATTTTTGACAATTCACAGGGGATCCTGTTATAGTGCAATGTTTGTACAACTTTTTGTACAAAAACTACGAATCCTTTTCTTTCAAATGCAGAAAATTTCGTCTCTTACTTGCTATAAACAAATTAGCTGTGAATTAAAAAAAAAACTAACTTTGCCCCAAATTATCGTAAAACAACTTTTTTTTAAGTCGTGTAAAAATGTCAGCTTTTCGAATATGAAAAAAGATTTTATCTACAAGCAATAGTATAAAAGTTATTCTAAATGTTTATAAATCAAAAATAAAAAATTCAAAAGGGTTTTGCGTTGTGAAATTTTTTTTTCAATTTTTTTGATGTATATTAAGTTTAACTTTAACTTTCATTTGCTATGCGTAGAATTACTTCATCTTCGTTATTTTTTGACTAATGTTACTGCAAAGAAAAAGGTCTCTGATATAAACTAATAGAATAACTTTTAAACTAGGTAATGGATCGATCTGAAATTCTGAGGGTTTGTTAAGGACCACAATACCCAACTTTGGTCAGAATAACAAATGCCTAAGTTTATTTTTACAATAGTTATAAACAAATAACGTTTTTGCCTTATTTTGCAGTTTTTAAAGCAAAAAATTAATTTTTGCAACTTTTAGAAATCGCCATTTTACAGCTTTTTTATGTTTTAAAAGATAAGTTTTGTAATTTTACCTTAAATATTAAGCTTTTTAAAGGTAAGCAAAAAAACGAAATATGGCATTTTTTACACTAAATTGTTAATAATTAAAAAAAATGTCAGATATCTGGTTTAGTCACGGTCCCGAACAGGGTTTCTTTTTTGCTTATTTCTCTGTACTAGTTTTGATAATGATATGAAATTACGAATGAATTCGACATTCAATCAAAACATTTTGTTACGTTCAAGAATTCTGTCGGGTCCTTTGATAGACCGATGTATCGGCTTATTTGCTAAAATTTTCTTATGTTTTACTGAGCGCTGCATTTTTAATGTTACAAAGTATATATTAATGGATGTACTTGTAAATAATATATTGAAAATAATAATTAAGTGCTATTTAATATTCATTATCTTCGATGCTAGTAAAATTTTCTAACTGAAATTCTTTTACAAAGAGAATTTTGTGAAAAGTACACCAAATTAAAAAAAAATTACAAAAACAGATATTAAACTGGTGAATATTTATTAAAATAGGTAAAACACTGCCATACTTGCTTGCTGCGCAGTTCCTTCCATTCTTCTACTAGCTTCATTTCAATATCGTTTATATTTTTTTTGTATTCTCCATATTCTGGATAATATGTATTGTATCTAACAATGTCCATCTGTATACATAGACTAAACAACACCACTGCCAATATGATACATAAAACGTATAATTGTTTCTGGTGGTAGCTAATTGTTTTCATGATGACATCATCTGAAAGAAAAAAACAATCATTAAATATAAACACAAATCATAAAATAATGTGTTGGTCACGACTTCTATCGTGTTCGATTGTAGGATTTATTGGGGTAAATGTAGGAGGGCGGGTAACACATTATCATTTATTGATTGATTTTTGGAGGCGACTTGTTGACGTGCGTAGACGGAAGTTTTACCGCCCTGTATAAGCTGTGTTGTCTACGGATCAATATATTGATTTAAAATAAAACTATTAGTGGTAAAATAATTAAAAAGACACCTCCCTCGGGGTCTTAATCGTGTTAATTTTACTACTATAATAATAGTTTGAAACGCTCCACATTGGGGCAAGATTCGTCAAATATGCCGAAAAGATTTGAATGATAATGCACATTTTTTTAAGAAAGGTTAACATATTAGAAAGTGACGTTTATTATTATTTTGCTGTTTATTATAATAGGTCGGGAATATTAATAAAAAAATTTAAATAGATATTTAAAAATGAATAAAAACATCGTTTTTTTTTTTAATTTCCTAGCTTTTAACTTCAAAACGATTTAAACAAAAAAAAAATTAATTTTCTATAAGATACAACTGGGTAAAAATGTTTTAAGTTAACTTTGCTGTAAAATAGCAATAAATACAAAAAAGGAGGAGGGAAACAAGCCTTTTCTTATTCATTGTTTTTTAACCACTTAGATTAAACTTAGGACCTTCATAATTCGCCTAGAAAATCTTTAACCCTTGACTGCACCATGTTGTTTAAAAACAACATACGAAAAATAATTAATTATATAATTAATTAATGCCAATAAATTAGCAGATAAGGATGAATCAGTTTGTGCATAACGTTGTTTACTAACAATGCAGTATTAATCAGCGTAAGTAAACTAAACAATCATAGTTGGTGTTGGTTACCTGTATTGTGTCTTCTTTGTTAGGTAGTGTACACGATTAGACAATGATACGTGCTTCAGATTGTTTTTGTTAGTTTTATCAAACTAATTTTAGTAAATATATTTTACGTGTTGTGAATAAGGTAAGTAAAATGCATGATTTCTTAAGGTATACAGTACTGCGCATATTTTTCTCATAATGATGTTTTTTGTTGTTGTTGTTTACAAGCAACATCATGCATATCTAGTAAATATTATTTTTTAGATAAAACATCATGAGTTAAAAAGATAAAAGGCCGCTGACTGACAAGGAACTTGCCGATATAATCGATAGGCTTTGGGATAGCGAAGATGGGTTTGATGATGATGATTATATTGTCGATCCAGATTTCTTACCTGACCAAGAAGTTGGTACATATGATGAGTCTGATAATGAGTATTCTGAACCAATAAACGAAATCGATGAGAATGATGTAGACACTAAGATAATTAATAGTACTCTAGAGGAGGAGCCTCCAGAATCTCTGGTTTACTCCAAGGGCAAAGGTATACTTATTTTTCAATCAATTTGTGATCAAAAATACTAGATATTTTTTTTATTTTTAGACATTACATGGTGAAAAAACATTTAAACTTATCCGAACAGAAACTGGAATTTAGAGGAAATCAGAGTCTTTCAAATCATATCCTACAACTGGAAAGTCCTTATGAATATTTTAATTTATTCTTCACAAATAGTCTTTTAGACAAAATTGTGGAGGAGTCAAATTTATATGTCATACAGCAGAACCCTAACAAACCACTAAATATTACACAAAGCCACATAAAGTAGTTTATTGGAATTACAATATACAGATAAGACATTGTTTTGTTGACCATAGGAATTAAGATTTATTGCAATCCCATCTCTAGAGTATATTTATTGTAATGCTCTAAAACTAATTTTTTTGGTTATTTTTATCCTTAATAGCAATACAAATAAATAAGTAAGTAAATATGCTTTATTGTCACTGAAAATTGTACAAATTTTATGGACAAAGCTTATTACAATATATAATAACAAGCTTATAACAATAAGACAAGAAAGAAGAAAAAAAATTATAATAAGAATCGTTTGTACTTTTAAATAAAAAAAAAACAATAAAATTCTACCAAACTTAAACATAAAAAATACCACCTAATTAAGAACCTACAAACTTGGTACGTAAAATGTACCTAACAAAAAATAAAAATTAGAAAATTAGCAGATTAATGAATTAAGGGCTCAAATATTCCTTGTGCTAAACAGTAACCAAATCTGTTATACAGATTTCTCCTCATATTTTTTTTAGTAGGCTGGTGTAATGCTTGCAGAGAAATGAAGTATTTTTGCCCTTAATTTGACTAGGTTTGTGGCTCTTTCAAACTGATGCCTATAAGTGTTTTCTTTGAGAAAACCCCAAAAAAGAAATCGTTAGGCGCTAACTCACAGGATCTAGCGGGTCATTTAATTGTACCACGTGTACTTACAAGTCGATCAGGAAACGTTTGATGGAGGAAGTAATAGTTGCTCTAGAGTTGAGAGCCGAACACCCATCCTGTTGGAAATAAACCTTCTGAAAATTAACGGGAAGGCGTCGAACTGCCGGAATGATCTCATGCTATAAAAGTTGTAAATATTTGGGCCCGTTTAGGTTTCCATCGATAAAAAATGGACCGACAATATGGTCGCCTAACATTCCAGTCCAAACATTTAACTTTTGCGGATGCTGCGTTAGCACTACAACACTGAGGTGCTTATTTTTCCGAGAATAATACCTTGCAACGGATGGATTGTGTTTTTTATGTAATGAAAATTTAAGATTCGTCAGAAAATAAAATATTTTTTAAAAAGTGTACATTTTCATTCTGTTTATCTAACATAATTTCACAAAACTCCATCCGCCCAAAGTTATCTTCCGGAAACAGTTCTTGTGTTGGTTGTATCTTAAAACAGTGATACCCATTCCTTTTGAGAACTCACTGGACAGTTCGAGCATTCACGTAAACTTCCTTAGCAATTTGTACACTATTGCAGGGTTGACTAGCTTCCACAAAAGCACAAATATCAATATCCCTGTTTTGACGTTCCTCATCGACAGGTCTAACACGTTGTTCATTACCTTCATGACACTTTTTACAACTGTTTACACATCCCGAAGTTTGAAAATATTTGATGGTATTTTTAACTGTTGTAACACTTGATGGGGGTCTATTTTCGAAAGCAACAATAAATAAATCAATTACTTCGCGTATTAAATGACCCTGAAAGTACCATGTTACAAGTTGCAGTTTTTCTTAAACGGTATACAAAGTAATATACATTTTATTAATTATTTGTTTATTCATTCAGAACTTTGTTTGAAATTTTTAATGTCGATGTGACAATTACGATAATTCGTACCTACTGTGAAATGAATATAGAGGTGGAAACGTGTAACATGTCACAGCGATTGCCATTGTGTTGTATGGTCAATAAAACAATGTCGTGATCTGTATATGTCCCTTGTTAATTTTCCCAATACAAGGGCATATTGATCAGAAGAAATTGGCTTTGAGAAAATAAAAAGTGCTCTGTCAGTCAACAGGTACAAAAAAATCAGACAATTTTCACATTTCAATAATACCGAGAATGCCTTATACCGTGACAATCCAAACTACGATAGAGTTTATAAAATTAGACCAATAATTGAAGCACTCAATGAAGCATTTTCAAACGGATTGCATTAAAAATTTTAAACTTAAAATTAATCTTTATGTTTTTATTTTATCCTAGGATTAGGTACTATGTAATGCATTTTGTATTATTTAATGTTATATATTTTATGTTATATATTTTTGTTTAATACAGAAAACAAGGTTATTCTACAATTTGTGTACCTTGGTTCAAAATTATACGCATAAATGAATTAAAATATATTATATAAATTTTTTAGAAGTTTTCGGTGTTTATTTTATATTATTTTTATATTATCGTCTAATTTCAATATAAAACTATTAATTTTTAAATTTTTTTTACTTAAATTGAGATAAATCAACCAATTAAAATTCATAAATAAATTGGGCTACCATCGTAGCCCACGCGCCTAACGTAGGATTAAGAGTTGCTCCAGGTCATACTGGTATCATCAGCAAAAAGAAAAAATTTTCCGATTCGATCGGACTCGATTTTGAAATTAGTAATGTCATTTATAAAGAAAAGTAGAGAACCTAATACTGAACTTTGTTGTACTCCACATACTATGATTTTGTGACTAGAGTCAGTATCATTTGTTCTAACCAGTTGTTTCCTATTCCCCAAGTAAGATTTTAACCAATTTAAAGAGATACCTGGAATTCCGTAAAAATTTAGTTTTTTTTTTATAAAATTGTCGTGATTTACACAATCAAAAGCTTTGGCATAGTTACAACCTAGTCACAAAAAACCATACTATTTTAGATTATATATTGCTATTTAAAAATTTGATCTTATCGAATCGAAGGTTTTTTTCTACTCTATAAATTATTATCTATTTTGAGACCGTCGTAAACCATCTAAAGATTTCAATCCTTGTCTTGAATGTGTTAATTCCATCAAATAGCATCATTATTGTGGTATATAATTGAGGACGTCGATTGGTAATATTTATTTTATTTTTGTAATTGTTTGCTGATTGCATATATTGAACCTTGGCTGTAATTACGGACAAACGGTAATTATAAAAAATAGGAAATTTAATTAGAAACAAAAAGCATAAAGACTTGAAAAATAACGATGACTAAATGCTATAACTGAATGCTTATATGTAATTATATTTTCGGTCTTGGTACTTTATCTTCTTTCATAAGGCTTTTAAGAAACATAATTTTATTTATTGTCATCTTTACTTTCTGGAGTTTATTAAAATCATGAAATACCGCAATAAAAAAATTAAAAGAGCATACATATACCACAACAAATTATATATAAAAAAAAGCATACGCTATGTGATGGTAATCTAGAAGATTTTTGTCCTTAAATTTAGAATCAGCTAACTGAGAAGACCTTTTTGAAAGGTTTAGGTATCTAATAAGATCATTTAATCCTTCCTGTCTGGGTATGTTGAGTCTCCTTGAAAGCCACTATCATCATGATTATGAGAAGTTATTTACTGTTAAAATAGAAATGTTAATATTGGAACGAATATTTCTTCTAAATGTGGAATAAATCTTCTTTACAAATTCCAAATTAGGTTATGTCCATTACTAGACAAAAGTAGCAAACGTCACAATGGTATTGGAAGCCCAAATTTTCATTCAGCTTTTGTCCATTGGCGCAGGTGATCAACACATGTTTTGCTTATAATATGCGACGCACAGTTTTGTCTTTATCTCCTAAATTAATACCAATAGAGGCTATAATATCTCAACATCTGGTTGATTATTTTAGTTTAATGTGTATTTGCTATATACACTATCGAACCAAAATATAGCAAAGACAAATTTTTCGAATTCCCACTTTCCCATAGTGTAGTATGATATCGCATTTGCGTACGTTATGTTTTAAAACAACAAAGTAGGCTATTATTATCGGCGACAACAACGTTATCGAGGATCAAATAACACGAAGTCATTTTAACATAATGCAAATAATGCAAAATTTCAATGCAAATTAAGAAAGCGTCAACAATAAAAGAATATTTTAATTGCTTTTCCAAAAAAAGAAGATTTGAGTGAAAGTAAAGGACCAAAAACTTTAATTTTGAAAGACTTAAAGCAGATTATTGCGAGTGGATTCATGAAAGGTAAAAAGTTAGCTGAAATTTCAAGACAAATTGAGTTCCCGACAAACACATTAAAAGAGATTCGTAAAATGATTCTTGGAAGTCTGCAATCAGAATTATTGTTGAAGTCCCAGAAATTATGATTGCAGCAATTATGACCAATCAACAGCAGGTTCAATCCTAAATACGTACCACCGACAGTTAAACAAAGCAAAGACAGGGTTTTTCAAGGAGTTGTTTCTCATGGAAAGGAGGAACCATAAACACTTCATTATTGACACCACGAATCGACTTCCGCCGCAACCCGTTTTTCAATCTACTTCCACCTATCTTTTTAATCGTTGTTATCGATCGCGTGATTCCTCATATGTTTTTCCACTTTTATCTCCATGACGTTCTCGGTCTTTCCCTTCGTCTCCTGTTCAGTAGAAAAAAATAGATTTTTCTCATTCCAATAATATTCCTATCACTAGTACTCAGTTGCTGTATCTCAGGCAGAGATTTATGCAATTTTGCATTGTCCAAAAGAAATTAACATGAGTGCTTTCGAACTGAAGCGGGTCAATATATGAACATCTAGTCAATGAGCTATTGAGGCACTTAGAAGTCCTTAGGATGGATTGTACGCTAGTGGGGGAATGCCGAGAAGAACTCGACAGATTGGGCGAATATAATAGTATCGCAGTGGTATGGATTGCAGGTCACCGTAGTAAACACGGCAATGAAAGAGTTGATAAAGTTGCCAGAATTGTATCAGCTACTCAATAGTTCAGTCCAGAGCCGCGACCAAAAAAAGCCTGGATCCGTTACAATAACTCTCACTATGAAAGTATACCCGGTCAAACACATGGTAAAATATATATTGGACGCTCTACGCTAATAGCGCTGAAATATTTCGGAAAACAAGGGAATTAGCTCGAGAGTCTTAAGACGCATCCTGACTGGACATGCGTCATTTAAGTGATATCTACAACGGAGCTTTTTCATGGAGACTACAGCTGCAGATTTTAGCAAAGTACCTGATGCACGAGATCGTAAGTGAAAAATAGTTTTTGGAGATTACCAACATATGGTACCCATCCGCTAGAGCTTTATACAGTATACTGGTACAGATTCCAAAATTCTGGTATGGGTAAATGAATGAATGAATACTTTTTCATTTCTATTTTATTTTCCGTTGTGAAGACGAAATCAACGTATCAAAATGAAAGACAGTTTTAAGTGTGTTTCGAGATCTCTGTCAGAGGGTAAGATATTTTTTAAGTAAAGCTACTTTTTTCTCTATAGTAAAATGCGAAGGCGAGCGTCACGGAACTACTATTAAATGATATTTATTTATATGTTATTATTAATTTAATATTTCGTCTGAATTTGACAGGTATGTTAGAATTAAACCACGTATGAGTTGTTACTACGTTAACAGGTGGCGTTAGGAGCAAACATAATACTCTCCGGAATTATTCCCTTTTATGTTCAAACATAATAATTTATTGAATTATTATAATATAATTTGTTTTATAAAATTTATAAATTATTTTATTCAATTTTAAAAATACAGTAAACATAGTATGACTCTTCGCGCTAGTATAGTGTAGCGTCTACTGAATCATCTTTTTTTATACCTTTTCTCATCATATTATAGTCTCAGGTTGTTCCACTGGGAATCCAAATTTGTCCCAGTTTATCCTCACTCCCTCAGCAAATTCCGTTGGCTCCAACGCATATTCAAAAGGAATTTGACTGCACCGAATGTCAACATCTAGTTGTTCTGGTCAGCAGCTCTATCTAATTTATTGTGAGTATTTTTCCTTCTATTCTCAGCCGATTCAAGTGATGTTACTTTTGAGTTAAGAAAGTCACATAATAATACAAGCGTCTGAGTATAGTTACGTTTTTTTAAACCTTATATATTAGGATAGTGCATATTTTTTATTCATGATAAATATTTAATGCTAATTAATATTTCCGTGCAGACTCTAAACATATTTAAGTCGAAATGGATTAACTAAATACACTCATGGACAAAAATATCGAATATTTTGGTATTTTCCAATTTTGTAGTCACTATTATTTCATAATAATTTTAGATTACTGATAATACTCATATAGTAGGCTGATGTACTTAACTGGATTGAGATATTTTGATGTTTATTTTGACGTTTATTCGGTGATTAGTGTCATTCGTACATTTCATCGTAAAAAACCTTCTTCAGGTAAACGAAAAATCATACTAATTCGGTTATTTTTAGTTTAATTTATTAAGTTTAATTAAATATTGTCTTGATTTAACTAAGTTTAAAACAAGTATCCCATCAATTCGACACTGCGATGAAGCCCAAGTAGCACAAATTGTAATTTTGTACGAGGAAGGGTATGCACAAAAAGGTATCGCACGACGTCTCAGCAGAACTGAATCTATAGTTTCGAATACTCTAAAAAGGTACCGCGAAACAGGAAATTGTATAAGGCCTGGTCAAGGACGCCCAAGGTGCACAACCGCAATTGATGACCGTTTTTTTGGTTCTTAATTCTACACGAAATCGTTCATTGACATCGATGCACCTTAGAAATGAGATATTAAATCTTAGACAAGTTAATGTGAGTTCATAAACAGTTAGACGAAGATCAAAAGAAGCAAACTTAAAGCCCAGACTCCCCGTCAAAGTTCCACGTCTCCTCCAAAATCATAAAGCTCGTCGTTTGGAATTTGCAAGAACACATATTTAGTGAAATATCGACAACTGGAAAAACGTTCTTTTCACTGATGAGACCAGAATCCTATTATGGAAGCCAGATGGTCAAATCTACCCCTTCAGAAGAGTTGGAGAACGATTCGCCATCTGCAGTCTCGCCCAGACTGTTAGTTTTGGAGTTGATGGCATAATTCTTTGGGAAGGTATTAGTTGGGAGGTACGTACCGCACTTGTGAAAGTGATTGGACTGATGCCTGGTGATTCTTACGTTTAAACATCCTGTAAGATCATGTTTTGTCATATGTTGATTACATTGGATATGAAAGATTCACGTTAATGCACGATAATGCTCGACCACATGCTGCTGCCATAGTGAGTAATTATCTTTTCGAAGATTGGATTGGCCACCGTTTAGTCCGGATTTAAATCCAATAGAGCACATGTGGGATCACCTAAAACGTAGCATACGACAAAGACATCCCGTTCCAAATACGATAGAGCAGCTTCGGCTTGCTGCACAGGATGAATGGAATGCAATTTTCCAAGGATATGTCCAAAATTTACTTGCAAGCATGTTGAGAAGTAGTAATAAGAGCTAGCTAATACTGCTAGCAAGAGGCAAGCAGTAATAAGAGCTAGAGGGGGGAATACTCGTTACTGATCATGCACTTCTTTAAGTTAAAACGACTTGTTTAAGCAATTTAAATGATCATTTAAGTTTAGAGTAAAATAACCTTATTTACCTAATATTAAACATTTATTTTTTTTCGCAATTTTATCCGCATAAAAACTTAAAATTGTTCATTAAACATTGTTGAAATAAACTCTATTTTACAATAAACGACTTGATTGACCAGAATTTATTTTGAAAAAACAAAAATTAGAAAATTCCAAAATATTCGATATTTTTGTCCATGAGTGTAGTAAATGTTTTGTTTTTTGTGTACTTAATTGCGTGTTTTTGTATTTTCAACACGGTTACTCCGTTACAATGAAAACTTAGGTTAGTAAGATAGTTCTCATGCTTTCTTAGCTTATATAACTTGATTGAACTTTGATATGATATTTCATTACTCTATTTGATTAATTTATTCTATTTTTGTTCTCTTTGTGTTAAGAAAACGACTCCGTCCATAATCTATCAGGACTGAGCAACGGTGCGTTCGAGTCATAGTGTATCTTCTTCTTCATGTACCATGTCCCTTCAGAACGTTGGTTACCATCATAGCTATCTTAATTTTATTCACTGCCACCCTAAATAGCATGCTTGTATCAACACCATACCAATCTCGCAATTTCTTCAACCATGAGGTTCTTCTTCGTCCTGGACTGCATTTGCCTGCTATTTTTCCTTGCATGATATTTTGTAGCAACCTATATTTTGGACCTCTCATTACATGTCCGAAATACTCCAGCTTTCTCTGCTTGATGCTTTTTATGATCTCAGTAGTCTTGCTGAGACGTTCTAGTATTGTGGAGGTTCGAATCTTCTCCACCCAGGAAACGTTTAAAATTCTTCTATAGCACCACATTTCGAAAGTCTCAAGGCGATTTAGATCGATTTTATTCACAGTCCAGGACTCGACACCATAAAGTAAGACCGAGAACACGTAGCAGCGAAGTAGGCGGATCCTCAATGCCAATTTTAGGTCCCTGTTACATAACACCTTGAACATCCTTCTAAAAGCCGCTCTAGCCTGCTCTATCCTAGATCTAATTTCGCCGTGACTTTCTGCGTTACAATTTAATTGCTGTCCAAGGCAAACGATTTTATCAACTTGCTCAAGTTTGGTATTATTTACATATATAGACGGTTTTATATGCTGTTGTTTACTTATTACGAGTATTTTGGTTTTCCGTATGTTCAGATCCAGACCTGCCTCCCTACAACTCTCAACGACACTATCAAGTAGTGTTTGCAGATCTTCTTGACTAGAAGCTAAAAGTACTGTATCGTCCCCATATCGCAAATTATTGTTGACGTCACCGTTCACAAATATTCCTTCTTGTTTTTCAGAAAGTGCTTTTCTGAAAATTTTTTGGGAGTAAACGTTGAAAAGCGGGGGTGACAAGAGGCATCCCTGCCGTACTCCTCTTTTAATATTAAGAGCCTGTGATTCCACACCATCTACTAAAACTGATGTTGTTTGATTCCAATATAAATTTGCAATTATTCGAACATCTCTGCCGTCCAAGCCAATGTCTTTTAGAGCTTCGATCAATATAGAGTGCTTAACACGATCAAATACCTTTTGGAAGTCTATAAAACAACAGTAGATGTCTACAGATATATCTCGACATCTTTAAGCAAGTACGTTCATTCCAAACAGTGCCTCTCTCGTTCCAAACCCGTTACGGAAACTGTCCAACGGTCCAAACTGTGTGTCATCCAGGTATTCCTCGCATTTATTGTAGATATGACCATGTATTACCTTCAGAAAAATTTTCAATAAGTGGTTTAACAAACTGATGGTTCTATAATCAGCACAGGTTTTTGCTGTTGTCTTCTTAGGTAGAGCTATAAACAGTGAATTAGACCAACCATTAGGTAGTTGTCCGCTAGTATAAATGGTATTCAAAAACGAAATTATAGCCTCTAAAACATTGCTATCATTTATAAGCTTGTATATTTCAGTTGGAATTTCATCAGGACCAGTCGCTCTGCCATCTTTTGATGATTGTATGGCTTTTATAACGTCAGAGCTTGTTATTAGGGGTCCGTCGCAGTTAGTAATATCAGGAGGTGAACTACTCCTATCGTCTTCGAATATTACGTTCGTGACGTAATTGTCCCATTGTTTAAGTTTGTCCTCTACTTCAAATATTACTTTACCATGTTCATCCTGTAGCAATGCAGTTTGTTTCTTATTGAAGATATCAGCCGCTTCTTTCACTTTTTTATACATGTTAAACGTGTCGTATCTGTTTTCAAGTTCTTCAATGTCATGACAATGTTTGGCTAGATGTTGACTCTTTGCTTCTCGTATTTTACGTCGAATTTCTTTTTGTATGCTGTTATAAAGTGTTTCGTTGTTTTTCGCCAGTCGTCGTTGTTCCATCAAATCCAATATGTCATCTGTCATCCAAGCCTGCTTTTTTATTTTTTTAATCTTATAGTGTATCCGTGTTCCAAATTTACTTCTTAGTAATCTAGATTATATATCATGCCACAGTATTCTATGTTGAATATCACTTCTTTAGTTTTCCCCTTCTGAAAAATATACTCATAAGGTATTTAAATTCTTTACATTTTAAAAATTTCTAATTTGTAGCTCTTGGTATTCTTGTTCTCCTATTTTTAAACATTTGTCATATTTTTTCTAAACATGTAATTTATATCACTTTCACATGTAGTTAGAATTAGAACCACTTGCTCATCCGCAATAGCAGAGTTGTCAAACACATCTCCTCCAGTAGATGAATTTATGGAGGTATAATGCAAAATATCATTATTGCTTATGCAGAGTGGGAAATATCAGTACGTTTTATTTTCCAACAGAATGACGATCGAAAACAATCTTCGCGATTTGTTTAAGAGTGGTTTCACGAACACAACGTTTGAGTTTTGAAGTGGTCGGTACAATCCCCTGACCTTAATCAAATTGAAAATTTTTGGGAAGAAGAAAAAGTCGTATTCGTACATAACTGTTTTCAAATAAACAATCGTTGACCGATAAAATCAGTACCATTCACAAATCTTCAGTTATTTGAAAAATAAGTGCCTCAATGTTGCGACGGTGTCAGAAAGTAATAAACATAATGGATGGCAATTAACATACCAATAATAAACGTAAGAATTGTATTTTAGTTCAGAAAGTAAGATTACAATATACCTAGAAATCAGTACAAAGAATCAAATGTGTTCTAGCATAAGTAGGCATTAAAAATTGTCAGCAGCAAAATACTTTTTGCAGTAATTTATTATTATTAAGCCTAAGGCAGGTAAAACTATTTTTCAAAATATGTATATCACAGTATGGAAACACCGTATGTAGAAAATCCCAAAAAAGTTGGAACATCAAAGAAATATTTTGGCCTACATTAACAATTTTTATCTCAAAGAATCGATTTATTATCCTACTCTAATAATAACAATAAACGTATTAATAAAATCATTGCAAAACCTGTTCAGGAAAGACTAAATGCTGATGAACTGACTGTTTAAATCAAAGGCAAGAACGTTAATCAAACAGCGTCGATATTACGAGAACACTTGAATATGACTTGAATACATAAAAAAATTGTTCCTTAAGCACCAGTTTTAGTTTGTGTTCTAATAAATCAAAATGTTTATTTGCAAAAAACATATCGACGATCAACCAAACCTCACACTAGGCAACCAAAATTAATATATTAATCAAGCAGTTAAACACTGAAAACTTTTGTTTTCAACACATCCACAAAATTTATTATAATTTGTTATCGCCACAGCTCTTTTGGTAGACTGCCTTTCTCAAATGTCATTTTTATTATGCGTTTACACTTTATAGTCTTTAACTGAATAAGTTGAGGAGTCAATATATCACCCCAATATGTAAATGTGGATCTAAAAGCTACTTCATAAAGCACCTGTAAGAGAACTGGAACAATAAATGGAAACATACACCATCAAAGCTTCAGGAGATAAAAATAAGAGATTGGACCATGGCAACCACTCGATGTATCCAAACCAAAGCAAAAAATTATTCCCCGTTTACGACTTGGTGATACCTAGTTTTCTCATGAACGTTTGTTTAAAACAGAAGAACTCCTAATTTGTGATGAGTGCTGTTTACTCCTTAAGGTCGTGGCATATTATCATGCACGTAGCGTTTAGTTTCCGAAAAATATAATTTAAGTGGTTTTAAATATGAACAACTCACACTGTCCGGAACGTATCGTTTCAGACACCTAACGTTTCCGTTCAGTATATTCTAAAACAATATTTTACTGATACCGACGGCTACGTAACGAGTCGTAACTGGTTGTTATGGATAATGTGAATTAGATGTCCGTCGTTTTCCCCTCGTTGTTTATTTAGCTATTTGTTTGATTTTGATACAGAGTATTTGAAAAAATAATTTTGAGGCTATTTTGTCATTTATGCATTGTGTTTTCATTGCTTTGTGACAATTAAACACGAAGTGATACACAATTAGTACTTTTACACGGAAGTGATACCTCTTATTTTTTAAAAATACTCTTTGGTTTGATATGCATGGCTTCGTTAAATGTAGTATTTTGTTTTTAACTAAAGCTGTAATTAAATTTAAAATATATTCAAACTGAATCCTATTCACATTCTAAAATGTCCATAATATATTTCATCGTCATCAATTAATTATTTGTACAATTGTACAAGAGCAATTGCGCATAATTTTTGTCGAGAAAAGCGAGACCATTATCTTCACCGAACCAAACTGAAACGTTCTATGTATGAAAATGTGAACGTGCAGTCCGATTGCTTTACTGGAAACGCTACGTGCCGGAAACTATACGTGCATGATAATATGCCGCGACTGTACAGTAAAATTATGTGCCATTGAAAGAGTGATAAAAGTTTACATCGCAGAATTAAATACCATTTACCCAACATTCTTAAGACATTTTAAATTCAAATAACACTATCGATGACCTAGTTTTGTTTTTAAAATACTTTAATTTACTAAACAAAGTGTAATTAGCTATTAATACTCTGCTATTACCACTCCGCTAATTACTCTGTTAGACTAAAGCGGGTTGTTATAAAATAAATGTATGTCCTATTGGGTCAAATAGGTTCATTTTGAGCCAAAACAACAAACAGGGTGGCCTTGAATAAGTATTAACTCACACAGCAGGAAACAAAATTTCGGTTATCAGAATTATAATATTTACGTAAAATAAATACAATTTATATCATAATAAAATAATTTTTACGATTTGAATTTGTTTTAATAAGAGGAATATTGAACTTTGGAAGATAAAAAGGTGGACACCAGCACGGCGCTCCGTCCTTTCAGTGATTTACAAAAATTAATAGGTTTTCTTTATTAAATAAACATAAGACGTTCTAATATACACTCGCGATCATAAAATCCGGGTCACCTTGAAAATTTCAAGTTTCTGGAATATTTTTGCCTCTGGTGCAGTAATAACCTTTTTTTTAGGCTAACGTATTTTTTATTTGTCAACAATGTTTGTTTTGAAAGAAAAAAAAACGGTTTTTATTTTTTTTATTGAAAAAGCAGAAAACAAACCAAATTGTTGATAAAACAGGCATACGAAAAAATGGAAAATACAGAATGTGGTAAAATGTCAGTGAAATTTCAATGACTAATATCGTGTATTGCCTCCACTTGCTCTAATAATGACCTCTTGCAGACGACGGGGCATACTCTCAATTTTTCTCCGGATTACATATTGTGGTATGTTATTCCACCCTCTCACTAACAGATCCTTAAGCTCCTGTCCGTTGTTAGGAGAGATGTTGGGGGTTGAATACGTTTTTTCAAATCGTCCCAGATATGTTCGATGGGATTCAGGTCCGGAGACCTAGCTGGCCAGGGTAACCTCGTAATTCCAACCTCATCCAAGTATTGCATACTGATCGTGGTAACGTGCGTTCGCGCGTTGTTCTGCACAAAAACGACGTTTTCTCCAAGCCTTGCCATAGTATGCATAACATGTTCTTCCAGAATCTCCGTAATGTCCCTTCGTGCAGTTAAGGACCCATTTTCGATGAAGGGTAATTCTGTGCGGAAATCGGAAGATACACCTCCCCAAGCATGACCGAGCTTCCACCAATGGCATTCTTGGAGCAATGCAAGCTTGTGAAAATCATTCACCGGTTCTCCTCCAAACTCTTACACGTCCATCGGATCCAGTTAGGCAGAAACAAGATTCATCTGAGAATAACTCTTTGCTGCAATCGTTAATTCCCCAATACGCGTATTGTCGAGCAAAAGCTAGTCTTGCAACTCGATGCGCCAGGCGAAGTGGCGGTCCTGTAGCCATTACCCGAGAAGATAGTACAAAAGAACGAAATCTTCTCCTGACTGTTGCAACGCTAACATTGCGATTTCGTACTTCTGTAGACGATTTCGATGCATAATCGCAGTTGAGGGCCGGTTTCGTAAAGCCTCAAACACAAGAAAACGGTCATCTCGTACCGTGGTCATTCTTCTTCGCCCAGAGCCAGGTCGTCTGGATAGCAAACCCTTCTCCTGAAAGCGTTGAAGCACTCGTTGAACCGTAGAATGGCTACGCCAACAGTTCTTGCGACTTGCCGTTGAGTTTAACAACAGTCAAGGGTATTTTTGGCAAAAAATAAACAATAATAAACACTAATAATGGCACTAATAAACACTAATGGTGGCAATAATAACCGTTTGTTTGTTGCGTTTGAACAGAAAGTCGAAGCACAAATGAGACATTTAAAACAAGCGGCAGTTACAGGTACCGTTCATTTTGGGAAGTGTGCGTTTTCCCGCGAAATCGGCGCTATTGAAATTCTTTGTTGCAAACGAAACCGCTAAGCCGACAACAATTCTCAGAAACATGCATTAGCTAGTATTTGTGTTATTATTATTTACGATAAAGCTCGTTAAAAATGAAATATCGGTGATTTTCAAGGTGACCCGGATTTTATGATCGCGAGTGTATTTATGCATACTGTATACCTAAAGTTCACCACAGGATAATGAACAAAATTGCGTTAGAAATCAGATTGACTTTATATACTAAGTAACGTAGAAATCCGAACACCAGTTTAAATGATTTATTTCAATAAAATTTGGTGTAATTTATTTATTTTACTGAAAAAAACAAGTGATAAAGTTTTTAGCCTTATCAGTTGGAGATTCCGGATTTTATACTTTTTGTTTTTAAATTCACTAACAATTTAAAAATGAATATTTCAGCCGCAGTAAAGATCCAAATTTGGCGGATTGTGGTTCTTGACATTCTTTACGATTGGTTACGATGCCTAGAGTACAGAGACCTGTACGATTTCGTCAACTTAGTGAGTTTGATAGGGGCCGTATAATGGGACCTCGGGAAACTGGACTTTCTTTTCGGGAAGTTGCAGTTAGAGTGCAAAGAAGTGTAGACACCGTGGTTAGGTGTTGTCAGGCATGGCTTCAAAAAGGCCGTACGCAAAGAGCAAGGGGCACTGGACGCCGCCGTAGAACAACGGACCGTGAAGATCGCCGCCTAAGATTATTGGCCTTAAGAGACCGTTTCTCCACTACCAGCTCCATTGCAAATGAATGGTTTGCATAACACGGAAGACCTATTGGCATGCGAAGTGTTTATTGACGAATGAGAAGTTTTGGCCTGTTTTCATACCGACCACACTGGGTCCTCCCTTTAACTCCAGAACACCGCCGTAATTGCCTTCAGTGGTGCAGACAAAGGTCACTCTGGAATCAGGAATGGAACAGTATTGTCTTTAGTGACGAGTCTCGATTTTGTTTATGTATGCACGATGGTCGAGCGTGCACGGTCGTCGGTTAGAAGGCGACGTGGTGAAAAGAGGAATCCACAGTTTTTTGTTGAAAGACATGTTCATCACACTGTTGGAGTTATGGTTTGGGGTGCTATACCACATGTTGCAAGAGTCACAATAGACTTCTTTCAACATAATGATGTCACATGGCATGGCCACCAAGATCTCCCGACTTATCCCCAATTGAGCACGTGTGGGATATGATGGGTAAGAGATTGCTCAATTTGCAACGTCCTCCTCAGACTCTTCAAGCACTTCGAGAGGAGTTGGTGTTGCCTGGAATGAGATACCACAAGAGGACATTGACCACCTGATCAGAAGCATGCCTAGGCGCGTTGGAGAATGCGTAACACATCGGGGTACATCCACACATTATTAAAGGTAAAAGGGCTTTAAAGCAATATACAAAATTTTATTAAAATAAAATCATTTAAACTGGGTGTTCGGATTTCTATGTCACTTAGTATATTAATCAATACCGTTTTTCTTATTAATATTTATGGTTTACGATCACTTGAATAGGACAAAACTGTGTATTTATGGCTCGCGTGATTTATGTCCCCTTGTTTATCGGTAAATCAGCACAGTTCAAGGACAATCGGAAGCTGATGCGCCGCATATCCAAACTTTCTGACGTGGCTATGGAAGGTATGGTCAGTATCGTGGTAATTTTACTATGAAGTGGTCTAACGAAGTTGTGTTGGAATTTGTATCATTGTATAAACTACCCAACTTAGTAAAATTTTTTCCGGCAACACTGGTGGACAAGTAAATATTTGTCAATTTCACACTAACATGGGCTGCCATCCGTGGTCTCTTTCTTTTTCACTGTATATATTTTCTGTTCCTGTTTGCCGACGTGAACTAGCGAAGAGTGCCATTCCACGAGCTGTCTGATTCCGGCTTAAGATTTAGAAATTCCCTTTTAAGCTTTAAGACTTACCCTAAAGCAGATATCCCATTAGACCATAACCTTCTTTCTTAAAAATGAAACTGAGAGTAAAAAGATAATAAAATCCATTAGTTCTAAGGCTCAGTACTCAGCTGCTCAGGATAAGCGAAATACGTGCTGAGGCTTCATCTTGTATATCTAAATCAAGAAATGAAAAGGTTAACATTAGAAATGAAAAATACTGAGAATATGAACATTATGTGGAGCAAAATCAAAGATTCTGTTATAAAGACACAGAAAACGAAACTCTACAAATCAAAAAAGAATGCCGAAAACCTTAAATGACTCAAGAAATACTGGAAAAAAAACTTTTTTTTGGAAAACATACCACCAACCATCGACAGCATAATGAACAGAATGAAGGACGATGAGGACCTACCAGCTTTTTCAAAAACCACATTTTGTAAGCTACTAAAAGACATGGGTTTTGAATATGGTAAAAGAGGTCGAGATTCGATAATGATGGAAAGAAAAGATATCATATCTTGGAGACACAAGTAGCTCAGACAAATAGAAACTTTGAGGAAGAAGGGTAATGTAAACCTTGTTTATACGGATGAGTCTTGGACTAAAGTCGGTGCTTCAGTCAAAATGGAATAGAGAGACACAACGATCAAGAATCCACGAGATACCTTCTTAAAGGACTCTCTACTGGACTGAAAGCTCCAACCCAAAGAGGTCCTCGGTTTGTTCTTCCTCATGCTGGAAGCGAAACTGGTTTTGTGGCATGGGCCGAATTAACTTTCTTGACCAAGAAGGGAACCTCTGATTACCACAACGAAATGGACGAGGATCTATATATGAAGAATGGTTTGAGAAACGTTAATTGAAACTTGCCGAAAGACAAAGAAAAGAAAGACACTTCCGCAAATTTGATTTCCCGAAAAAATTGTGGAACAAAAGGCAAATCAAGGAATTTTTTATAGAATTAATTTTTTTTTGCATACTAAACTTTTTCTACAACTGATATTTGATCGAGAATATGAAATCTGGAATATGGTGTTTATAATATGTATCTAGTTCAAAATAGTTCTAATATTATCGTTAACGGATAGTTAATATACATAATACATACAGTAACTGCTTAAGGTAATAGCTCTCCTAATAAAACAAACAGTTAATCCCCCATGACTATTGGTCATCTAGGGGTCTTGTTGGAATATGTATTCAGAATTCAAGTTAAAGAGCAATGAAGATATGGCACAGTCTTGTCGAACACCAGATTTTTTTCGTCTGGTTCCATTGTATGTAGTTCATACAACAATTTTTCATGCTGGATTCTATCAAAAGCCTTCTGGTAGTCGATGAAACAGAGATATACTTTTTTCTGGCTTTCGCGGCATTTCGTCTAACGCCTCTCTTGTTCCCAAGGCCATTCTAAACCCAAACTGACAATTATTTATGTCCATTTCACATTTTTTATAAATTCGATTCTGTATGATTTTTAAGAATATTTTTGGTTAGTTTTCTAGTCACTTTCATATGTTGGAAGTTAAAAAGATGTTGTAGTTTGTACTATGTGATCCGAACATATTACGTCTCTACAAAGAACGACAAATGCATGCGAGAGTCCCCATTAAAAATTCAATTTTGTGTTTTATACTTGCCATCCGAACATTTTCCAATTTTTGGAGGTTCTGAAAAATGTTTAAATTGATACCTATATTAAAGTAAGAAGTAGTAGTATCCCTAAGAGAGTATAGCGAAAACCAATGCGTCTTAAAACAAATTTCATTGAACATCAAATACGTCTTTTACAGGAAAAACGTATAACTGCTTTTGAGTTTGTAAAAAATACGTCAAGAAGGCATCAAACTGTATAGTCAAGTTGCAGTTTCTTTAATAAATAAATTGATTACGACTACATTTCTAATTTCTGGTGTATTATTTATTATACCACTCTTCCTCAAAATTCCAGATTCAGAAGAGATTCAATTCTGGGAAATTCGTAATGGTCGGGAGCCAGTTCATGTATGGATTTGGGAGCCAATTCGTGGTTTTATAGAGTTCGGGAGCCAGTTAAGGTGCGTTGACAGAAAGTATGGAAGGGACGGAGATGCAATAAATTGCAAATGAATGCTATTTATGCACGCAAATAACTCGAGTGGGTCCAAAGTACCCATCTTATGTAAAAGATGCAATAATTACCAATTTTATAATATTTACTAGGTACATGACATTTACCTTTTAGCAACAATTTATTTTGTGTGTGTATATGTATATTGAAGAAAAACAATATTATAACTAACGTAACTAATTTTATCCAAAATCGTATAAAAAAATTTATATGAAAAAACGTCCTGAGTCAAAAAGACTTGCAAAATGATATGCATTCTAGGGTTAAGTAAAATATTATTTTTAGCTTCTGAAAAAATTTGGACCATTTATTGCTCACCCTGTATAAAGGTAAACACTGACATCCGTTTACCATTTAATTTTTCAAATTATCCAGTGCATTTAAATATATGTTTGATTTGTTGACAACATTTATTTTATAATTATAATTTATATAATTTTTGTAGGTTTTCTATTATATTTTGTTCAAAAAATATGAAATTTATTTAAACGTATATTTTTGTTTGTCGTGTGCATTTTTATGTATAAACTCGGCTGACATCTGAAATTGGAAACCTTAATAAGTTTTATATTACAATTAATGTAGAACTTTTATCTATAATATTAATTATCCTATTACGAGACTATGTTATATTAATATTTATTACTTATTTATTGGAAATATTTAAGTTAAAATTTACGTTTTTTGCTATTTATTTAAAAGCAAAGTTGTACAGATTTATGTGTACTTACCAGTGTCAGCCTATGTAATAATTCACTCTATTTATTTTCATGTCTATCAACACTTTCAACTTTTTTACTTTCGATCCAACAAGGATACAGACCCGATTGCACCACTGCAACAATTAAAATCAACGACGTAAACCACGTTTGGGTATTATCGTTCCGATGCTTTTACTGTGCGAGTTGGTTTACTAATGTTGATTAAATATTAAGAGCACTGGTTGTGCTTAGCACCGTACCACGCCGATTTGTGTTATGAAGGGCGCTGCATTGTTTAATTTTTTTAGTAAAAGAGACGGGTTGCTAAATTATTAGTAAAAGTCAATTTGTCTTATCTTTAAAAGTTTGGCTTTTAAATGTGGTACGGGCAGATATTTCTTAGAGTTAAATTACTGGTAGAGTTAAATTACTGAAACGAACTGAACCTATTATAATGAATTGAATCAGACGGGGTGTCGGCGCACTATAATGGTAGTAGTACAATTTGATGCCCTTGCAGTGTTACGAAAAAAAAATGCACAAAGGAACAAAAACTTTCTTACGATAGATTTTTAGTTTTTAAGAAGAATATATTGTCACAGTTTATTATTATTTTATTATTATGTGAAACGATTAACCAAATAGATCATATAATCATCGATGCAAGACACTGCTTTAAGTTATTAGATGTTAGATCTTTTAGAGGGAGCAAACATAGATAGTGATCACTATTTAGTTAAAGCATGATTTAAAGAGAGAATATCCAATTTAAAAAAGGAGATCGGGAACGGGAGAGAAAAAATCGACATTAATAAACTAAAAGATCCCGACATTGCAAATGTATACACACAGCAAATAGAAAATCAAATAAGGACAGAAAACTTAGAAGAAGAAGACATTACAACTATGGGCAAATATACGAGATATTGTGTTACAGAAATCGGTTGAAATATTGGCAAAACCAAGTCAGAAAAAAGAAATCATCGGTTTGATCATGAGTGCGAAATGGCCACAAATAGAAAGAACGCAGCATATCAAAAAACCATCGACACAGGTTGTACACGGAGAAAAAAAGAGTATAGACGTCTTAGAAGGAGAGGAAAAACGAACAGAAGAGGGAATACGAACAGAACACTCTCAATGAGATACAAAGTTTATTTGATAAAAATGAAAGGAAGAAATACTACATATCCTTAAATAATAGCCGTCGAGAATTTAAACCACGATTAAAAATTTGTAAAGACACTAACGGTGAAATTCTACATGATAAAAACTCAGTTCTTAACAGGGAATATTGATATTGAAGGAAGTTAGAACATAGACAATCAACAAAATCTACAACGTCAACTACACAGTGAAGACCAACAAGAGAAGAAGTGTCAAATGCCATCCTAAAACTCAAAGACAATAAAGCCCCAGGAATCGATGAAATCTGTTATACATCCATAAACTAATAGTACTTATATGACAGAATGATTGGTACCAGAGTGGCTAAAGGGAATAATATGCCCGTTGCATAAAAAGAGTGATCAACTGGAGTGTAAGAACTATAGAGGAATTACTCTTTTAGCATCTGCGTATAAAATCTTCGGCAATGTATTGTTTGAAAGACTTGAACATTTTACAAAGGATATTGTTGGTCAATATCAATGCGGGTTTACTGCTGGAAAGTCAACTACACATCAATTCCAAGCACATAGACAGATTCTAGAAAAGTCACTAGAATATAACAGACACACACCATCTCTTTGTCTACTTGACAAAGTAGCAAAGCAGCCTATGACAGTGTGAAAAGAACTGCATTATATAATGCAATGAGAGACTTTGGGATCCCGCCTAAGTTAGTTAAGTTTACCCAACTAACAATGCAAAACATAAGCTCATGCGTTAGAATGTAAGGAGAAAACTCTACGTTCTTTGACATTAATAATGGTCTAAGACAGGGGGATGCGCTGGCGTGTCTCCTCTTTAACATTGCATCGGAAAAGCAAAATCAGACAATTCAATATTAGAATGAATGGAACTATTTTTAATAGATCGACGCAAATTCTCGTATTTGTTGACGATGTAGTTATAGTGGGCAGAAGTATGAGAGACAATGCTTGCGGACGCGGCAACTGAATTAGGATCCAAATTAGTCCAAAATGACTCTTTGGTTGTGCCGTAGGATTTGTAGCAAAACATGGTATTGATCTATTGGCTGTATATTATAGTTGTCAGGCCCTAATTACCTATGCTACGATGGTTTGTTAGCTTTGCCAATGTGAACAATTATTCCGTCTACTTTGTTAGCTATGTATATATATACAGTAGTCTTTCTTTATAACGATTCCCTATATAACGATAATTCCTCTATAACGATGAAAATAGTAAGCGTTGGTTGGTTCGTCATAAGAACAATGTATTAATTTTTTCTCTATACCGATACGTTCTCTCTTTATATCGATAACTTTTCAGCGTTCAATAGTCGATGACAAATGTGTTATGTTTAAAGTTCAGACTACCTGAGTCACGAGTGGCAAGGTCATTATCCAGCGGTTGTTTTGTTTTGCGCTTAAGGAATGCGGCAACCTATTCTACTCAATTTTATCAGAGGGTTAAGTGACTCGCTTTTATTGTTCGGGTGGCGTGCCTAACTGTTATCACACAGATGTTGTCATCTATTGACGACTTTTCATTTCCAGATTGAGTTGTGTCTCAGTGTGTCAACAGTCAATATGTTTTCAAAAAAGCTTAAAGTGCTCTCGATGGAGGAAAAGTTATCGATAACTCGAGCAATAGAGAGAGGCGAAAAGCAGTCGTATGTCGTTCGCCGTACGGGGCTGTCTCAGTCAACTGTGGCTACGATATGGAAGGACAGAAAAAAGTGGCTTGAAGCGGAGATGGAGGGTGGTAGCAGGCAGAAGTTGCGGAAACCTCAGCACGAAGATTTAGATCGCGCTATGCTTCAGTGGTTCCAGCAGCAGCGTATGGACCATATTCCACTTTCTGGGCCTGTGGTCAGGACAAAAGCTGAGTTTTTTGCAACTGAGCTTGGAATTAAGAACTTCAAGGCATCTGAGGGTTGGCTGAGCAAGTGGAAGCTGCGGCACAAGATCAACTACGTGATTGATCAACAAGATTGTTTTTTAAAATGACATCAAACAGAACTTTAAAACTTAAATCGGAAAAGTGCGTTGGTGGAAAGCTCTTAAAGGAACGCATTACAGTTTTAGTGGCGGCTAACGTGATAGGTTCGGTGAAGCGAAAATTGTTATTGATAGGGAAGTCGAAAAACCCACGTTGCTTTAAAAACATAAAAAATCTACCGGTGATCTATAAAGCAAACAAGAGTGCGTGGATGACTTCGGAAATTTTTGAAGAAGCGATAAGAAAGTGGTGAATAAACAAAGAAACTTTGTTTTCTGCCAGCAAACACAACGAGTGTCCTTCAGCCCATGGACCAAAGTGTCTTCAAGAGTTTGAAAAGCCATTGCAGGAGAAGACTTTTGAGGTTGGGAACAATGGCGATCTTAAACTAAACATTCTTGACGCCATCCTAACGATTAGTAAATCCTGGGACGAAGTGACGGGCAATATAATAAAACATTCCTTCAAACACGCAGAATGGCTGAAAGATCAAGGATTGACTGATGATGACGATGACCTTTCATTAGATGTTTGGGCCAGAGAATTTGAACTTACTATCACCTACGGAGCGGAAGAGCTAACAGATTTTAAAGAAGTTGATGAAAATGTAGCTACAACATCTGAACTTTCTGATGAGGACATCCTACAAGCAGTTCGTGTAGAAGAAGAAAACAGTGACCCGGAAGTGGAAGCAGAGCCAGACCCAGCTCCGACCCCTCAGCAGACATTGGATGCGGTAAAAGTACTGCATCGATTCTTCATCCACCAGGAAGACGACATGAGTGCTGTGGAAGATTCTATTCGTCTTCAGGACAAGATCAGGTCAGTTCTGTGGAAAGGGAAACGGAAACAGATCATGGTGAAATATATTTTACAGTAGCATATTATTTTGTTATTGTACAGTATAAATGTTTTAGTTGTACAATCATTTTTTTATGCTTATATTATTCTTTGATAAATCTGTGGTGTATAATACAGTGTTAATTCATTTATATTCGTTTTGATAAATTTTTTAAATTAAAATAGTTTATTTAGTACAGTATTATTAATATTACAGTACCGAATTTTGTCTCTCTGTATAACGATCTCTCCTTATAACGATGAAAATTCTCGGTCCCTTGCATATCGTTATAGAGAGAGAGGACTGTATATATATATATATATATATATATATATATATATATATATATATATATATATATATATATATAAACAACAAGAGAAATCATAAGATTTCCTACCTGGCGAAACTGAATTCAAATCTTTACCACTGTGCTTTCTATAACTTGCAAAGCAAACAAGATTGATGAATTAATATATATATATATTATTATGATGTGTTTTTTTGTTTGAATGATGAGCAATGAGTATTTTTAATATTATATATATATAGGGTTTTTATCGCGGTTCTCAAAGAATTAGCTTGTAAGTACTTTTTTAAATTATCTTTATTATAACTATTATGAAACACACATATATATCTAACCTAGTCAATGTAAATTTAAAATAAACTATCTTTAAACTGATATTCTTATAAAAACTAATTAAATTCTATAGACAATCTAAAATTTAAACAAACTATCTTCAAAATTGAAATTGTTATGACACTAACTAAATTATATTAACAAAATTTTGTACCTTTCTTTCACTGAATGCCTAAATGAACTGTTTTCAACTAAGTATATAGATTCTAATCACCACTGAATGTCTTCGTACTTCAGTTATCCTTGTTTTTTGTGAAATTACTTTTTCCAATTATCAGCTTCTACCAATTTAATATATAGTTTTCTTCACCAGCATGTATACACCACCAGCAAACAGCATTTATATTTATTCTTTTCAATATACCAATATCCAATTATTATAAGTTGATTTATACTAATCTCCAACCATAATATAATTTAATTTCTTCCAATATACTTTTTTTAATCTTCAATAATTATTTGTGTATAATTATAAATGTGCATTAAATTATATGCATAATTTTTAATCTTCATTTAACTCACTATATTAAACAATTTGACTATTTGTACCTGATTCACTGATTCCAATAACTTTCATATTTCTTACTAAACTTTTCTGACTGACTTCTTGAAAATTTTGTACAATTTACTTCACTAACTAACTTTCATAATAAACTGGCCTGACTTCTGACTAAAAACTTCTAAAACTGCCAAAAAACTGCCATCTTGAATCCAAATCACGGGTATTTATATGTTTTTGGATTTCTAGAACCATCTCGTAAGATATCATGTTCCAATTTGTTCTATCAAATACTTGTCTGAATTTTCTGGAACAAACCATTTCGCAAACATGGCCATCTCCGGAGATCCAGAGAATTCCATTCTTTTCTATTAATAATTTTGTTTACATTTAGGCTTTTCAGATCAGAATATATAATTAAATTAGTAACTAACACTCTAATTTAATAAAATACACATTTCAAACAATATATTATATAACCCCACTTATATTCCCTTATGATTAATTTCTATCTGTCAAATTACTCCTAGAGTATTTTTGGTTGCCTATGCACATGGCTCACTTATATATATTTACAATATTAAAATACAACTTTTTACAATTATTATATGCTAATTTATTAAAAATGCCCTCACATAAATAATTTTTATTAAATTCTCTAGTATATAACTTCTTAAAATAACCAAATACTTGTTATATCTAAAATTATCTAGTATATAACTTATTTAAAATAATCAAATACTTTTTTATATCTAATATTATGTAGTATATAACTTATAAATTATTTTCTATAAACCCCAATCGTTACAATACCCCAAAAATAATATTTAAAATAAATAATTTACTTATTATTTTTTTAAATATTAATTTTCTCATACCTTATTAAATTTAATAAATCAATTTTTTTTTTTTATTTAAAATGTGTTAAATACATCCCTGTTCGCTGTCTATGTCAAAACAGAGAACAACGGAGCACAGTTCGGCTATTCTATGGTCAAACTGTCATGTCAAATGGAGCAATGGATGCGATATCAGAGAATAAAATATAACCTTAATTAAAAATATAACAGATATGGTGTTCTGTTTATTTATAGACAAAATCTAGGAATTATTTCCATTCAAAATAACTTCATCAATATAAATTGGTAAGTTTTTCCACTTTATTATATTAGAAAGACATTTTTATAGCAATTATAGTATCTAACCCCAAATTATGATTTTTAGGGTACCAAACAATTTCCATATGTACAAAATTCAACAAGTATGATGTCAAATTTATTCAAAATAATGAAATCTACCATCTATTTAACAAATCAAGTCTATTGAATAAAATGGATATATCAGTAAGTTATTAGTGTTATTATATTTGTGTTAAAGGTATAGAAAATATTATTCAATCTCTTCATGATATTGAAAAATGTCGTTGATATGAAATATGCCTCTTAGTCTGTTCTCTGCATCTATTAACACATAACTATTTAGTCCATTCTGATTTTCAATTGTATATGGACCTTCAAACATTGGTTGTAATTTCTTACAACGGTTTTCTTTAACATTACTTTTTCTAAGTGAACGAATTAACACTTGGTCTCCTTTTTGAAATGTGATTGGTTTTTTTATATTTCGATTTTGTCTTCTGATATATTTTTCAGCTTTCCTCCTAATTCGGTTATTCACTTTCTGCATTACTTGTTCTAACATATCCTGATTATATTCACTAATCCACTTTCTGTTTCCTATATGGCCAAACATTAAATATTCTGGTACTTCCTCTGTATTCAAATTATGTGTATTATTTAAAAAATACTCTACTTGTGGTATATGTTGCTGCCAAGTTTCGTGTTGGTTTTGGCACAGTATCCTTAAATATTTTATAACTTCTTTAATATATCTTTCTGCAGGATTTGCCTGAGGATGTCTGATACTTGTAAAATGAATGTTGATTCCCTTTTTCTCACAAAATGTCCGAAATTTTTGGTTGTTAAAATATGTAGCATTATCTATTATGCAATTTCTAAATGGTCCTATTTCTTCGAAAAATTGATTAATATATAATTTTAATGTTTTAACATTTGTTCTAAAGCAGGGATATAGTTTAATAAATTTTGTATATAAATCAACTATCACTAGTATATGCTTTTTTCCTGTTGGACTGAGAACTAAATTTGAAATAAAATCAATGGAAACTGTATTTAGTTTTTCATATACAACATTAGATTTATATGTGTTCTGGTTTTTGAAATTCTTTTCTTTGTTTAGTTGACATATTGGGCATTGGTTAGTAATTTCTTTTGCTATACTTATGTCATTCTTTGCAAAATAATTGTCCCTAAATAGCATCCATAGCTTTCTTGAACCAATATGCATATAATTGTTATGTAAATTTTTCAATATTTTCTTTGCTAAAGTTCTAGTTATTACATATACTTCTATGCCATTTATTATTTTATAATATACCCCATCTTTCCTAAGGACTTTTTGTTTTTCACTCAAATTGATCTGATCTCTTATAATTTCTTCTTTAGAAAATAATCCAGTACTTTCTACTAATTGATTTAATCCAATTTTTATTGTTCGCTGCCCTTTTTGTGGTATATTTTCTAACCTTGATAAAGCATCTGCCACTATATTGGATTTTCCAGAAATGTATTTGATTTCAAAGCAGTATTCACTAAGTATTAGACTCCACCGATGTATTCTACTGTTTCCATATTTGTTATTTAATATAGACGTTAAAGCTTGGTGATCTGTTTCTATTGTAAATTCATTACCCAACAAATAAAATCTTAATTTTGTGACACAGTGTATTATACTTGCTAGTTCTAATTCTGAAACTGAGTAACCCTTTTCATGTGGCTTTGTAATTCTTGAAATGAATTGTATTGGGTATTCGACCCCATCATGTATTTGTAATAATACCCCTGATAATCTCTCTATTGATGCATCTGTTCTTAATATGAATGGCTGTGTGTAGTCAGGATAGTATATTTTCAAATTTGACAGAAAAATGTTTTTAATTTCTTGGAATGCTAGTTCTCTTCTCTGATCCCATCTCCATTTTACACCTTTTCTCAGTAGTTCAAGTAATGGAATTTCTTTTATACTTAGATCTGGTATCATCCTTTTATAATAATTAATTATTCCAATAAATCCTCTTAAAGTTCTTAAATTGTGTGGTGTTTTATATTCCTGAATGACTTGTGTCCGTTCTGGATCCATTTCGATTCCCTTAGTGTTAAGTTTATAACCTAGATATATGACTTCTTTTTGAAAAAATGTACATTTTTCTTGATTTATTTTTAGTCCAACTTTGTCTAATCTATTTATTATAATTTTTAGGTGTTTCTCATGATCTTCAGCCGTTTTAGAAAAAATTAATATATCATCAATGTAGTGAATTACAAAATGTTCGTATTGATCCAAAATATCATGAAGACATCTACATAGAGCACTGCAAGATGATTGAAGTCCAAATGGTACTACTTTGAATTGATATACTACTCCATCTATTTGAAATCCTGTATACTGTCTACTTTTTCTTTCTAGAGGTATTAACCAAAAACTATGCTGTAAATCGATTTTAGTGAAAAATGACATTCCTGTAATTCTTCCTAATATTCCATCTATACTCATTGGTGCTTCAAATTGCTTTTCAGTAATCTTGTTAATATTCCTTGCATCCAAACATAACCTGATTTCACCTGATCTTTTTCGTACTACTACTATAGGGTTAAAAAACGTGTGTCTGCCTTCTCAATGATCCCATCTTCTAACATATTATTAATTGTTTTGTTTACTTCTTCTCTGTATTTATATGGTATTGGGTATGATTTTGTTTTAAAATCTTTTTCTTCTTTAACTTTTATACTATGGATATAATTTTGTGCAATTCTATTTTCTTTATTGACAAGTCCCTTGTGTTGCTGCAATATGGAAATGACTATTGATTTATATTCTTCAGGGCAATTTAAAACTTTCATCATATCTTCTTCTTTACAAATCACATTATTCTTCAATATGTACTCATTATTCCTTGCTTCCAATTTTACGCACTCCGCCTCGTAGGCATCCATCTGCTTAAAATTTCCATTCCTTAAATATTCACTACAATAATTATTCTTTACATTCTTTTGGGACATTTCCCTATCATCAAAATACATTTCTTCTTCATAAACATCATTATTTTCTTTTAATAATATCCTATCAACTCTTATTCCTTCTTCTACCTCATCTTTCTGCATAAATTTAATTATTTGCCCTTCCAAAGTTACCATTCTTTCTTCAAAATCTATCTTTACTTTCTTCTTTTCCAATTCATCATTTCCCATTAATATATCAACACATAAATCCTTGACAATAAATCCTTGCATATTAATTTCTTTATTAAGAATATTAATTTTAAAATTGGCTAGTTTATCAATTTCACCCAACTTCTTATTATTTGCACCAACAATTTTAATTTTTGGAATCTTTATTATATCTGATAGTTTTAATGTATTAAAAATAAAATTCTCCGAGACTAATGTACTTTCTGAACCAGTATCTATCATAATTTTAATCATTTTATTTTTGGCCAAAGCATTTATATAAATTAAATTAATAGATTCAATAATTTTATCTTCATCTAAAGAAATAAATTCAGAAGGTTTTTCATAATAGCAATGGCCTAACTTGTAATTCAGAAAGTTTACTGCACAAAATTTTGATTATTAGAATTGTCAGATTGTATCTGACCACTTGGATCTGATGTACTATGTCTTTCCCTACTATGACTTCTACTCACATTTTCTTGCCTTGTACGATTTCGTTCCCTGTCTTCGCAGCTCCTATTCCTTCGAACACAATTTACCTGTCTGTTATAGTTAGGTCGCTCTGTATTTCTTCTATTATTAAAATCTTGTCTATTATTATTAGTACTGTCATTAAAATGTTGTCTATTATAATTAGTATTATTATTAAAATTTTGTCTATTATAACTAGTATTATTATTAAAGTTCTGTCTATTTGGATTACTGTTATTATTATTAAAATTTTGTAAATTATTACCATACCTAGTATTAATGTTATATGATTGTCTATATTGTTGAATATCATTTTTATTATATTGAAAGTTATTATTGTTTTTTCTGTTGTTATTATTACTTGTCATATTGCCTCTTTGTATTCTTTGAATAAAATTAATAAAACTATCTATTGTTTGAATATTTTGTACAGTTACTGTTTGGACAACATCAGCATCAAAATGTCTAGATACATTTAAGACTGTTTCATCCTCTCTAAGTGGTGGTTCTAAATATTTTGCAACTGTTATCAGTTTTAATGCATAATCTACCATATTTGATTTTAAATTGTGATTATACTTTCCAAAATATAGAATTTCTCTAAACTTGGCTTGCTCTAATTCACCCCAATAATAATTTAAAAATTTATTTTCAAATGTTTGAAAATTATCTAAATCATTCTCAATACTAGCAAACCAAGTTGCTGCATTGTCATTTAATGTCATTCTAATATAATCTTTAATATCATTAATATTATTCACAAATCTTAATTTATGTTTTAAACTATTTATGTATACTCTAGGATGCAAATTTTTTATATTACCAGAGAATTTAATCCCAGTCTCATTTGTTAAATTTAAGTAAGGTCTCCCTATGTCTCTCATTTGTGAAATATCATCTATTCTCTGTTCCACATTTCTTATTTGATTACAATTTATTTGGAGATTTTGTTGTATATCGTCTAATTTTTCTTCTGTGTTTCTCCTGTCTTCGTTAATTTTTACTTCTAAGTTACATTTCTGTAACTCTATTTTCTGTTCTATATCTATCTTATTATCTTGAATAATCCTCTTTACTTCTGTCCTCTCATTGTCTATCCTTTTCTTGTAGTCATTCCGTATACTTTTTATTTCATTTGCTACTTTTTTCTCTGCAGCTTCAAGTTTTTTATCCATTTGTTTTACAATTTTATTATTATTATCTTCTATTTTCTTTTCTAATTTTCTATAATTCTCTTCCAATTTCTGTTCCATTTTTTTCATGTCTTCTTTGACTTCTTTTGAATTCTCTTCCAATTTTTTCGTATTCTCTTCCATTTTCTGTTCCATTTTTTTCATGTCTTCTTTGATTTCTTTTGAATTCTCTTCCATTGTCTTGTTCATCTGCATCATTAATGACATCAAAGCTGCCATATTGACATTTTCCTCTCTTTCTGGATTCATTTCTGCAGTATCTTGTGGAACTTGAACTAAACTCTCCTCTTGTATAGGTTGTGTTTCTACTTCCACATCTTCTTCATTCTTTTTGCTTCTTGTACCTTTCTTTCCTTGAGACATTTTGAGACTTTACTTGTTCAAATATAATTAAAAATAAAATCTATACTTTTTCTTTCTACTGATAATTAATTTAATTATATGAGAGCACTTATCTTCCCAAACTAATTCTTTTAAATAGAGAGCCCCACGTTGGGCGCCAAATTGTTATGATGTGTTTTTTGTTTGAATGATGAGCAATGAGTATTTTTAATATTATATATATATAGGGTTTTTATCGCGGTTCTCAAAGAATTAGCTTGTAAGTACTTTTTTAAATTATCTTTATTATAACTATTATGAAACACACATATATATCTAACCTAGTCAATGTAAATTTAAAATAAACTATCTTTAAACTGATATTCTTATAAAAACTAATTAAATTCTATAGACAATCTAAAATTTAAACAAACTATCTTCAAAATTGAAATTGTTATGACACTAACTAAATTATATTAACAAAATTGTGTACCTTTCTTTCACTGAATGCCTAAATGAACTGTTTTCAACTAAGTATATAGATTCTAATCACCACTGAATGTCTTCGTACTTCAGTTATCCTTGTTTTTTGTGAAATTACTTTTTCCAATTATCAGCTTCTACCAATTTAATATATAGTTTTCTTCACCAGCATGTATACACCACCAGCAAACAGCATTTATATTTATTCTTTTCAATATACCAATATCCAATTATTATAAGTTGATTTATACTAATCTCCAACCATAATATAATTTAATTTCTTCCAATATACTTTTTTTAATCTTCAATAATTATTTGTGTATAATTATAAATGTGCATTAAATTATATGCATAATTTTTAATCTTCATTTAACTCACTATATTAAACAATTTGACTATTTGTACCTGATTCACTGATTCCAAATAACTTTCATATTTCTTACTAAACTTTTCTGACTGACTTCTTGAAAATTTTGTACAATTTACTTCACTAACTAACTTTCATAATAAACTGGCCTGACTTCTGACTAAAAACTTCTAAAACTGCCAAAAAACTGCCATCTTGAATCCAAATCACGGGTATTTATATGTTTTTGGATTTCTAGAACCATCTCGTAAGATATCATGTTCCAATTTGTTCTATCAAATACTTGTCTGAATTTTCTGGAACAAACCATTTCGCAAACATGGCCATCTCCGGAGATCCAGAGAATTCCATTCTTTTCTATTAATAATTTTGTTTACATTTAGGCTTTTCAGATCAGAATATATAATTAAATTAGTAACTAACACTCTAATTTAATAAAATGCACATTTCAAACAATATATTATATAACCCCACTTATATTCCCTTATGATTAATTTCTATCTGTCAAATTACTCCTAGAGTATTTTTGGTTGCCTATGCACATGGCTCACTTATATATATTTACAATATTAAAATACAACTTTTTACAATTATTATATGCTAATTTATTAAAAATGCCCTCACATAAATAATTTTTATTAAATTCTCTAGTATATAACTTCTTAAAATAACCAAATACTTGTTATATCTAAAATTATCTAGTATATAACTTATTTAAAATAATCAAATACTTTTTTATATCTAATATTATGTAGTATATAACTTATAAATTATTTTCTATAAACCCCAATCGTTACAATATATATTTCTAATTTAATTTATTTTCTTTTATTAAAAGCACGCAGGGGACTGCGTTTACTACGCGTAGTATGTGTATGTGTTTCAGTCCTTTTTATTTTATCATACTTTTGCGAGATCCGCCGCTCCGTCTGTAGCCCGCGATAAGAAAGGATAAGAAAGCTATGCTTTCAATAATTTAATAGCTATTCTAATTATTTTTAAGTTAAAAATAACAGTAACGATTTTTTTGGTATAAAAATGATTTTTTAAAACTGTTAGTATGTATATACAAAAGATATAAATAATTAACGATTTTGCCTTATTTTGCTGTTTATGAAGCAACAAATTAATTTAAAGAATATGAGAATACGCCATTTTGAAGGATTTTCTATATCTGAACAGACAAAACATTTATATTTAAGTATAAATAGATAGATTTTAATAAAAACCAAAAATTCGAAAAACTCGCATTGTTCAAAAAAAATTGTTAATAATTAAAAACACGCTGAAATTTCAGCAGAAACCGTATAGATTTGCTTACTATAGGTACTTCTTCTTCTTAGGGTGCCTGTCCGTTCCGAACGTTGGCGATCATTCTGGCTATGATGACTTTGTTGGTTGCTATACGGAATAGCTGTGTTAAGGTCTTTCTATACCATGATCCTGGGGTCCTTTTTCCTTCAATTTTACCTTGCAAAATGCATTGGAGTAGCTCATATCTGTCTTGATTTCTCATTATACGTCCCAAGTACTGCATCTTACGGCCCTTCACGATATTGACCAAATCCGCGATTGTGTTCATCCTCCGTCGCACTTCTTCATTGGTGACTTTGTCTGTCTGGTATCTTGAGTTTCCGCCTTCAATGTCCACGTTTCTACTCCGTACAGAAGCACTGAGTACACGTAACATTTAAGGAGCCTTTTTTTGTTTCTAGCACTTTTTGTCTTTGCGATGCGACATTTAATCTCTTGGGTATTGTCTATATTGACCATAGGTACATGTTAATGGAAAAACTCATCAAATACCTGCTTATTACGATGTCCTAAGACAACTTATTTCCCTAAACTAATAAGTATAACAACGAACACAGCGTTTTCAATACATTTTAAATATTTATTCAGAAATATACGTATTATAACTTTACGTAGAACTCGGTGGAAAATAATAATCCATCTGTTTATATTTAACAAAAGACACATGTATTTGTATATCACCGATTATCGATAAAAACCACAAAATTTATAGCAACAATTTGATCAAACCAACAGTTAATTACAACTATCAAATACCAGATATTTTTATGTCAAGGTGATTTCCAAAGACAGTTCTTTTACATCTAGAAAAAATCCAATGAGTCATAAAGTATTTTTTACATACGGATACAATCAGTCAAAACCAAATTACCTCGCTGAAGGTAAAAAACAGTTCCTTATGAATGGTTCCAGTACAGGGTACGTTTAAAAGATAGTCCTTGAAGAAAACTCACTTATCTCATCATCTAACGTGATATTCGCATTATTTCGATTATTTTTTGAATAACAACAATAACGTATGGATGAGTAATTAGTGATTTAATAAGCAGTTTGCATATAATGGATAATAAAAAATAATATGGCGATAAATATTAGAAATAGGAATATGTAAACAACAAACAATTATATTTGTTGTGGTTTTCAAATTAACGAATGGCCAAATAGCCCAGTCTGGTTAAAAAAAAAAAGGTGGAAAAATGTTTCGCAGATATCTGAAGCTTTTAAGACATAGGTGGGGGATACTAGATGATGAATAGACGAAAAGATACTCCTAGTTTTACCTTGCGTTTTTTTTAAGCAATAATTTATGGTCACAATTTGATTTTTTGTCTTAAAATTGTTTCCCTTATATTTTAAATAAACAATATTTATGTCATTTTTTTATGTCAAGAATATCTTTATTTTCCCGTTTTTTTAATTAAAATTGATAAATAATTTACAGAGATATTTGCAAAAAAGCAGTTTTTTTGCACTAATTTAATAAGTCTTATTAATTTTTTTATTAACAAAATAAAATGGTGTTAATACATTTAAACATCAAGCAATTACCATCTTTTAGATTTGTGCGAAATTTCCCCCCGATCAGTCAAATATTTTATAAGTTATTTAATTTGTTTATCGCTGAGGCTAATTATTTAAACTATTGAGCTTGCCCTATGCATGATGCTAGACACATTCAGCAAATTTCATGGGATTCTTTAAGACTTAGACTATCTCAGAAGTTAAATGCATATTGAGTTTTCATCGAAATTATTTACAAAATAAACGTTTGAAAAAGCGGTAGGTTTTTTACTTATAAACAATTGTAATAACTTCTATATTTTTCAAGCTAGAGACTTGTACGTACAACCATTGGATAGCTGGTAAATAAGCTCACATTAAAAAATAAAAAACCTTCTATGACCAATAGGAACGAAGTTAGTGACTATTTTTAAAAAAAATCATATCTTCATTGTTTATAAACATTAAGAAGTAAAATTTGCACAAATTTTGAATGAAAATCTAAACTTTATATTCAAAATTATAGCTATAAAATTTATCTAATTTTTCGAAACGACGGTACTTTCGAAAGATCGACATAGGAAAGTGGAGAGGATATCTGTTTCAGCTCCGTTTTTTTTTTCGGCATCGGAACTTCAAATTGCAACACGTAGGAAAAATTTACATTATCTCGGCTTCCTTTTCAGCTGCAAGCCTCTTTTTTTTATTCTGGGGTAGCTCGTCGAAATATGAATAACTACATAGTTTTCACTGGCCGGAAAATATGGGAAAACTCGGAAAAATTGAGTCCATTTGAAATTCACCCTAAATACTTACTTTTTTTTTAATTTGCTCAAATAGTCTGTCGCAGTATTAATAATGATGACATAATTTTCGCCCGCCATAAATCTCGGAAAATCCCGGAAAATCAACATATGTTTTTTCATTTTATATCAATGATGTAATAATACTTCTATATTTTATAAATTAAATTTCAGGTAATTTTTTACACATTATATTATTATATTCCTTATATTAATTATAATTGTTTGTATTTTTATAATTAACAATATTGATTTTTATTCTATTTTTCTTACAAATATGATATACAATATTAATCTAATCTGCCTTACTGCTTTGATAAAATAAGTCGATTTTTTCATCACTTGCCTTATTAAATTTTCAAATGTTTACTGAACTTTACTTTTTTTATTTTCTTTACATACATTGGTTTAAAAGTTAAAATTTGGTTCATTTATTCGACTTCACTGTCAGGTCTGAACCTTTTTGTTGCAGGTTGTTTGTCTTCACTTATTAAGTCAGTCTTTCCATACATTAACATATTAATGGGCGATCTTAATGTCAAGGTGGGTCAAGGTAAGGTAGGAGAACAAGTAGGAAAATATGGGCTTGGAAACAGAAATGACAGAGGAGATCGATTGATTCAATTTTGCCAAAGTGAAGACTTGGTAATAACAAATACCTTTTTCAAATTACCTCCTCGACGGTTATATACATGGACATCTCCACAACATACCAAAGAAAAAATAGTGAGAAATCAAATAGACTACATTATGATAGCAAGGAGGTATCATAATGCTGTTACATGTACTAAGACGTACCCAGGAGCTGATATAGGCTCAGATCATAACCCGGTAGTTACTGTGATAGAGGCGAGACCAAAAAAGATTAGAAGATCACACAGAAAGGCACTAGATTTAAATAAACTTAGAAACAAAAATATACGACAAGAAACAGGAGAAGAAATAAATGAAAACCTCCGTTCAGTGCAGCAACAAATTAACGATACAAACAACGTTAACCAAAAATTAAAGTACATAAATACAGCTATACAAACAGCAGGAAAGAAACATCTTACAAAAACAACAACAAAGAATAAGGGGTGGATGACACAAGATATACTAGACTTGATGGAACAAAGAAGAAAGATGAAGAATTACCAGACAAATACAAAGGAATAAATAAACACATAAAAAAGAGAATAAAAGAAGCCAAAGAGGAGTGGATTAAAGAACAATGTGAAGAAATGGAAACCTATGAGAAAAAGTACGATGCGTTCAATATGCACAAAAAAGTAAAAGAAATAACAGGAAGCATAAAGAACTGCCAAATAGGTAAACTTAAAGACAAAGATGAAAATCTTATTGTAGATCTAGAGAATAAAATAAACAGATGGACAGAATACCTGAATGAATTATTTGAAGACTATAGAAACAATCAGATAATCAATGCAACTGGGCCAGAAATATTGAAAGAAGAAGTAGAATACGCAATAAGAAACGCTAAAAATGGAAAAGCAAATGGACCTGATAAAATTCCTACAGAACTGTTGAAGCTTTTGAATGATAAATCCGTAACCATAATATTAAATTTTGCAGCGAGGAGCTAAAACAGTTTAACCTCCACTTTCCTATGTCGATCTTTCGAAAGTAACTTCGTTTCGAAAGGTTTTAAGTTTCGAAAAATTGAATGAATTTTATAGCTATAAAATTTAATATAAAGTTTAGATTTTCATTCAAAATTTGTGCAAATTTTACTTCTTAATCTTTATAAACAATGGAGATATAATTAACAAAAAAAAATTGTCACTAACTTCGTTCCTATTGTTCATAGAAGGTTTATTTTTTTGTTAAATGTGAGTTTTTTTACCAGCTATCTAATGGTTGTACGTACAAGTCTGTAGCTTAAAAAATATAGAAGTTATTACAATTGTTTATAAGTAAAAAATATACCCCTTTTTCAAACGTTTATTCTGTAAATAATTTCGATGAAAACTCAATATTTATTTAACTTCTGAGATAGTATGAGTCTTAAAGAATCCTATGAAATTTGTTAAATGTGTCTAGCATTATTCGTAGGGCAAGTTCAATGGTTTAATTAATTAGTCCCAGGGATAAACAAATTGAATAACTTTTAAACTATTTGACCGATCGGGGGGAAATTTCGCACAAATTTAAAGGACGGTAATTCCTCGATTTTGGAATGTATTAATAACATTTTATTTTGTTAATAAATAAAATTAATTAAATTTATAAATTAGTGCAAAAAAACTGCTTTTTTGCAAATATCTCCGTAAATTATTTATTAATTTTAATTGAAAAACGGGAAAATATTCTTGATATAAAAAAATGGTATAAATATTGTTTATTTAAATTATAAGGGCAAAAACTTATAGATAAAAAATCAAATTCTGACCATAAATGATTGTTTAAAAAAAACGCAAGGTAAAAATAGGAGTATCTTTTTATCTATTCGTCATCTAGTAACCCCCACCTATGTCTTAAAAGCTTCAGATATCTGCGAAACATTTTGCCGTGAAATCGATGATTTTTGTATAACCAGACTGGGCTAAAAACTTAAATCCTACAAAACTATGTTTCTTAGAATAGAATGCGTCTTATGTAAATATATTGTTACGAAAAAATATATAATGTTAAAAAAAAATCGAAACTTCAGTCATCTATATCGCGTTACAAATTATATGAGATGGGATTTCCGACGTTTATAACTTCTCAAAAGTAGACAGAGTCGACGCTGTTGAAGAACATTCCTTGTAGAGATGTCTTTAAACTTTGTTAACACATTCGCTGCCACCTATTTATTAGTTACTCACTTACACTTACATATTCAGTAACATTAGTAGGAAGCCAGTAAGAAATTTAAAGGCTGTATTTTACTTTTATCTCAATTATCTTCAAGGTTAGTTCAATAATAAAATTTAGGCTTGGGGTAGGAGAAAAAAAATTAAACGCCTAAAGGCGTCACTGGCACCTGACTACTGTGCTAATTCCTATATGCCACCTGACGCCGAAAGGAGTCAAAAATCTTAGGAAACTGAAGTTAAAATGACGTTCAGAAAGAAACGTAAAAAACTTAAAATTAAAAAAACTTTATAACTGAACACAAAAAACAAATATTCTTACAACATAAATTTAAGTTGTTACTTATGAGCTACTATGTAACAGTCCAAACAAAAGCCGGAAGCGTTAGGACATAGTTTACGTTTATACACTGTTTCTACATGTCTTCTCAGCACATTTTGCACAGCGTTATCGCATAACTCTTCCTTTTTCACTCTTTTTTTGACGTTTTGTCATAATGTGTTGCTTTACAATTGACGGCTCTTCAGTTAGTTCTGAAGTCAGCATATCTCTAATAACTGACATACGAAAGTAATACAAATTGATTCGTTTTCCGGATTATTGCTTGTACATGTGTGCATTTTGACTATCGGCTCTGGTTTCATTTTATAGATTCCTTATTTTGAAACAGCGTCTTGCATATTATTTCTAGTTTCCGTCGTCGATATGTAAAGTAGAGACCGACCGATTAATCGGCATCGGCTTCGGCCACCTTCGGCCAATATTTAAACCTTCGGCCAAAATTCGGCTTCGGCCGAAACAAAGCCGAAGGTTTCGCCGAAGGTGGAATAATAAAATGCTCTGTCAGTATACTATACTACTATACTATAGAAATGAAATAATCTCTGAACAATATGCTTCAGCGAGTCTTTGATAATTTGAATTATATTTACACCCTATTTTCTACCCTTAACTAAAACGTTTCAGGTCAGGTAATAGGTAGGATATAAATTTTAACAATATGCCAAGATGTCTCAAAGATCATCATTTGAATATATCTCACGTAGTAAAATTCTGATAATAATAATTTTATTGTATTTGTTAAAACTCACGATTACTGGTGTTTTGACTAGATACCTAAATGGCAAAACATCGACCATTGACTATAAATGTTTCGACTTTAATGTTTTTTAATGTTATTTATTTTTATTATTGCTTCTATTACCAAATAATGTATAAGTGACTTTTTTATCTCATAATTTCATATTTTTGTTTACCACTTATCAGGTAATAAAAATATAATGCACAATATTTAAATTTTTAACATGTAATAGGTATATTTTTAGTCACCTTCGGCTTCGGCCAAAAAAATCACATTCGGTCGGTCTCTAATGTAAAGGACGTCCCTTGTATCCTTCCACTTTCCAATTATAGTACACCATCTCTATATTTTGCAGTAGCTTCGCCTTTGACTAATATTTTTTGTGTAACATCTTTTGGATTATTTTTTCTATTAAGTCTTACAGTGCCAGTACAATGGGTCTTTGCATCCAGAAGATTCTTGGCTAATTCGAAAGAATTGTAGAAATTTTCCGTGTAAATAGCATGTCCAACACAAGTTTTTCCTGTAATAAATGCAATTCTAGATTCTTGTTGTCATTCCTTCCGCAAAAAGATAGATATTGCATATTGGTTGGCTTGATTTTAAACTTGTAAAAATTAATCAGTCAGTAATTGAATTATTAATATTTAACATAATAAAACACTGTTACGTTCTGCCTGATTGTATTTTTGGGAAAAATATTGGAATAGGAAATAAAGGATTTCATATAAAAAACCAGAGTCAAAAATGTATGAATTGAACACTTATGTAGGTGCCAGCAAAACAAGAGGTAATTATGCGTAGAGCTGACTGGCAAAAGAACCTATTTATTTCCACAATTTGTGAACGCCAGAAGGCGGTAGTGGTACCTCAGTGAAGTAAGGCAAAACGCCTTTTGGCGATATTGGTACCTGATTCACGCATACAAAACGCCTTTTTTCGATAGGTGGCAGCAAGTGTTAATGGTAAATGGTAAAAGTTCGAATTTGTGCAAACTTACCAAAATTACTTGTTTGTGATATGCGTTAAACTCTGTATTATACTTTTTTATATTGGACGTAGCAAAAGGATTAAAATTTATTTATCACAGGAACCAAACGATTGTGTCTACTTTTTATTGAACATTATGTTTTTAAATTTATTTTTTTAGACTATCTCGAAAGTATCCCAAGTCCAAATAGCTTGGGAGAAATTAAAATACATGCGTAATTCAGATAGTAGGCAGTTTGTTTTTTTCTACTAATGTTTTTTAATGTAATACTATGTAATTAGGTATTGTTCTGAAAAACAAAAAATTAATAAATTAAACAAATTTTGTTTTTTGTTACTTGGTCAAAAATTCTTCTAATAATTTAATTTTATCTGACTCATTCATATTGACTAATCAGATATATATTATATATTTTAAAGTAGACGACTTTAAAATTCTATTGCCAATATTGTTGAGTTGCGGTCCTGGGACGACTTTATTGTAAGATGGTTCATTCGATTACACAAAATCAACTTTTAACTTGAGAATACCCGCCAGAAAAAAATCGTAGCACGTGATTCGTCTTTAAAAAGACAACCACATGCAATGATGACAGTTTAATTCTCCTGTTAATGATTCCATAGTAAATCATGAGGTAAAACCAAGAAAAAACACTTTATAAGCCTAACTTATAACACCTACTTATAACACCTACACCTAACTTATAACACCACTTTATAACACCTAACCTAACCTAACCTATATCCTTATCTATCCCTATCTTTTTTGATTTTTAATTAATCTTCCTTTAGCTGTTAAGCATCTACTCTTAGATATATTCAAGTTTTTATTTTCGACTTAACAATTTCCTAAATCCTGGAGTACCGCTACAATAATTCCTCTTTTGAAACCTAACAAAAACAAGTCAAACCCGGAATCTTATAAACCAATATCCTTAACATCTTTCTTATGTAAATTACTAGAAAATTTTTTAAATAGAAGGTTACAATTCTTTTTAGAATAAAAAAATCTAATAGTTAATCAGCAAAGCGGCTTTAGGAAAAATAGAAGCACAACTGTCAATTTAGTGTCGCTAGAATCGGCAATTACTGAGGCATTTGCGACTAATCGACAAGTTATAGCTGTCTTCTTTGATATAATTAAAGCTTATAATACTATATGGAAATATGTTACTAGGTAACATTGTTTCTTCAAAACTTGTCATGATCATTAGTATTTGTGTTATATAACAATATCCCAAAAAGCTAAATCGTATACTTAAACGTTGAAAAAAATATATGATAATAATTGTATTTGTCGAGGTTTTAATTTTTTTATGAGTGCTTCAACTGCAACGGAAACAAAACAAAAATAAGATTTTGTACGTTTGTAGACATTGTTTTATTGATCATAGGAATTAAGATTTTTTGCAATCACATCTCTAGAATATATTTATTACAATGCTCTAAAATATTTGGTTATTTTTTAGCCTTAATAGCAATACAAATAAATAAGTAAGTAAATAAGTAATATGCTTTATTGTCATTGAAAATTATACAAATTTTATGGACAAAGCTTATAACAATAAGACAAGAAAGGAGAAAAAAAGTCCTAATAAGAATCGTTTGTACTTTTAAATAAAAAAAAAAAACAATAAAATTCTTCTAACATAAAAAATACTACCTAATTAAGAACCTACAAACTTCGTAAAATTCGCAAAAAAATGAAATCGTTAGGCGCTAAGTCACAGGATCTAGCGGGCCATTTCATTGTACCACGTGTACTTATCAGTTGATCAGGAAACGTTTGATTGAGGAAGTCAATAGTTGCTCTAGAGTTGTGAGCTGAACACCTATCTTGTTGGAAATAAACCTCCTGAAAATTAAGGGCAACTGCCGGAATGATCTCATTCGGAATAATACCTTGCAACGGATGGATTGTGTTTTTTATGTAATGAAAATGAAGATTCGTCAGAAAATAAAATATTTTTTGACAAGTGTATATTTTAATTCTGTTTATCTAACATAATTTCACAAAACTCCATCCACCTAAAGCTATCTTCTGGAAACAGTTCTTGTGTTGGTTGTATCTTAAAACAGTGATACCCATTCCTTTTGAAAGCTCGCTGGACAGTTCGAGCATTCACGTTAACTTCCTTAGCAATTTGTACACTATTGCAGGGTTCACTAGCTTCCACAAAAGCACACATATCAATATCCCTGCTTTGACGCTCCTCATCGACAGGTCTAACACGTATTTTATTACCTTCATGACACTTTTTACCACTGTTTACACATCGCGAAGTTTGAAAATGTTTAATGGTATTTTTAAGTGTTGTTAAAAAGTTTTAAATAAAGAGATTTAAATAAAGACAAAAGAGATTTATATAAAATCTAATACGTCTTGTATAAATAAAAAGTCAGACATAGATAAATTGAGCAACATTTATTGTTACTTACTGACAAAACATCAAAAATAAAATAAAGATTTACTTTTACATATACACACCGTAATACACCTGCATACAAAACATGTTGCATACTATCAAGACAGGTTTAAAATACTACTTCCATTAATATAATAGCAAGAACTCCTAATTACTTTTTAATCACACTATTTTTGTTTTTTTTTTCTGTTCTCTATGGATCAGTCAAAACACACCATGAAAAGATGTCACTAACAAAATTTTAACTTTCCAACAAAATTTTAAAATGTATTTTGTCCATTATTTTAAATGTTATATTTTATATGTGTGTTTTTAATGTTGAGTGTCGTAGCTTTAGAAAAATAATCTCAACGACTAGTAAGTTGTAATGACAATTTGAGATATGTTGTAAATATTTACACTTTCTTCTAATTACAGTGTCTTGAAGAAGGAATAAAAGAATTCCGAAAGCTCGACCAAAAGTCAAAAGAGTGTTTCTATAACATCCCGGCCAAACCTACTGATTGCAGCCCTAATAAACTGTGTTGTTTGTTTGTATATATATATATATATATATATATATATATATATATATATATATATATATATATATACATACGACACGTGTTTTTTAAGTAAGTACCGTTTTGGAATTAAAAAAAGACGTGCAAAGATATGGCAATAATTTTATTTTTACATGAAAGCCTGTACCTTAATCTACTTTTCTACATAATTTCCGTGAATATTGAGCCACTTGTCATAACGTGGCACCAGTTTTTGAATACCCTCCTGATAAAATTCTGCCGCCTGACTTGTTAACCACTGCATCACAAATGTTTTGACTTCGTTATCGTCTTGAAGACGCTGACCGGCCAGGTGTTTCTTCAAGTGCTGGAACAAATGGTAGTCGCTGGGCGCCAGATCAGGGCTGTATGGAGGATGATCTAGAGTTTCCCATTTAAATGATTTGATGAGATCTTTGGTCTGATTAGCCACATGTGGACGGGCATTGTCATGCAGCAAAACGATACCCTTACACAACTTACCACGTCTTTTGTTCTGGATTGCACGACGCAGATTTTTCAATGTCTCACAATAAGACGCTGCATTGATTGTCTCATTACGAGGCAGAAACTCCACTAGCAATACTCCTTTTCTGTCCCAAAAAACTGTGCACATGATTTTCCGGGCAGAAATTGTTTGCTTAAACTTCACTCTTTTGGGTGATGATGAATGTCGCCATTCCATGGATTGTTGTTTCGATTCTGGTGTGACGTAGGCCACCCACGTTTCCAGTAACAATTTGGTCTAAAAAATCTTCACCTTCACTGTGGTACCGCTCAAGGAAAGTCAATGCACTGCCTAAACGTTGGGTTTTGTGCAAATCCGTCAACATTTTTGGAACCCAACGTGAACACAATTTCCGGTAATTCAAGTTCTCGGTAACAATGCGATACAAAACACTACGAGAATACTGAGGAAAGCAGTCGGACAATGATGAAATTGTAAAGCGTCTGTTTTCTCTCACCTTTTCGTCCACTTTCTGCACCAAATTTTCATTAACGACCGAAGGACGCCCACTCCGTTCTTCATCATGCACATTTGTGCGGCCATCTTTAAATGCTCTTACCCATTTCCTTACCATTCCATCACTCATAATGTTTTGTTCGTAAATTTCAACGATCTCACGATTAATATCGATCGGTTTTACGCCTTTAGCACTAAGAAATCGTATAACAGCCCGTACTTCACAATCAGCGTGACTCACGATTGTTGGAGGCATCTTAAACACTGGAGTAAACAAGTATACAATGAAGAATCAGACTGTAATGGCGTCAGTGCGTAGACAAGAGATGTAGGTAACCAGCGCCCATGCGCGGAACGCCGACCGTAGCGCTGCGGCGGCAGAATCGCAAAACGGTAAAAACGGTACTTACTTAAAAAACATGCCTCGTATATATATATATATATATATATATATATAAATATGTAATATAATAATAATAATAAAATTTTCTAGCAAAAGTTTAAGAAAGCTAAGTACCATACGAAAATATAAAATTTAATTATAATATAATAAACCTTAAACATTCTGTGGAATTTTCAATTTCAATAAATTTATACATTTTTTTCTACAGCATTAAGCGTTTCGTTAAATTGTCTCACGCGCGGGTTTCCCTCATTATCAAGTAATAATATAAGTAATAAAACCCATTTAAGAGATCTGCGTTATTTTAAAAATCCTAAAGTTTTTTTTTTGAAAATTAAAAATAATGAGGATTTGCCCATATAATAAACAGGAATAAAAAATTTCCTACTCTTCAATTTATATTGTTTCTGTATTCTGTTTTTTAACTTTGATCTGTTGGTATAATTTTTAATCGACCTCTATAAATTTACGACGTCGGCTCCCTTGTTGCCTTTTCATACAACTGTTAAAAACGTCCTAAACTGCTAAAAAATTCATATATGTACATACGTAAAACAACAAACTTGTTTAATTATTACAGACTAGTTACTTTTTTATGTATAAATTTTCATAAGTGGACCTTACACACGAGATAGAGGTGACATTTGCTCATTAGTTATTTAAATTACTGTTTTAATGTTGCGTGTATAATAAAAAATCTTAATATAAACTGCACCGAGGAATGGTACATATAAATTAGATCAATTATACAAGTATTTATATTTTTATTTATAATCTCCTGTTGCTGCGTCTTCCGGTTCCATCTCCATTCACGTCTTACGGCCCAGTCTTCTGATCGTACATCTTCACTGCCCTTTGGACTCCATCAATTCATGTTGTTTTTGATCTTCGTTTTTTTTTTCTCTCAGTTGGTTGCTAATCCAGTATTCATTTCGGTAGGCGAAGGCCTGTCATTCTCTGTACATATCCGTACCAAATAAGCTGTTTTTGCTGTATTTCTTCTGTAATGGTGGTTGTTCTGTTCATGATTTGTCTTAATATTTAATTTATTACGTACATCAGTATATCTACTGATCTGCACCAAAAATCCATTTCCAGAATAAGGCTTGTGTTCCGTTCATTTAGTGAGTTGCTAGGTTCCACATCCATAAAGTACAACGCTTTTAAAAATACTGTTATATAGCTGTATCTTTCTCTGTTTACAGATAGTTTTATACCAGAATAGTGAGATCAGTACTCCTATTATTTTTTCCTGTTGTAAATGGTCTTTTTTTATTTTATTTATTTAAGAAACCAACTCTCCATGAAATCAAACCTCACAGACAGTTTAAAAACCTCACAGACTTAGAATTTCCTGTAGAAGTTAAAAAGTTGTTGGCTTTAGGCCCTAAATTCGCCTTGCTTCCTAACAAAAAAGATTTTAAAGTTTCCTCTTTGTTGGCATACATCGAAAACATTTTAAGACCAATTGAGAATGTCGATAAGGACATTCTAAGGTCCAAATTCACTAATATAATCACTAACTTTCTCAACAAAGATGAAAAAGACCATTTCTTAAATAAATATTATATCAAATGCAAAACTTTTTTGAAACATCACCCTGAGATCAAGATTGTCCAGAGCGACAAAGGCAATGTCACTGTAGCAATGTACACTAGGGACTATATACAAAAATGTGAAGACTTACTCACCGACACTAAATATTATAAAAAGTTGAACAACAATCCCGTGTGTACTTTGCAACAAAAGGCTAATAAACTAGTTTCTGATTTGGTAAAGGAGAATCAAATAGATCAATCAGTTGGTAAAACTTTGAAAATTTACAATGCAATTGCTCCTAGATTTTATGCTCTCCCAAAAATTCATAAACCTACTCTGTCTATGAGACCAATAGTGTCCTCAATAGGTACACCTAATGGCCCAATAGCAAGTTTTTTAACTAATATTCTCACAGAAACGTACAGTAATAACAATGAGTTTTGCATTCAGGACTCTTTTAGTTTCAGTTCTTTTATTAATAACTTAAAATTACCTATCGACTATAAGTTCGTTAGTTTTGATGTAGTGTCTTTGTTCACTAATTTACCATTACACACAATCCTGGTTAGTGTTGAGAAACACTGGGATGACATATCAATGCACACAACCCTTAACTTAGCTAATATCAAAAAACTCATTTCTTTTGTTTTTGACTCTGATGTTTTTATTTTTAAAGATTGTTACTACAAACAAGTCTTTGGTACTCCAATGGGTTCCACTATTTCACCAATACTGTGCAATTATGTCTTGGACGACTTGATTAAAGACTGTTTGCAACAAATTAATTTTGAAATACCGTTCATAAAGAGATATGTAGATGACTTAATCTTGGCACTACCTGCAGACTCTATACAATCTACGTTAAATGTTTTCAACCAACGAAACCCACACTTGCAATTCACGTGCGAGGAGGAGCGGGAGGGATTTTAGCCTTTCCTTGACATGGGATTGCATAGATGTGAGGATAATGTTGTGAAAACACAGTGGTATAGAAAACCCATATGTAGCAATAGATTCATAAGCTACCATTCTTACCATCCTCCTAGGATGAAAACTAATTTAGTCCTAGCGATGAAAGAACGTGTCAAAAGGTTATCACATCCGGATTATCTCCAACATGATCTCAACCTCTTACGTAATATTTTTGTTGAAAATTCATATCCTCTAAGACTGATTAATAAATTAATTTTTAATGTTCCCTTTGTTAATAGAAATAACATACTTACAATGTCACAATCAGTGCCCTCAGCACAAAATAATTCTGCTCCACCAAGTGTGTATTTTTATGCCCTTCCATATATTCCGAACCTAACCGTTGAACTCACTAAGATTTTCAAAGAATTTAAGAATATCAAAATAGCTAACAAGAACATCAAAACCATACGTCAGCTGTATAGTAAAATAAAACAACCCCTAACTACTTTAGAGACTACATATGTTGTTTATTGCATTCAATGTACTGAATGTCCATCCACGTACATTGGTGAAACTGGAAGGAATCTGTCTAGTCGTATCATTTCTCATAAGAGTGACTGTAGATTAAACAAATCTACTTGTGCTTTGGCAGAGCATGCTATCGATCTAGACCATAAGATAGATTTCAACAATGTCAAAATATTAGCCAGAGAGAAAAATAAATTTAAGAGAACTTTCTTAGAGATGGTACATATCAGCAAGAGTGATAATAAAAATCTGAATAAAAGATCTGAGATCCAGAATCTTAGCAAAATTTACAATTTTATATTGACTTGTGACTGAGCTATTTTGCATCTCAGAATTTTCTTTTCTCTTTTTTAAAATTTCTTTATTAATTGAATTTTTTTGATCAAACTTCAGTTATTAATTCAGTTTTGTTTTGTTTGGTTGTTTTTTCTAAACCTATTTACTAAATACTATTTTCCTTTTTCCTGTTTATGTTATAAATAATATTTGTAATTTCCCGCTCAATTTCAAGTTGGTAATACAGTTGGTAGTACTCAAAATTCATAAACAGTATTTTGTTAGACATTAGTTTGAAAGTTGTTTTTTGTATTTTCTTCAAACTATTAAACAATAATTGTCCTCCCACTTTCTCTTTCTGCTCGTGAAATGTGACTGAAATCAAGTTTCCAACGACGACTGTTTTAACATTTTTTTCGTTTTTCGTTTTGTTTTTTAACTTTTTAACGTATGTTTTAATTTTCAAAGTGTCTTTTTAAACAGTAACATTTTTAAGGTTAGTTGCAATTTCAGTACATATCATGTTATTTGACGTTGTTATTTATGCCACGAATCTTACATTCGGGTAAGTTTTTTATAGCTTTTTTATTGCATCATTCAAATTGTTACAACATAGTAATTTTCTTTGTAGACCTTGATAAAGGTGGCAAAAAACCACCGAAAGCTTGGATTCAGAATAAATAGTTCACCTTAGCAAAGCTCTATTTTTTATTGACTACCACATCCAAAAAGAAAAAAGTATTTACATATTTTTTCCAAACTAGTCAAAAAATTTTGGACTACTTTTTCTTATATATATAAGAGTAAGAAAAAAGAAGTACTTGTGATTCGTTTGGAAAAAATATATAAATGTTTTGGATGGGTTGGAGTAAATAAAAGACTATTGGTTAACTATTTTTTTATCTCGAGCTTTCAATTATTGTGTTTACAATTATCAAGAGCTGCTAAAAAATACAAAATATCTTACAAAGTTGAACTAGAAAGAAAAAAATTTTTTGTTAACTCACCAAATAAAATTAGTTTGATTAATAAAATTGCTGCTAACATATTTCAAAAAGAATTAATATAAAAATGTTCTTATCTAATAAATTTTTCTCTGAAATTTTAATATAATTTTGAAAAAGTTTCTTAACACAAAAACAATTGAATTTATAAATAAGTAAGAATAGCGACCAATTACAATTAAGCCCTAATGTCATAAATGCCAACTTAAAATTTCTATTTTTGACAATTATATTGCCAAAAATAAAATTTTGTTTAAAAATTCTTTTTTGTTTAGTAACAAAAATTTATATGGAAAATTAAATCAAAATGTGATATTTTACTGGTTATATAAACTACTTACAAAGAAATAATATAATTATAAATTTTACTTAGATTTTGAATTTCTGATCTTTTGTTTAAATTATTATCACTTTTGCTACTACAAACCATTTCCAAAAAGTCCTTTTGAATTTATTACTTTCACTACACAAAATTTTAATGTTATCAAAATCCATAATATGGTCTTTATCGATTACATGCTCTGCCAAAGCAAAAGATGGTTTTTTAATTCTGCAATCACTTTTGTGAGAAATAATGCGATCTGAAAGATTTCTTCCGGTCTCACCAACATACTCAGCTTCAAATGTAGTATACAGCATTAGTTGTACTCAGTGTTTTTCATAAAAAAAATTATGTCGATATCTATAGTATTGAAGATTATACAGAACTTTAAGGACCGATTGTTCGAACGCTAATCAAAACTTGATTGTAATCAAATATTTAATTACAATCATATACGTCACAGCCGCTGTCAAAATTATTAAAAATTGCTTATTATTATTGATTTGTAAATAAAAACATGAAATTAACATCAGAAAGAGTTTATTTATGGTTTATTTTAAATTAAAACGCAAAATAATAAAATCGAATAAAATAAATCAGTCAACATAACCTCAAAATGTGACGTATTTGATTTTAATTAAATATTGTGTAATATTAAATTAAATATTAAAAGTTGTGATTAGCGTTCGAACAATTGAAACTAAATGTGACAAGTTTTTATTAACATTTAAAGCAAAAAAAACACTACTTACATATTTATTGACATGTCAAACATAACCTATACATATAAAACATAACCTAGATAATCTTTACCAATTTCCTCTCCCAAAAACACTTAATAATGAGTATTTCCACCTCTATATCGAATTACTTTTTAACAGCGACGAGGCATATTTGAAATCAAGCGGCGTAAATGGTTAGACAAAATGTCTGTAATATACCTTTCACTTGTTAAGAAACATCATCGTAAAGCAACAAGGTCCGTTCGCGCTATAAGAGATATTCCTCCCGAAACCATTACAGATCCTGCATTAAATAAAGTAATAGGTCGTATGTTGCACTGTGAATAGCGTTCTTTTGGCCGCCAAATAACTCTCACACGTCTATCTGAGCTGTATAAGCAATACCCCGATTCATCAGTGAACAACACGTACTCCCAGTCATCAACATTCCAGTCAAGGTGCTCTCTGGCAAATTGTAATCTACTTCTACGATGATTTACGTTTAAAGCTGGTGCTCTGACTGGTATCCTTAAATGCAGATTTTGTTCAGCGAGACGCCTTTGTATAGTGTTTCTACTAATTTTTATGAACATCTGCTACTTGTATTTGTAAATGTCTCACTGTGACAAAACGTTCTCTTATAGAACGAAGCCTGATAAACAGATCTTGGCGTGGTGTTGTGGGTCTTCCTCTTCCTTGTCCACGCTGTCTCATATGGTCCTTTAATGCTTCCATTAATGAGCATTACAATTCAATAAAATCACGTTATGCTTTGAACGTACTTTTTTTAATAATAAAGATATCCATGATTTTTTTACGAAAATGTTGAAAAAAATGAAGCTATCTCGAAATATTAATAAGATGTAGCGTTTGCTTCTAATAAATTCCACGGGGTGTTGCAGAATAAGATGAAAAAACAACTTTATTTTTACACCCCGTATAGGTAAAATGTTGACATTTCCCAGAAAACATTAATATAGTAATTAATTAGAAATATACCTACAATGTGAAAAAAAAAACATCGAAATCCAATTGGGGTTCAAACTTTCGTTTGATCTTAAAATCACCAGCATATTTTATTACAAATGATTTATTTGAATCTTAGAAATATCCTTTACTGTTTTTTTTTTCGTAGATGATTTACTTACGTAATATTTGTTTCTATTATCAACATCCACTAATCCACTTTGACTACTTTTTACTCTGTGGGTAATACCATCTGAATCTGAAATTAAATTATAACCATAAATCGTGGATGTTTTAAGGGTGTTTATTGTATATGAATTTAGGGCCTGGATTTAGTGCTCCCTATGTGCATTAATATCATTGTTCGTTCGATAGAGACGTTGTACTCTAATCAAATTTTCCCCTTGTAATTATCAAGACTATGGGGTAGACGCCAAAAAGCGTGTGTCACTAGGGTTGGCACGTGGCTTGAGACGTCTCTTGGGAAATGATCATAAAATCATAATATAAAAAGATTTTTTTGCATTCTGTTTTTTGCACTAGTCTACAAGGTGTGTTCAAAAAATACCCGGAATTTTTTATTTTTGAATAAAATATTTATTTATTCGTCTACATTAATGTTGTCTCCTTTAAAGTAGTCCCCATCATATATAATGCACTTGTGCCAACGCTTCTGCCAATCCTTGAAACTTCTCAAACTGGATCTGTGGGATAGCCTTTAGTTCTATCAGAGATGAAAAGTTCTATCATGAGAAAATTAATTAGAGTCACCATCTCATGTTTAAACCTGGTACTTATTGACCGGCCTTTTAAATAGACAACAACCGTATGTGTACTAAAGAAAAAATTAGGATTTCCAAGGAAAATTGTGAGATAATAAAAATGACTATGGGGATAAGGATAAATGAAGTTTAAATAAGTAAGGGTAAGACTGCGTCAAGCTGACATATCACCAACTGTGTTATTCAACCTGGTACTGAAGACAATAATCAGAAAAATCAAGATAAAAGTGGGTGGTCGCGCGATCTGTCGTTTCATTCGTTTTTATTTTATCTTCCAAAAGAAGAAAAATATTCGGCCTCATAAATCAGAAAACAAAATTGATAATGGGAGCAAAGACAAAACGAAAGAGAAGAAAACTTTACAGTTCAAATGGAAGGAGGTTATCTACAGTTTTCATAGGGTAAAAGAGCTATATAAGTAGGGGTGAAAATAAATTAAAAAGGTTACGAAGAACAGAAAATTAAAACGGGATTAAATAGCAAAAGGAAACAAAGGTCAAAGACTTAAGAAAACCACAGTGGTATTTTTCTTGTTGCTACACTCTTGCCGTGTCGCGTACAAAGAATATAGAAAGTAAAATATACAAATAATACTATTATAAGATGATTAATTAGTTATAAATGAAGGGTACCGGGGTAAAAGTAGGAATGTTACTTTTGTTTAATTTTTCAGGAGTGTATTTTCAAAGTTATAAGACTAATATTAATGATATATTTTTTCGTACATATAATAATTTTTTTTTAAATCATACGTTTAGAGATAGCGGTAGAACACCACATTGTAAGAAATGCACTTTCGCTGATTAACAAGGGGAAATGTCTCTTGTTTTAATGAATAGTGAATTTAATTTAAAAAAAGCAACAAAAATTAAAGGATAATACAATTTTGCGTAGTTCGTATAATAATAATATAATAATTGCGTATAATCCAACTTATCCTCATTCAACATGTGGTAGTGCTTTGAAATACTCTTCCGCATTCTTTGTGCAAAATCTGGACAGGTGCACAACGTCATCAAACTTTGCCTTCGAAATAGGAATCAAACCTACAAACAGAATACTTAGTTCCCTATACTACTACATTAATTTTTTACTATTTCATACCTTCAAACTTCAAAAGATAGTCTGGTAGTTCAAACTCATTGTCTTGCAAGTTAGAGTGCTTTGATATTGGACGGCGGTTTGCGATTACTGCAGACTCAAAAATACCATTATATGAATTTCGGTAATAAATAAAACCAGGGTGCGATTTTACAACCTTGGCTTCTCGAAGAGCTCTAGTTTTAAAGGGGCACTTCTTGGTGTAAGTTTTGTTCAGTTGGTTTGACCATTTCCTAAATAGGAGCTGATCCACCTCTATTGCATTAAAAAGAGAAGATTTCAGTCTGGCTTGACGACCAATCTCCATTAATTTATTTGGCTGCTCTACTTTAGCTTTTCAGTTAATTAGGCCCATATTCCTATCGGTTTCAAGATAGGGAAGGCCTCTTATAGGACAACATATTTTTATTTCATCAAATCTTTTTTTCTTCTTCTTCTTCCTACCTTATAAATAGGTAAAATGTCTGTTTTACTTCGGTTTTTAGCCTCAATTGACGTTGTCTGGCCATCTTTTCCTCGGTCGTCCCAATGATCTCTTGCTCTTCGTACTATTCTATTTTCTGTCATTCTTTCGATGTATTGATTCCATTCCACTTTTCTTCTTTTGGTCCACGCGTTTATTTCCTCTATACCACATCTCGCTCGTATTTCCTCACTTCTTTCTCTGTCTCTTAGAGTTTGGTTTGTTATTTTTCGTAAGACTTTCATTTCTGTTGTTTCCAGTAGTCTTTGTGTTTTCGCCGTATCTGCTCTTGTTTTCGCTGTGTACGTCATTATCGGTCTTATTGTTGATTTATATATCCTGGTTTTCGTTTCCGTTGTGAGGTATTTGTTTCTCCAGATTGTGTTGTTGAGACATCCTGCTGCTCTGTTTGCCATGTTCACTTGTTGTTGTACTTCTTCTTCCACTTTTCCGTATCTTGACAGTTTTATTCCCAAGTATTCAGTTTGCATCACTTGTTCTATTATTTTGTTATCTTTTTTCGTTGTGCACTAACTTGTGCACAAATCTTAAAACAGTATAATTCTTGTTTTGTCCTCCGCATGAATCACAGAACATGGAAATACGTCGGACATTTATATCAAGATGATTGTATACGAAATCGTGCAACATTAAGCACACATCATCACTACCTTTTTTTCCTACTGTTTCACGATAAGTATAAAATGTACTGACTCCATTTTGAGCATTTTATTAATAATTAGCTCCTCTGGTAAGTATATTTTGGAAGATTCTGCCAAGTTATAATGGTCTTTTCTGCCTTTAAACGATCTAATGTGGTTCGTTACTGCTTCTCTTTGTTCTTTGGAGAGTTTCCTAGGTCTTGAAGAATGATTTCCTCGTTGATCTCTTGGAAGCATGCCACATTATTTTAAAGATTTTGAAGGACCTCCATCTTTTTCTTGGTTATACCATGGGTGACCATAAAAGCTTTAAAGCAAACGTGAACTTCTTTTAATAATATTAATTACCACACAACAAATTCAAAACCGACGTTCACGTCAAAGGGAAGAGAAGGCTAAATTTAAAGATGCCGTATATAGTTGTAGAGTTAGGTTTATGAACAATGAGAATATTTTATATTCTCATTATTTATAAACCTAACTCTACAACTATATACGGATATTCTCATTATTTATAAACCTAACTCTACAACTATATACGGCATCTTTAAATTTAGGCTTCTCTTCCCTTTGACGTGAACGTCGGTTTTGAATTTGTTGTGTGGTAATTAGACCACATAAATATGAGTTTTGTTCATCAACAGAACACATTAAATTAAATTGCTTTAAAATACTGTTCGTACAGCCTTCAGAAACATTTTGAAAACATTGCAATCTTTCACATGGCTTTGTAATCTAAGTTTTTTACTTCATCAGTTATGCGACCAAATGATTTTCTTTTCTTACTTAACTTTACATTTGCTAAACTACTTATATCTATATCACTTATTTCTTCATCACTTGGCATAGTAAAATGATTTTGTATCAGTAACTTGAAGAAACTAACTTCAATATTACACCTCAAAGCAACACACGAAAACAATGAGTATTTAGTAACAATAAAAGCATCTTAACTTGTTTCTGCGTGATTCACAACTGACATTCCCCCTTTTTAACCGGTAACATCCTGACATTCCCCTTTCTTCTCCTGTATAGGTATTTTATTATTCGTGTTATCTCATGACACAACCCAATTTTAACCAGTGTTATTTACGTACAGTGAAGTACAGAATATAACCTCATCTAATGAATTATTAAAACAAAAAATGAAAATTTCTCACATTTCCCTGTATCCTTCAAATGAGAGAAAGAGAAGAGGAGTACGAACAAGGAAAACCCATAAACAGAGCTAAAAATTTTTTAAATAAAATATAATTTTTGTTCGATACCTAAAATAAATGAATCTGTACTATCAGTATGACTAAACAACATAATCAGTTTCTAAAAATTTTTAGAGAAATAACATTGTTTTTTGTATAAACATTATTTTTTGTTTTTAACAAATTGTATATTCTTTAATTTTTGGCAACTAAACCACCGAACGGTGGGAACATTTCTTTAATATGCGGTATCAGTTTTCAATGCCATGATGCTAAAACAATGGAACAATTAATTCATATAAAATGCAGAAAAAAAAAGATTAATTTTATGTTTATTGTAATTAATGTAATTTTAAATATTAAAAATAAAATAAAATTTTATTTTGATTTTTTGCTGGTAATAAATTCCCCAGTAGTTCTTGCGTTATTTGAAGTACCTTGATGATGAAGTTCAAATACCTGTAGTAAAGATGACTTAAGTAGTACCTTTCTTTGGATAACCGGGTGGTAGGTACCCGGTACAGGTTCGTGGTTGGAATAAGATTGAAGATAATATAACCAGACTGGTGATCTCGTGTGGCGCGGAGGGAGCCCGATCCAGTCTTGTTAGCATGAATTATATACAATAACCAGTGTCGTACATTCAAAACGGAGTTCCCTTTTATAATAAGGAAATAGATATTTTTCTTTGAAGATCGATAGTCACAAAGTATGAGAGTAATAACAATAAATATTTTACTATTGATATATAAAAAACGTAAGATATATTTGTTTACGAAAAATTTTAGCAAAGAAGTAGCAAAAGTATTTTATAGAATAAAACAATGGCGGTACCAATTTGAGTCTATAACTGTCAAATAATTGATCTGTTACTTTTTGAAATATGATAATTATTCAGTACAAAATTAAAGCAGGTCTTCCTTTGTCGCACAGTGGGACTAATTGCTGAAAACGCGGCCAAAAGTGTAAATATATATTATTTTGGATATAAATGTGCACTATAAGGTTTTCTACCATGCTAATTACGAATTTGATGTCAAAATTTAAAAATTCAAAATGACGGATCGAATATGGCGGACCAAATTTAATATATTTCGGATTATTTTGAGATAAATAGGTACTGTAATGGTACAGTACTGTTGGAATATTTTGGTCATGTGATGAGAGGGAAAAAGTACGAATTGCTCCAGTTAATTATCCAAGGAAAGATTCAGGGCAAACGATCGCATTCCACATGCGATCTTTTAACAGGATAACGCAAGATCTCATGTTGTCCGCGAAACCATGGAGTTCATCTGAATCTGGTATAGAGATTTTGGAGTGGCCATCAAGATCAGCTGATTTGTCAACCATCGAACATGTGTAGGATATGATACGTCGAAACCTAAATGGATTGCCACGTCCTCCAGCAAACTTAGAAAACCGGTGGCATGCAATAAGAAGAATCTGGATAAGTATTCCACAATATGATATGACCACTTCGATCAATGCCCCATAGAGTAACTGAGCGTATAGAAAATCAAGGAGGAGCCACTCATGATTAATTTTTTGACAAAAATCACGTTGCAAATTTATTTATGTTATCAAATAGTAAGAATACTGCAGAAAGACGTTAGTATTTTGTTCATATTTTTTATAGTTAATATTAGTTTCGCCAAGTAAGAAATCTTCGGATTTTTAATATATAAGGATTTTAAGATATGTTTTTAATATATAATGTATATTCGGGTTCGGATATAAGAATATTATAATGTACAGGGTGTCCCAAAACGACAGGGTTATTTATCTTCTTTATTAAGAAAAATTTTAAAAAAACTTCCATAGAACTTTTGATAAATATATTATAGAAGGGTTTAGTGGCGTACAAGAATTTTTTTAGGTGGTCTTACTACAGAAAAATGATTTCAACCTATGTTTTTTTATATGAGACACCCTATATATTTTGACATTTTTCGTTTACATTTTTAATGGTCTTTTAATGGTTTTAATTGGACTTTTAGTGTCTGCACAAGATGGAGCACCTGCCCATAATGCTGAATTTGTTGGAACTTATTTAACTGAAAAATTTCATAATCGGTGGATTAGAACTAATGGTCCTGTTAGGTGGCCCCCTCGTTCACCAGAACTAAATCCTCTTGATTTTTTTATCTGTAAGAAAAAGGTCTCAATTATTATTACAACAAGGGAGGCATTTCTAACATTTATTATAATTTTCATTTATTATTAATATTTTTGTTAATTGAGTTCGGGTTGTTATGTAGTTTTTTGTTGTTGGTAAATTTGTTATTCATATTTTTAAGTTGATTAATTTTAATTCTAATAAATAAAACTGTGGAGGATTAACATCTGCATAATAAACAGTTAGAATGCGTTTTGTTTTTAAGTGTCTTTAACATGATGTATAAAAATTTTATTTGCCGAGTAACTCGAAACAACGGAAAACAGATATATAGTATGTCATATTAGGTGAGAGAATTAAAAATGTAAACGAAAAATATCAAAATATATAGGGTGTCTCGTATAAAAAACATAAGTTGGTATCATATTTCTGTAATGAGACCTTTTCCCAATAACGAAGATATATAACCTTGTTGTTTTCGACATTTTTCAATATTCGTTCTAAAACTCCTTAATGTTTTTAACGAAAAAGGAAGTCATGACATATTAACTACTTTTTTTTTCTATTATCTCTAGTTTTGTACACTGCAAGACATACCAATCTGGGACACCCTCTATACTTCCATAAATAAGTATCTAAAACAATATTTGTCCTTCTAGGCATATATATATATATATATATATATATATATATATATATATATATATATATATATATATATTGTTATGATATGTAAAATCGAGAAAAATATTGGGTTGATTAAAATATTTCAAAGTTCAAAAACCTTAAAATAATTCAGATAAGTAGGATAATAACCAACAAACATTTCGAAGAAGGAAAGTTTTTAAATTCTTGGATTACCTGTATTAAACAAAATGTAAGCTATGCATAAATTATTTCTTTGTTATACTTGAGTGACCCGCATAATTTTAAGTGAAATCCAAAGACAATTGAACAGGGTTTTCCAAATACATTAATGCAGTGATTAGAGACAATAGAAGAGATTTTAGAAGGAGGTTTTTGTTAGTTTTTAAGAATTATAGAAAAATATTATTTGTAAATAAGTTTTAGGAAATTTTATAATTATAGGTAAAAATTTGTTTGTTGTCGAAATGAAAAAATGGGGGAATTGTGACGAGTTTTGATTGGCGGAGATTGAAAAAGGTGGGATAGGTATGTAGGAATGGAAGTTTAGCTAAATTTAGGAGAGAAAAAAGAGAATCAGTTGGTTTTCCAAGTCTGTAAGACGAACAGTGATTGTTCTCTGGCGGTTCCCGAGAAGTAGCAAGCAGTAGTGTTGAATGTTAGTGAGTTTTTGTGGAGTTAGTGTATCTGACAATGGGCTGAAGCAGCAAAATATTGTAAGTCATATTTTTCTACTTATATTCCAAGAGTCACTGTTCAGGCCAACGAGAGATTCAGTTTATCGTAAAGAGAAGATATTCCAAGAGTCATTTTTCACTCGGGCCAACGAGAGATTCAGTTTATCGAGAGGAGAAAGGCTATCATAATTTGAATGATTTGTGCTTTTGAAGGAGATCATTAAGGACGATATACTTGCAACAATCTGTTGTAAGATTGCTGATTACATAGGGAGCGGTTGAGAGGAGATAATATAGTCTACAAGGAACAAGGATTTGGACCACTCATCATCAGAGAGAGATATTTTTGTTTTCTGCAGTTTTTTCTTTTATTGATAACACAATTTTTACACTTAATTTAGAAAGGATATAAATATTTTGATTAGGAGAGTTAGAATAGTTTGGGATTTTGAGATTTCAATTAATATTGTTTGTACCATTAATTTTGATTGTTCACGTACGTAGAACAAAATTTTGAGAATCATTATATGATATTTGTTTATTGAAAACTTTTGAGTGTGAATTATTTCATTATTTTTATTTCAATATATAGTGTTAGATCATATGTGTTTTTTATTATTCCGGTATTCTTTGGACCTTACCTTGCACATGTAATAGCATAGATATTGAAGCACGAATTTAACCCTGAGATAAAAGAATTAAAAATTGTGATAAGAGTCATAATCATATTATTTAAATAATTTTAATTAATCAAAAAAAAATTAATTAGCTAATTATTGCTTGGCGCACCAAGACTTTAAATATCACAATAATATATATATATATATATATATATATATATATATATATATATATATATATATATATATATATACTTTAGTTTATTTTATTCTATTTTATTTTATTAAGAAACACGCATCTTAGTCCACCATAAACATCTAAGCTATCCTTCCAATAGAGAATTTGACAGATCTCTTGTCAGTGAACATAGAATTCAATGGAACGGTATTATAGGCTGTTAGTCAACTTTCAAATTGGTAGTACACTCAACGCCAATTATAAACATTTACAGGTTAAAATCATTCATAATTTTATTTTAGAATTTTTGAAAACGATTTCCGGGTTGAAAATCGAAACAAAACGTAATTTGTCAAAACAAATGTAATTTTCATTACAATTAATCAGTTACAATTACAATTGCGGTTTAACTCCACATAAAATAATATCAAATTTATTATTAAACCTTTCGTATCTCAAGAAATATTTTTTGCAATCATACCCATTTAATGCATTGAATGAGTGTTGCCCTAAAGGCACGCCCATGCTAACCAGATGGACCACGACCAAAACAAAACAAGAAGTAAAAAGAATCCATAAAGGAGATTGGGTTAGTCAACCTCAGCGTGGCTGTCAGTTCGCCACGCCAGCCCACCTACTATAGCGTAGCCCTACGACTAGCCGGAGTGTTTTCGAAAACTTAACAAGCCTGTGAACATTCTCTTTTGTTGTGGATGGTGGTAAAAAGTTAATGTACAGTTTGGCAATTATTAAGTGATTCTTTGTGTTGTTGAAATAATTTTTGTTTAACGGGATTAGTTGTTGGAACTCCAATAGTTAATGTTTGTGTAAGTATTTTGTCACATAAATATTTATCTCAGCTTTAGTTAACTTGGTTAGGATCTGTTAATCAGTCAGTACTGATATCTGATATTGAAACATATTTTTTTATCGTGGATTGTCAGCTGCCCTCCAATATTTTGGGACATTCGAGGAGAACGTTTATCAGTTGATTACTCTTTCATTTTAATAGTAGTCATCTTGAACTTCACACTGTTACTTTTTGTGTCATGTTTTTGTTTTACCTACAATCTTAAGATAACCTCAACCTCGTGGGATAAAATAACTTCTTCTACTCATAATATAGTAAGAAGTCATTCCTGAGGTAATTTAGCATTTAAACCAGCTGTTTACGTCAAATAAAATAGTCTGTAAAACTTTTGAGGAGCTTTTACATTGTGTAATAGTTTTAGAATAATTTTTACAAGTTGATATTGGTTACGCTTTTAATAATTGATCTTGAAATTCAATTTAACACATTTAATCTCGATGTTTTTTACAAGACTATCATGATGAAAATATTAAAAAATTCTATAGTGATATAGAAAGAATATTAGCATTTACAAAGAACAGAGAAGGGGAAGATAGCAAAGGAGAATATGTGCTAGGAATACTAAACGAAAGAGAAGATATGTTGGCGTCTTTTTGTTTAGAGCAGTAAGTAGTAATGGCAAATAAAGCGTAACCTGTACGCCTGGAGATCATCAGCAGATACACCTGAACAAGTACCGTAACCAAATAGTAATATATCGCTGATCACAAACGGAAACAAATTATCCCAAAGTCCAGGGACAAAGACAAAAACGGAAACAGATTACCAGCTATAAACGAACAGTTATAAGTATGGAACAACTACATTTCTGATTTTCTGAATTATTTGAAGGTAAAAGAATAAAACAGAACACTCTACACATATTTCAATAGCAGGTCCATCAATAACAGAAAGCTAAGGGCAATCTTCTTCTTCTTCTTATTGCGCTACAACCATTTGTGGGTCTTGGCCTGCCCTCTACACATATTTCTATAGCAGGTCCATCAATAACAGAAAGCTAAGGGCAATCTTCTTCTTCTTCTTATTGCGCTACAACCATTTGTGGGTATTGGCCTGCTTAACAACGTTATTCCAATCTCGTTCCATTCACTGCCTGATGTTCATGGTTATAAGATCTTCTGTCTAAGTTATAAGGCAATATAAATGGCAAAAAATGGAAAAACAGTCTGCCCTGATGAGGTGAAAGTTGAAATACTAAAGTTTTGGGAGATTTCAAGAGAGATCTCTTTAACAAAGTTTATGACACGGGGATATTACCAACTCATTGGCTTAACTCGACTTAAGCCAGTTTTAATACCAAAGAAACACCGTGCAACAAGATGCAGTGATTACCGAGCAATAAGTCGTATGAGTCACATTTTAAAGATACTCCTGCAAGTAATACAAAGTGTACGACATATTAGAAGAGAGAATTAGTAATACTCAGTTCTGATTTAGGAGTGGCTTGGGTACCAGGGAATTCCTATTCAGTATATCCCAGTCAAACTGTGAAAAAATCATCGATTTCACGTAAAAATCTTGTCTACGGTTTTGAAGGTTCTAAAAGGTATATGAAGGATAGCTGATGAGAATACGTGAACACGTACAGCTAATTTTGCTTTGCTTTTTTCTTAAGAACCATAGAAACAAAAAATCATTTTTTGCCTATAAACATTTCTCATACATTTTAGAGAAAAATTGTTCAAATAAAAGTTGTAGACCTTACAAAGTTCTTTAATTTGTAAGTTTCGAAATTAAAATACATGAACAATTGACCGAGAAAAAACCGTTGTAACCGTGTAACCAGTACACCGGCAGGGCTGGTGTACTGTTGGCAGTCCGTTAATATATGGTTGATTTACGGTAAGGGCACAATTGCACTGTTGACATGTTGGATGTTTATCGGTGGTCATCAAGTAGACATATGTCAATCTTTTATGGTTGATTCGTAGTGTTCTTATTATCCGTGATTCGTTGCAAGTGAGGTTAGTAAGATTTGGTCGAGTCATTTTAGGTTGAATTGTGTGTAGTGCTGTATCCAATGCAATTATTCCAACGAGCTTACCATGATTCTAGGATTGACTTTTTAAACTTAGCTTTAAGGTCTTTGCTTAAAATTTATAAATTTTAATAACTTTGTTTTTTTAATAATGACATATAATATAACAACTTGAAATTATGGCAATTAATGGGCCATTGAAGTGTACTAAATATCAGCTAGATCGACCAAATAGTAAGTTATTCAATGTGTCTATCCCGGAGAGCGATTATTTAAATAACTGTACTTACCCAAACAGTGACTCTAGAGGTACTTACAGGTCGCAATCGATTCTTTAAGGCTTCAGTTTTAAGATATATTACAAAAACTTCAACGTCAAAAAAGGAACCTATAACCAATAGGAACCAAGATAGCATTTTTTTAAATCATATTTCCTTTGTTTATTAACATTAAGAGCTAAAAATTGAAGAGGTTATAATTGAAGATCTAGATTTTATTATCCAATTTATAGATGGCATATACAGAGAAGGTGTATAAGTATGTGTATATAAGTAGGTGTATATAGGTAAGAAGTTACCCCGTTAAAGTGATGTTTCTCTTAAAATACTGCCACGTTAAAGTGAAGAGGAGAACTTTCCCAGCTTCGTTTTTAGAATTAAACTTCAGATTAAAACGCGCTGGAAAAATTTGCAATATCTCGCAGAATGTCTCCTTTGCCCGGAGAATATTCATTTTTTAACTGGAGGAACTCGAGAAAATAATAAGAACTGGTACACTTTCACCTCCTGGAAAAATAAATTATTTCTTTGAGCAGTATTTGTTTTTACGATTGGTAGGTTGCTAACCTTGCCAGATACCTCTAGGAATAGTCAAAACGATCGAACATATCTACCAAAACAACACAATAAAAGTAAAAGTAGAAGAAGAACTAACCGACCCTATTGAAGCTGGCAATGGGATACGACAGAGAGATTCCCTGAGTCCTCTATCGTTCAACCTGATTATGGATGAAATAATAAAAAAAAGTAAGAACTAAAAAAGGATACCAAATGGGAGAAAAACAACTTAAAATAACCTGCTATGCAGACGACGCAATACTACTCTCTCAAAGTGAAGATGATTAACAACGTATGCTGCACCAATTTAATATAACTGCCAGAAAATTTAACACGTTAATTTTCCCAAAAAAGACAAAATGCATGGTTACAACAGCAAATTTACTAAGATGTAAATTGTAGCTGGAAGGTCAAATAATAGGACAAGTGATTGAGTTTAAATATCTAGGCATCACATTATCTAGCTACGGAAAGCTCGAAGCTGAAGTGGAAGATCAAGTGAATATAGCAAACAGAGCCACAGGCTGCCGAAATAAAACAATATGGAGAAATAAAAATATCGAGAAAGAAACGAAGGGCAGAATTTACAAAACAGTCATCAGACCAATAATGACATACGCGATAGAAACAAGACCTGACACAGAGAGGACAAAAAGGATGTTATAATGAAAATGGATGTTATTTTAGAAAAATTGATGGCAAGACACTATGGGACAGAGTTAGAAGTACAGATATACGACGTAGATGCAAGGTGGAGAACATCAAGAACTGGATAAGAAATAGAAGAGTAGAATGGAACGATCATATAAGCCAAATGACAACAAATAGAGTAGTAAAGACGGCAAGAGACGGTTCCCCAATAGGAAGACGATCAGTAGAAATACCACGAAAACGATGGAACGACAACTTACTGGAGGCACATTGAAAAACAGACAGTCATGTCTATATAAAACGAAGAAGAAGAAGAGGAAAAATAAATTAATTAATTTTTTCCATACAAAAAGTATTGAATTTTATTATTATTTAAACATACTAAACATGAGACGAATATTGATATCCTCCTCGTTCATGTGCTGAACGAATATTAGGAGAATATCAGAACGGATTCAGAGCGGGGAGATCAACAATTAATTCCATACATACAGTGGAGAAAGTAATTCAAAAATCGAGAGAATACAACAGAGACATGCACGTAATATTCGTAGATTTCAAGAGCGGTATTCACGGTAGGGAAACCCCATAGGAGCGATGTGGAGCGCAGTGTCAAGTTCGGTTACAAATGAGCGTAGAAAGGCCAATATTCCAATATAGAAAGAACAGAAAATAGAAAAAAGAAAAAAAAAGCTTATAAGACTTATTATTCCTGATATGCCAGAAACAATTCTATACCCAATGGTTTCAACGGGATGGTTTTACTTGCCGCAGCTCGAGAGTATCCTTAGAACTGCTTCAAAAAAATGGAGACGGCGTAATTTTTCACAACAACTAATATAACAACTGTTCATGCTTACTTATTAGCATATGCTGGATGGATATAGAGTATGTTAGAAACAAGTCGTTTAATAAAAACCTATCGACAACTATTAATGAACCCCGTGAAAAAATATTGGTTCATGTCAGGAGAATGTAGTAGCCTATTTTTGTAAGCATGGTTCGCAATCTTGTTGCATTGTTAGTTAGTACTGCCTGGAAATGGTTTCAATGTACTCGTCTACAACGGACAAACGAGAATTTTTTTATCGTAGAAAAACTTAAAATTGGGATTACTTAAAATTTTGTTTACGATTAGAAAACGTACAAATATTACAAAAATAAGCACTGACAGATTATCATAATAACAGACTTTTATCAAGAGACATTTCCCATTTATCACAAATTAAAAGAATTTGCCCTTTTAAAAGTAAAATTTGTTTATTTTCGTTCTGAATGATACAACGATTGCGGTACCTAATTGGGACGGCCATTATGCAATATTAATGGATTCAACTTTTTTCTTGTCAAGAACAACGATGCAACTCAACCAAAAGCATAACCAAATTATTTGACGATTTGCAGAGGTGGACTTGTTTCATAATTTGTTAATAACGGGAATTCATACATATTCGTGTGATATACAAAGCTGTATTATTTTTTTTTTAATATAAAATTGCTATTACGTTCTACATAACTGCATTTTTTCACCTCTACGTTTCTCGTCCTCAGATAAAATTTTAATTCTATAAAAATTTTATTACTTTATCTTTTCCTGTTGAACACATATTTAATGTTCATTTTTTTTCTCCAAGATGTTTAATGAAATTTTTAGTATACAATACAGCAGTGGTGCTCAAACTTATGCTGCATGAGATCTACCACATAAACTGCAAGCTTCCGGAGATCGACTGCTATACCCTGTTTTTAAACCAAGAGGAATACCTTAAAAAAGTTTACTCCACTGTTATGAAATTTTGACACTAATGGCATTTCATAGGATAATTAAGTTATATCGGCGATTTTTTGTATTTTCTGCGCTATTCCTTTAATTTTTAGATTTTTAGTCTGTTTTTACATAAAAGGGAGTTGTGTTTAGAACTCTTTAGCTACGTATTAATATAATATAATATTTTTGGATTACCGTCGAAGGCCGATATGATCAACCAAAAAAGAAGATGTATTTGGTAACTTTACTGTGACTTTCTTGGGTGTGAATCTGTCTCTTTAGATTTCTGCTCCTGATTTAAAAACAAAGCATAGTAAAAAAAAACAATTTTGAAAATAAAAAAACTTTATTGCACATTTCTAGTCGATAAAAAGTTGTAACTACAGAGAGTTGTAATTAAAGTCATGGTTTTCATATTAATTTTATTTGGATGTTGATGTATGGCACTGTATATCATCCACAAGTACTTCATATGATGGTACATAATTACCGAGGGCCAAACGCAAGCATGAAGAGAGATGTTCGTCAGTTAGCCGATTACGATATGTTGATTTCACTATCTTCATTTGGGAAAATGCAGATTAACACAAGTATGTTGATTCAAAGAATACTGCGAGCTGCAGAGCTACTTGTCTCAAAGACGGATATTTCTCAGACGATATGAAAGACCAAAATTTCGTATCGGTCGCTCTGGATTTAAGGTGTATTTAAGGACGGAAATAATCTCCATATTGAACTAACGGATATTTCAGTGGCTATTTTTTCCACGTCTTCACACAATAAAATGGATTAGACATGAATGCTACAATATCTGTCAGTTTTTAAAATCAGCGAAGCGTCTTTCAAACTCACTATGAAGTGCTTGCAGCTCCGTTTTGTAATAAACATAATTCAAATGAGCGGCTACCCTTTTTTTCAACGATGGAAAGTTGTTTAAATCCTTTCTGCTAATTTGCTTAATCAATAATTTCAATTTGTTGACAAAAGAATGTATTGCGCTCATCATATCGATAATTGTTATATTTTTACCTTGTAGTTTAAAATTAAGGAAGTTCAAATGATTTGTTAAATCTATTAGGAAAGCCAGATCACTGAGCCATTTTTCGTTTTGAAGTAGATGAGTGTCGTCCCCTCGTTCTTCTAAAAAAGAAATTATTTCGGGAAGTCGCTCCTAAAACCTATCTAAAAATTTTCCAAGGCTCAACCACCTCACATCTGTATGCAGAAGTAAATCAGTGTGTTCCGCGGAGTCACTAGCTTCAAATTGCGCTTTAAAAAGACGACGTTGCAAGCTTCGCGCTCTGATTGAATTCACAATTTTTGTTGTCATTTTCATGTCGTCCATATTTAAAATTTTTAAACACAAAACTTGCTGGTAAATGATGCAATGAAATAAAAAAAACTGTGAAAAGTTATTGTTAGCTCGACATAATGCAACAAATCCATTGTTAACGTCAGTCATGGATGGTGCACCATCTGTTGTAATATACACGAGTTTGTAAATCGGTAGCTCGTATTGTTTTACAAAATTTATAAAAGCGTTGTATATATCTTCTCCGCAAGTTTTTTCTTTCAGATGCAGCATTGTTAACAATTCTTCTTTAGCCAACATATCAGAAAATACTATCTGAATGAAAATACACAACTGGGCGGGATCAGTCATATCGGTTGACTCGTCATATTGCAAAGAAAAGTACATATCATCATAATTATTTCGATCATGCACGTATGTTGAGTCAGGATAGTCCCCGTATTTTCTCCGTGAATCGCGATCGACTTCAAAAACTTTGGCGATCGACCTTTTGAGCACCACTGCAATACAGTGTCCCAGACAATGGCCAATCAAGGCGAGAAACAGCAATGTTCCAATTTTTAGTAATGGAAGCTGACCAAGAATTTAAGACTAATTAATCAAGAGGAAGTGTATTTATTATAGGAAAAAAAAATAAAAGAAAAAGAAAAAAAACCTATAACTAAGAAATCAAAAGTTTCTTTAAAATTTAAGAAAACCCGTCAATTTGTATTGGGAAGGGGACGAATTGGGAGGGGGGCAAAATTCATGCCCTCAAATTTAACCCCCTACTGCCCCTTCTCAGAAATAGGGGAAAGATAATTTTGGATTTAACTAATTTATTGGTTGAATACCAGTAATAACAATAAAAACATAAAATTTTACCAAATTAACGAATTACTGTGTTAATTTAACCCTCCGGTGTCCACGCAGCGGCACTCCGTGTCGCAATTTTAATATTTTAATAATTTTTACCAATATTCTTTCGTATACGCTACTGTCTATTTAGATATGTGCACGTGACTATATTTAAAATATTACCTGCTGATGTCGCATTTCCTAAAGTGTTGTATCAGTTTGATATTGACCATTAAAGTGGCAGTTGTTTAATAGCGGCATTCCGTACCGTAGCGTAGCTTGTCATGTAAGTAAAATTGGTTCATACAGTTTTTTAGCACTTAAATTAACTGATGTACTTTTTGTCATTTTGGGGGTACAAAAAGGTCAATTAAGTATTTGACAGACATTGAGTTGCAAGAGATTGCGGAAAATCTATCTGATTTTGACGAAGATATTGCTGATTTTAGTCATTCAGATGGAGAACAAGAAATTATTGAAAATGACAATTACGACAGCAAATCGTAACTACCTGGTAGCGATGATAACGATGATATAGGTCTGTTAAAAGAGCCAGATGATAGTGATTACCCATTTTATATGGGCAAGGATGAAGAAACAATTGGGAAAAGTACCCCAATAGCTTATGGCAATAAAACCAGAGCAAAAAATATTATGAAATAAGTTTCTGGACCAAAAGGCAATGCAAAAAACATATTGAATCCATTAGATTCGTTTCTTTTATTTATAACTCCAGCTGTGATTGACAGTATTGTTAATTGCACTAATATATGTATATATCCACAACAGAATAGCAAATAATCTATCTTGCCAGAGAGACAGAAATTGCCAATTACCTTGCAGTAAAAAAAAAGGAAATTATGTAAACGTTCAAGAAATATGGGCAAAGGACAGAACCGGTATGATACGGGCCAGAGCTGCATGTGGTTACAAAAGATTCCTCTTTCTCCTTCGTGCTCTTCGTTTCGATGATGTTAAGACACAAAAAGATCGTGAACAAAATGATAAATTAGCTGCTATTAGAAGTATATACACAGACTTTTTGAATAATTGTATGAGTAATTACTGTTTGGGAAAATACGTCACTATAGACGAAATGTTTCACCCTTTTAGAAGACAATGTTGCTTTGTACAATATATATCACAAAAACCAGCCAAATATGGCATAAAACTCTAAGCACTTTGCGAAAGCAGGTCTTACTATACTTGGAATTTCGAGATATATTGTGGAATACAAAGAGACGGACCGTACAAATGTTCAGATAAACCATTCAATATAGTACAGCGTTTGGTTTTTCCCATAAAAAACTTTAAAAGAAATAATAACTATGGATAATTATTATATTAGTTATCCTTTAGCTGAATAGCTCATGCAAAATAGCCTTAAAGTTATTGGCACCTTAAAGAAAAACAAAAAAGAACTTCCTCCCCAATTTCTTCCGAATAAACTACGAGCTATTGGATCTTCAATATTCGGGTTCCTAGATAATATGTCCCTAGTTTCGTATGTTCCTAAAAGAAATAAAGCTGTAGTATAGCTCTCTACTATGATCGATACAGACGAAATAGACGAAGATACAGGAAAACCAGTAATAATTTTAGAATACAATAAAACAAAAAGTAGCGTCGATAGGGTTTACCAAAAATGTGTTTCCTGCCGACACAAAGAATTACCAAAAGATGGCCATTAGCAATATTTTTTCATATACTAGATTTAGCTGGAATAAATTCCGAAGTTATTTATAATTCCGCTAAGGCAAATATGGATATACAAAGAAGGAGAAAATTCGTAAAATAGTTTCGAAACACAAATCTTGACTGTCTTTTTCATTTTAAGGAGAAAATTCTTACTTGAATTAGGTTTCTCCCTGATGAGGGATTATTTAGAAGACCGAGCAAAGATACTAACACTTCCAAAAGATGTAAGAGAATTTCTGCTGCATTTTCAAACTGACAAAGAACCCACCAGCACAGTAAACCAAAGTCGAAGTGAACGGTGCCATATATGCAGTGCGCATAAAAACAATTAAATAGTTTCCTGTGACTCATGCCAACAATTTGTTTGCAAAAATCATAGTGAGAAAAAAATTTAGTGAAATATGTGTTTGTATCCTTCAATGGAGAGAGACTAATTTAATTATTTTGTATTTTGATATTTTTCTTTTGGGATCTTTTGTGAGAATATTTTTTATTGTAAACGTTTTCTTTGTTTTGATATTTTTGTAAGACTGACTATTCGTTTTTATGTTTTACACCTGAGCCGTTACATTATGTTAAAGTCATAAAATAAATTACTAAAAATAACGCTTTTTTGCGTCTTTTACGAATTTTTCTAACAAAGTTTTGATAATTTTTAACTTTTAATACCATTTTTTTTTATGTGCGGCATTAAGTACCGCAGTGTGTCCACTCATGTAACTTTAAGAGACGTGGCTGCCGGAGGGTTAAGATAATTTTTTTCTTTTTGTATAAATATTACTTTTTTATATGATTTTTTTTGTAAAGATAATGATTCCTGATTATCTTCTTTAGTGTTTACCAGGTTACCTTTGATTTGAGATTTGTCAACGACTGATTAATCAGATATGGGAAGAAAGAATAGAATTAGTTAAGCTATACTATGGAAATAATCAGTGTGCTAAGGCTACGGCTAGGATCTTTAATACGAATCACCCAGAAAAAAGCATAAGTCACCAATACGTTAAACATTTAACTAATAAGTTTGAAGCTACAGGTGACGTTAACAACACAAAGCACGAAGTAGAAAGTCCAGTACGAAATGAAGCATTTGAAGTGGCGGTATTGGGTCATTTACAATTGGATACTCGACAGTCTATCAGACAGCTATTCCTGGTGTATCAACATCTAGTGTTTATTGAAATCCCATAAATTCCACCCTTATAGAATACGATTACTTCATCAATTAAACGAAGATGATCCTGATCGTCGTCTTCAATTTTGTGAAGAAGTTACTGAAATCATAAATAACAACCAACATCGATTGTACAATACCTATTTTTCCGACCAGTGTACTTTTATGTTAAATGGCGAAGTTATTAGACATAATTACCGTTACTGGAGTAACAGTAATCCTCATCTCATTTATTCATGGAGACACGCACACAAATACCTGAAAAATTAAATGTATGGGTTGGCATTTTAGGGAATCACGTTATTGGCCATTATTTCTTGGAAAGGAAGTTTCAACGGAACAACCTATTTAAATTTGTTAGAAGAGGTTATTGATCTGCTGATCACTGACACATTGGAATCTGATAATCATCTTTTAGAGCATGAACTGACTTTCCAACAGAACAGGGAATTCCCACATTATGATATACGCGTAAGACAATTTTTAAATCAACCTTTTCCAGTGCGTTGGATTGGCAGAAGGGGTCCAATAGGGTCACCAGATCTTTCGCCTGTGGTTTTTTTTTTGTGGGAATGCCTAAAATCAAAAAGAGGCTTTGAAAATAGACTATATTATTGTATGGAGGTCACAGGAGTATTTAATAGGAACATTTAATTGCTTAATTTGATGGCATTTTATGTTTTTTGTTATTGCAAATGTTCAACCAAAAAATTAGTTAAATTCAAAATTATCTTCAAAGTTATTCCGTAAATTAAAAAAAAATTGAGTGTCTTGTAGAGTGAAAAAAATTACCTTTCAGATGATGTGCCACTCGACCACACTTACTTTAAAAAAAAACTGGGGTTCGATGCGAGGTAGTAGGGGGGTACATTTGAGAGCATGAAATTTGCATGACAATTCGTCCCCCTCCCAATACAAATTAAAGTGTTTTTTTAAATTTTGAAGAAACTCTTGGTTTATGAGATTCTGAAGGCGGTCAAATTTTGGTTGGACATCTTTTTGATGTCACGTTCTGTCGGTCTCGATTTAAAACAATTCTATTTTCTAGTGACTTTATATTTCGCCAATTGATTAAATTATTGGCTTCGTCAGAAGTGCACTAAATTTCTTAAACACAGAGTGTAAATTAAGAATAAAATTACATGAATATGTACTTACAGAAGTGTTCACAAAAAATATATGACAAATATTAATAATATGGCACCTTTTACAGTTAGATTAATATTTTTTTAAATAAATCAATGTCAATATTAAGTTCACCAGATACAATTATAAATTAATTTTAAATTTAATAGATTGCAGAATATTACAATAGATGTTACTAAGTTGATTTAAATCTGCTTTATAGGTTATTACATTTTTTGTTTTTGTAATGTAACACATTTCGAGAAATAGCCTGTTTTTATAATTACTTACAGTTTGTAAAATTTTAACATTATTATAGCCAAACTGGTGACCTGTTTTAATGAAATGTTCGGCAACATTGCATATGTTTTTACCTTTGTGGCAGTCACTTTTGTGCTGGGTAATACGTTGTTTTAGCGTTTGACTTGTCTGTCCAATATAGCAACCTTCGCAGACATGGTAGTTTGTAGATTGTATTGGTATTGTACATTGCTTGTGTCTTGTCTTTAATATGAGAAAACAAACTTTTGTTATTAATACAGCTGTACCTATCAATTTGGATGTTAGTATAAGGTTTGAAGTGCGCAGTAATTTTATTTGTCAGGTTTCATATTATAAAATATGTATAAAAGGATACAACACTCGAAAAACGAATGATAACAAGACAAGAATATGTAACTTAGAGCAGCATATTGTTAGTATATAAGTCAGACATAAAGGAACATAAAATAACATGGGTGTTTCCAGGTCAATGAGAGGGCAATCAAATAGATCATAAATATATTTATATCAAAAATCGGTTGAAATAAATACAAAATGGTAGGTCATATAGAAGAGTAAACACCGATTCAGACCACATATTAATTATATCAAAAATGAAAACCAAAATAAAAAACACGCCTATGGATCAGAATAGAAAAAGAAGCAGTAAACTAGACTAAGAAGTAAAAAAAGTAAAGAGTAAATACGCAGATTTAACCAGAAACATAGAAACACTTAAAACGAAAGATATAAAATGTTTGAACGAAAATGAGTTAGGAAATACAGAAAACGTCAAGATAAAACTAAGTGTATGACATTGATTCGAGTCTGTTTACGACTCTTTTTAATGTAGAAGCTACCGAGGAATTTGTGTCAAAGTCTCTACTGAAAGTCCCACACAAATTATAGAATATGCCGATGATTTGGTATTAGCAACAAAAAACTTGAAACAATACCAAGAAATCCGCCATTTGGAAACAGAAGCTTTTTAGAACAAGGACTCAAGACGTACGGAGGAAACAAAAATGCATCATCATTGGTTCGACAACCCATAGTGGGTCTTGGCCTGTTCTAGGATCAGCTTCCAATCCTTCCTATCCTTCGCCTTGGTTTTCCAATGTCTTCCTCTTAACACTCGTAAGTGGTTCACTTGGTCCATAAATCGTGCTCTAGGCCTAACTCTTCTTCTCACTCCATAGGTCTTTAGTTATAAATGTGGTTTGACGGCTCCATCTCGTTCACTCTCACTAAGTGGCCTAGCCACCACAGCCTGTTTATTTTGATGGACTACCATTGTCATCTGCTGCCGGAGCTTTGTTTTCTTTTAATTTTTGTATTGCCTTGATGAATTCTTCCTCTATTAGGATGGTATCTTTCTCTCTTTCGTCTTCTATGACTTCGAGCTGAATTTTTGCTTCTTGCAACCTTATCTCAATTCTTATATTTAGTCGCTTTTCAAGATTGTCTGCCATTTTTCTAGTATCTGATCCTGATCACCAATGATATCTCCCGCTCTGTTTCTACCTATTTATATAATCTAAGTTTGAATTCCTATCTGTTTTGGTTAACATTCTTGTAGAATTTTTGCGTTTTCATTTGTGTGTTATACTTAAAGTATAACTCTTCTAGTTCTTTCAGTTGGTTTTCTAGTTTTCTCAACTGCCTATACTCTTCCTCTACTTGTCTCGTTCTTCGTCATTGGAGCCATATGTATACTTGATTTTTTCTTTGCATTGCTTGTGCACATTCCTCACCGTACCAGCCCGACCTTGTTTTTTCACGCTTTTGTACTTCAGTTGCTACCTCTTAAAAATTAGAAACAAAAATAGAAGAACAAAAAATAATCGAAGACAAAACTAAAGAAATGTTAGTTTCAAGGAATAAATATAACGAGGATTTAAATACCAATCAACATTAGAAACAATATCCACAGAAATAACTGTAAGGCAGGCAATAAAATGTATTGGAAATATCAAAAATTACTAAAAAATGGAATTTTTTTATTCATTTAGCAGACTGTGGATCAAATTTTTTAATTTACTCTTCTTGAATATTAAACAACGTATAGTTCGGATCTGTTCTACGACCTTGTATTTGTATTCTAATTTGAAGGAGATAATTTGTGATCTTAATCACTGTGTTCAATCACTGGATCAAACAATGTACCGAGTGATGAACTGATTGCATAGCAAAATTAAAATTAGTAATCACATCAAATTGCATGATTTCTAATAGGTTGAAGATGTTGAAAATAAACTTCTGGTTAATATACTGAGCCAATTACCTGCACGAATGTATTCATAGGCGTACTTAACATGAAAGTGATTGTGATTTTTGTCTTGTTTTCTTCTTTTTTGTAATACTTTCCTTAAGGTTTCGTAACGCGGAACGAAATTGTTTTCAATATAGAGGCTTTGGTTGACTGTTAATCAGTGTTCTAAATTAGGTACTATTGTTATAAATAAAAGGGAGATGAGGCAGATTCTATCCGTAGTTGGTATGTCTTATCTATTAATTCCTCAAATTGAATGATCGTAGTAGTAAATAAAAGTTACGTAGTATACTGTATATATAATATATGTATATAAATATATATATATATATATATATATATATATATACAGTCCATCTAATTTACTTACCGTTGCACGTCATTATCATTGACAGACATCGAAGTTGACATAGTTGCCAAAGTATAAAAAAAATCCTGAATCCATTTTAAATCAAATAGGTCACATAATTATTGCAAAAGTGGATTATACAACAAAATAAATTAATATTTAATGTAAATAAATAGAAACAAAAGAAGAGTTAAAAAATAATCTTGTTAAAAACAATTTGAGCTACTTGTATGCGTCGTATAAAGATGTAAAATGGAATACTTAAACAAAAACAACACTTTTTTCATTACTTATTACCATTAGTCAACACCGCAACTGTCAAATAAGTGTTAGCAATTTATGCCAAAATATTACCTTCGTTCGATTATAGTTACAGTGTGTTCCGAACAAATGTTCTTCATAAAAACGCTTTATAATGCATTTATACAAATTAAATGAACGATATTATTGTGTATTTCTTTAAGTTAGCATTAATAGAAATCTTTAAATATTATTTCTACGCGTATATAATAAAATATGTCTAGTGGCTGTAATACCAGTGTACTTGGCAAAGTGATTCTAAAAAAGAACACACGTACCGCCTAAATATTTCGTGTTGGTATCATGTGACCTCACGGGCTATGACGCGAATGACGTGCAACGGTTTGTAAATTAGATGAAGTATATATGAACAGTAGAAGCTCTTCATTCCGTATGGCTTATGTTCCGTAAATATGTCGCAAATACAGAAACCATGAATATATATATATATATATATATATATATATATATATATATATATATATATATATATATATATATATATATATATATATATATATATAAGCGAGGTTTCTACAGCCTCTGCCGCTTCTCGCATTTCGACCGCCATCGATTTCTGTCCATCCATTCGTCTTCTTTGATGGTTCTATCTCTCATTATGTGTCGTACATTTTCTTCCCAAGCAACTGAAGGCCTATCCCTTCTTCTTCTTTGTTTTGGTATGTAATTTAAAGCTTTCTTTGGCCAACTATCTTCATTCATTCGCTTCATGTGACCATACCACACTAGTTGTCTCGTTTCAATTCTGTCTGAATCAGCTCCTCGGAAGTTCAATCAATCTGAATTGAATGATCTTATGATCTTGTGCGTGAGTTGGTCATCTCCAAGAACGCGGCTGAGTTATTAGCCTCCAAATTGAAAGAAAGAAATCTACTTGACTGACCTGTGCGAAACTTTAATCTTTCCGGAAAAGACATGAAGGCTTTTTTCCTTGCTTTTCGGAATATAAGTAGTTTGTGTACTACCACGATGTTTGTGATGTGGATCTTAGATGATCATCAGAGAGAATCATAATCACAGAAAAATAGTAATTGAATTGTACAATATCACGAGCACATTTGTCATTTGTGTGGATTTGAGAATCGTTAGATTGTGGAGATCGTGAAAATCATGGAGATGAACATTAGACCCAGAAGAATTTGTCTGAACGTCAACCACTTGTAGCTGGGATGCCAAACGAAGGAAATGATCCAACCGTCAGTCGAGAGAAAATTCTTTATCCTGTACTTTCTTGCAGGTTATAAGATTATGGTTAACAGAATGATAGTCTATTGGTTATGTACTTTAGAAAAGAACAACAACGTTAAAGGGATTTTATTGTTTCGTATGGTCAATGGACCCACAAATATGAAAAAACCGCGGAGTGCTACCATTTAAAGAGGTGGAGATTTCGATAGGAAATTTAATTTTGAACAACTTTTTTGTAGATGTATATTCACGAAAACTGCATATACTTTACCCAAATGCATAGGGACAAATTCACCCCTTTCCCAAAAACGCATTCCTTTAAATGCGCACTCCGCGGTTTTTTTTTTATATTTGGGGTCCATTGACTATATGAAACAGTAAAACCTCTTTAACGTTGTAGTTACTTTTAGCCCTATTTTTTTGAACGTAATCAATAGCCTATGATACTGGCTTTTCGCAATTTCGGGTGTAACATGAGTATCAAGCTTCATTTCCTGAATAGTCACCTTCATAAATTTCCTGAGAATCTTAGGTATGTCAGTGATGAGCAGGGGGAACGCTTTCTCCAATATTTTATGACAACAGAGGAAGCGCTACCAAGGGACATTAATATGTGACGGATTATTGCTGGAGTGTTTCTTGAGACTGTCTGGCCAAAGGAAAAAACGCAAGGATACAAGCGAAAGTTTTTGTCTGGATAGGTTCTTTACTCAGTAGAAATTGTATATCTGTGAAACGTAATCTTTATGCTAAATGTTCATCTTTTAAAAACTTGCGAAATTATGTGCTAAACAAAAAAGAATATTTGCGTAATGTAAAAAATAAAAAAACTATTTGAATAAATACAAAAAAGTTTCTGTTTCCCAGTGTTATTAGTGTCTCAGACATAATGATTCCTTATAATATATTCCTGTTAGTTCTTTTGTTTTCCTAAAACATATCGAATTTAGTTTCTGAAATCTTTTGCTTAAATCAACAAACCAGTCATTATATTATTGGTTAAAATATAAACGCCAGGTAGAATCTCCAACAAAAACAAAGATTTTTCATAATCGTTTTACCTGTTTCTTGGTTATCTAAAAGTGGCATCTTCATTCTGCATGACTTGGCTAATATGCACCTGTTCAGCTCGTACGTTTAAGATTTTCGTATCAAAACAATCAAATTATTAAGTTATAGAGGGACATTCAAGGGAGTTGTTCAAAAATTCCAAAATTAACTAAACATGATTACACAGTTACTTCTGACATTTTTATTTTGTGGCAGATTAATATACATGATTAATATACACAATGCAGCCGATTGAGTGATTTAGTGATGTACATTAAAGGACTATTGAGAGTATGCAGAATAATACAGACATTTTTAACCCAGCTAGATGAATAGACAGCTAGTACAGGATTCGAATTCTCCGTTACAAAGACAACTGGTATGCCGTTGTTGAAAAAATCACCCTTTGCACCAGTCCTTTATTTTCACAACAGCGTCATTCCCTTCTAAAACTCCGTGAAATTTCTCGGTATGAATCCTCTGCTTGAATCAAAAGCTTTTCTGAAAAAAGCACATACGACACTTGCCTCTAACATGCCACAAAATACTTAATTTGCTAAAACCCTATCAAATCCCTTCTGAGAATTTAACTCTAGACTGCTTCTTATGTTTACACTAATCCGATCCAAAATCGATTACCGCTCAATTATTTATATCTCCGCAAACAAGATTATCTTATAACCGTTCGATGCAATCCACAATGTCGCACTTCGGATCGTTGTCGGAGCTTTTCACACATGACCCATGGAGGACATAGAAAACTTATATTCCGAAACTGGAGAATCATCATTGCAGTATAGGCGGACACTTATAACACTTTCACATGCTTCTTCTGTAGCTTCCAATATGGATCATTACTAATAATAGACCTCGTACTGGAAAATCTTAGTACATACGAGTATTATAAGAGTAATTTTTAATAAATTTGACGCAACAATCCCAGACGTGTTTTACTGTAACGTCCAACATCCAACTCATAGTTAATAGATATCGTTAAGTGCAACACCGCTTTAACAGAGTTCTCCAAAAATACACCAACACCTTACTAATAAAAAGTGAACTAAACGAGATTCTTGAACAAGCCTACCTAAAACTGCACAAACATCTTCCCCGATGCCTCTAAATCTAATGATGGCATTGGATGTGCCTTTGTTACTCCAACGTCTACTTTCCAATTTAAACTACCACCTAGTCCAAGTGTTTTCAAACCTGAACTGTTTGCTCTCTACCTCGCCATAAAACATGCAAACCTGTCAAATAATTCAAAACCTCTCCGACTCGCTCAGCTATCTTCTTGGGCAATATGCAGCATCTGTATCCTAAACGTCCTTTAGATAAGTTATAAAAACTGAACTACAAATTACCCAATAGAACAACATAACTCGTGGCACATGATAGAGTAGACAAACGTGGGCACATTATTTGAGGAATGGTATCGTTAGGTTCATCTGTAAACACCTGAGAAAAGAATAACGATAAACATTCCGAAGATTCGTTATTCGAAGAACATAAAGATCCGTCAGCTTTTTGAGGTAGTAGTATGGACATTTTAGAAGATAAAGATGTGCGAATGTACCGATAAACTTTTTTACCATTACCACTTGCAATGATAGATTCTTCAGATTCTGTTTTAACTTTAGCAAAGATTGTTTGACTCGGTTAGAAAAATTACGGCGGACGAGAAAATCATCAAGGGAACCACTAAGTTTATATCTTCGCCAAACCTTTCGCTTATGTCGAAATAAATGAGTAGCTGAAAGGTTAATCCAAGGTTTTAGTCGATTTCTGTATAGCTGACGTTCGGTTGTATGATCAGAAATTGTTGTAATAGCAGTATGAAGAAAAGAGTCCCACATTGACGATGGATCAGAATGATTAAGAAAAATAAATTGCGAGTTTAACTGGGATAAAACTGAATTTACATTAAAGAAATCAGTAGTGGCATACGTTACGATATTATTTTTGCAAGGCGGTGTTAAACTAAATTGAATGTGAGCAGTAATAAGCGAATGGTCAGAAAGACCCACAGGGGAGGACACTTCAAGTGTAGAAATTAATTGATCGTCATTTGTGAAAAAAAAAAATCTTCAAAAAAAAATCTCAGCTCCTTTATTTGATACGAACAAAATTATTAGAATGGAACATGATTTTTAAATATTATTTTATCTTTGAATTAAATAAAAAAATTAATTCTCGTGTACTGGGCGCTAGGGGACGTTTCAGTTAGTCTCAAAAAAGGTGTCCGATGGCGGACACTAATTCTCAGGATTGGTACATCTAAAAAAAAAATTCTAACGGAATTACTTAAAGAAAGGGCCCTTAGAACACAATTAACCACTTCTTAGAAAAAAAGTCAAAAAATTAATTTTGAGACATGCAAAAATTGGTAAAAAAAATCGATTTTTTTTTTAACTTTTTCTTGAAATATCCGCCATTTTGTTTTTGATTTTAATTTTCAATTAAAAGTGGTTGATTGTCTTGCAAGGGCATGTACCAATCCTGAGAATTAGTATCACCACCGTCGGGCATCTTTTTTTGAGATGTTAACTTGGGCGCCCTTGACAAAACGGGCTCTTCATTGGAACTAAAAACAAAAAAATCTTGTTTACCTCGGAGATGAAATAATATTTAAAAAAATTTATGTTTATATCTAATAAAAGAGCTGAGCAAATTGTTTTTGAAAATGTGCATTTTTAACCCTTCTAATTTGTAATAGTACCTTAAATTACCTAAGGTCAATCAATATTTTTTACCAAATCTAAACTTTTGTTAAAATTTCCTGAGTAACGCCGCTTAGTATGTGATTTGTCTGTCCCCGTTTGTTTACCTTATCCTTACAGTGTATATTTACTTTGTTAACATTTGACTGAATTTGTATTTGCGGAAATGTTCGCAATTTGTCTACAAATTTCAGGAAGTAGCATAGTGCTATCCTAAACATTGTGCAAATGAGCAGCTGATGTTTCTTTACAATATTTACACAGAAATTACATTAAGGTTAATGTGACAATAAACCCTTTACGTTTTTAGATTAGGATAAATTTTAGATTTCCGTCATTATTGTGAATAAATTCATTATTCCTGTAATGTATGTTATATAGAATCTTTGACGCAATTGTGTGACATAAAAAAACACTTTTGTCGTGAAATCTATAACATGAAAAAACATGTTTAATGTAGAAGTTTTAAAACTAAATGCGAGAACTGATCATAAAAATGATCGTTCGTTAATACTTTCAGTCCACTACATTTCACAATAGTATGTAGTAAAGAGCCATCGAAAAAATCGTAATTGAGATAGACCATGGAATAAATATACAGCAGGGTAATAGCTAGTCATAATGATGAATGACCTGACAATATTGGTTAGAAATGAAATTAAATTGATTATTGATGGATACCTTTTTTAAGGCACCCTTACTGCTGTAGAATACTACAATGAGATACTTAATTCATCCATAACAATATCTTTGAGTTTTTTGTTGACAGTATAAGCATGAACACTTAAATCGCATCTCCAACTAGATATTTGATTAAGATTTAAACATATGTAATGTTTTTATATGGTCCTTTATAAAAAAGGTTTATTTATTCATCACCAATTCACAATCTGGAAAACTCAGAAAATGTTGCAAAGTGTTGTTTTGTTTGCTGTAGAGAAGAGCTGGTGTGTCTAGACTTGAATTGACCAGATTTTTCTAAAAAAACATTTTTGTAGTATTGTTTTGTTTAAATAAAATTTTGTAGAAGAATTATGTATATTTTTCGCATGCCTTCTATGTGTTATAAAATTTGTAGTAATTGTATCAAGTTATAAATAAAATACTTTTTATTGTGTGTACTCAAAATATGTACATATGAATATAAATAAATAAGACATGTACATATAAATAATGAAAAATACGACAGCAATAGTTACCACAACATAAACATATATTTTAAAAACTGAGATTGAAAAATAGTTTACTATAAAAAATTTACCTTAAGTTTTGCATTTATCATTGTTCTAGCAATCTAAAATTGCCAATTTATGTACTTTGCAAATTATGAATTGCTTAGCTATATTTATTAATCTTGCTTTAGATTTGACTACTATGCTCTCTTGGTGGCAAACATTTGACAAAGTGAAAACAATTATAAATTTAGTACTTAAACTGGTTAAAACAAAGCAAACAACGTTATGGTACTGGACTAGTACTAACCTTTTTGCAAATTTTGTATATTAAGTATAATTAGTAATCATTAATTAATAAAAATTAATGTAAAATTTACAACTTGTACCTACTACCAAAGTAAGAATAAAGAATAAAATAAAACTAGTTTATTATACTTTATAACTACTTTCATTATACTCTTTATTCATGTTTTGGGTCCAGTAGGACTAGAAGAAAGGAAAGGAAAGTATATTTCTTTGTGACCTTCATTTACATTTTGGTTTCTTCGTCCAATCTTTTTGGTTAGGTCTCTCTGACTTTTTTTTCGTCAGAGATCCAGGTTACCTTCTCGTACTACTCTACTCCTCTTCGTCGGTCGAAATGTTTTTAATACTTTGCAGTGCTCCTCTTTGCTGGGTCCTCTAGCGGCGAGTAACTGCCCGGCATATTTGATGAATATCGTCTCGAATTATCTGTCCGAGAGGAATATTATGGATGAGAGAAGCGTAATTGTAGACGTTACAGCTAGGATGCCCCAGGGGTCCGTCCTTGGCCCGCTACTGTGGCCCGTCGTATGTGGAACCTGGATCATGGATTGCGAATTTGGAGAGCTCTTCGCATTCGCGGATGATACCGCGATGTTTGTAGCAGCGCGAGACAGGGCAGACTCTTGTTCTGAGTGTGTTATACAAGTGTCCTAATCCAGGACTGGATGAATGACCATGGCTTAAGTCTCGCGGCGGAGTATACAGAAGCAGTAGTCCTTAAAGGCCCGAGAAAGAGATAGAAATGTGTTTGATTGTGCGGATGTGTCGATCACTCCTAAGAAGTATGATAAGTACTTGGGGATGGTCTTACATATGAATGGGAGTTGGGGGGAGCACGTCCGAGAGGTGACCCGTAAGGCGCCGGGAAGAGCGTCTGCGCTGGGCAGAATAATGCCGGAGGACCCAAATCCGACAGGAGGATGATTTTACACGGGGTTGCGCAGTTCATCATTCTCTACGCGGCACCAGTATGGAGTGCGACTCTGGAAACAGGCGTACAAGATTCTCTTGAGCGGAACTAAGTAGTCTCCTGCGGGTAGCAAGAGCTTACAGCTCTGTGTCTGCTCTTGCTCTATGGGTGATCACCGGCTGTGTCCCCTTACATGTGTTTGTATGTGAGAGATAGAGAGAGGGAGATAGAGAGAGAAATTTCAACAGAGAAATAGGGAGATACCAGGGAAGAACGTCGGAAGCGAGATGCCACATCCATTGAGATGTGGCAGGATAAGTGAGATGCAACGGGGGATGTGGCACAGTGGACAAAGTCACTGATACCGAATCTGCGGAGCTGGCTGGATTGCGAGTACAGGCGCATAGACTACTATTTAACGCAAGTGCTCACAGAACACAGGAGCTTCCTTAGCTACTTGCACAGGTTCAAAATGGCCGAATTTGACAATTGTCTATATGCTGGGGCTTCGGACATTGTGTCACATACCCGTTTAGAGTGTGTCAGATGGGTAAATGAAAGGCACGAGTTAGAGAGTGTGTTTGAGTCGGTGATAAAAAGCTGATGTGTGATGACGGGCGACTGAGATCCGGGCAAAAGAAGGACATCGGGGAGAAGTTATGTTCTAACGGATAATCCCAACCCGATGCCCTAGTATGAGAAGGGTGGGGTTTAGCTGGTCCCTTCCACATCGGAGTTACGGAGGGCAGCGAGATCCGAATCAGGGACAAGCTTCGACGTGATCCTGAAGGGGTTTTTAGTTTTAGGAACCCAGCACTGTCGGAAGTGTTTACCTCCGGCGTGTGTTTGCAGATTCCTTATCTAGTGATAAAAACAGTTTACCTTCTCGTCATGAGGATCTGTTTTTTTTTAGTTTACATAAAATATATGGTACTTCTGATTTTTCTCCTCTGAGATAATTCTGTCTCGATTGTACAGTTTTTTATATAGGCTATCTATTGTTCTATGTCTATTTTGTTTAGATTTTTATTTCCAATAAAGAATTTTTTCTTCCTTGAAAGATTTTCCAAACTTTTTGTTGCGTTCCATATAGATCGTGTTTCATCCTTCTGGTAAATAATGTCCAATATACTTTTTGTACATTTCTTATCTTATAATTTATTTAGTTTCCTAGACCATTTTGTGTTATCGGGTTACTTGTTTGAGTTCTGCATTATTAGAGGTATGAATTCCTCTTCTCGTATGCTAAATATATTGTTTCGTTGTTGAATCTTTGCTTTGATATCTTTGTTGCGTTCAAATTATTATTTGTATTGTATAAATTATCTAACTTTCTAAAATTTTTACTGCCAACACTGATGGCATACAACAGTAAAAAAAATTTCTTTTCACTAGTGTCCGTGACTCCTTGACTTTGATTATTGTATATTAGTCCTGTAGTATGCATAAAAATGGTGCAATATGTAGTGTAAAAAATATATTTTTTTAAAAACCCCATAGGTAGGTAAATAATTAACCCCTCATTTTTGTTATAGGCTTCCAGCAATGGTGAAGTGGCGACGTTCCGATGTCGCGACGTCTGCCTTCTTCACAACGTCGCCATCTGCCGTTAGATAACAATCCTTATCAAGTAAGTATTTTATGTACAATGTGTTTCTAGTTTTAATCTAATTCTAACAATATTAAAAAATAAGCAAGAGTGCAGTTTTTCCTTATGTTATGCCGTAAGAAGTACATATTGGCAGCTTGTACTAAATGTACTTGTTATAGCGAGCACTATCCCTATATTCCGTAAAAACATTTTAAACTTTTACCACAATATATTTGGATATATGAAAATGAAAACAGAAAAGTGTAAGTTATTTCTTTGTTAAAACATAGAAAAGGATAACAGCTGTACAGGCCTTGTAAGCCCCTGATTTCCGCAAACTTGGTTATTTCCCTCTATTTTTTTTTTCGGTCTCTTGCTTTCTCTCTTCAATTTCTCACGCCTATTTCTGACAAGTTTTGTTTTACTGCTTCTAAGCATTTCTTCTTTGAACATCTTTTTCATTTTTTCCTCATTTCTCCCTCCTTCAGTATTGTTTTAACATTTCGATTCTCTGGCTTTCCTATAATGTGACCAAACCATCTAGCTCTTTGGAATCGTATTTTTGCCGTAGTTATTGGTTTTCCATACATCCTCATTATTTTTTTATGTGTACGTCTTCTCCAAATATTCCCTGCCGTCTTTATTTCTCCGAAGATTTTTTTGAGCTCCTTTCTTTCCCAGATCTCTATTTTCTTTCGTAGACTCTCAGTTTAGCTGTTCTTGACACATTGTTTGCTTTCAATATTGAATTTAGTGACCCTATTACTCTGCTTCCCTTCATTAATCTTCTGTCCATCTCCTTTCCTTTGTTTTCCCGTAATTGTTATGGTTACTCGTAAGTATTCAAATTTTGACACTTTTTCAAAACTTTAAACAGCTTCTGCACCTTTCATTTTGATATATTTGTTATTATCTGTTTTGTGTCCTCTCATTTCCATATTGCGTTTTTGTTTGGTTTATTGTTAACTGTATCTTTGCGCTTCTTCTTAAAATTTCTGGAAAACTTTTTCTATATGTTTTTTGTTCTCGCTAGTAACACCACATCATCCGCGTACGCTATGTACTGTTCCCTGCTATTGAAAATGGTCCTGTTTGTGCTCATATTTGATCTTCTTACGATTTACCGTAAGATCTATTTATCTTGCATGCGTTGATGTTACATTACAGATCGACTAAACCCAAGTAAAGATATCAAATTCAGAATTAAGCAGCTCGCACAATGTTTCTAAAAATGAAATAATTCTTCTGTAACCACAACTTAAACCTAAAATTACGTCAAAGCATGATCAAATTCCACCATTACACCATTACAACAACAGAGGCAGCAGCAGGCACGACAGGAGGTACAACAACAAGAACTGGGGAAAGATGGAGAAGAAAATGAATTAACTAGACCCCCAACGCTAGAGGAGGTTCAAACGGCAATCCACATACAAAAAAGCCATAAAGCACCGGAAATAGATAAAATACCGGCAGAACTACTCAAGCAAGGAGGAAGGAATTTGACACAACAGATGTACCAGCTAATACGAGAGATATGGATAGAAGAAGAAATTCCCCAACAATGGAAGAAAAGTATAATCTGCCCTATTCATAAAAAAGGAGACAAACTGTTGTGTCAGAATTATAGAGGCATCTCTTTACTTTGTTCGGGATACAAAATACTCACAAACATCATTAATCGAAGACTACAACCTCTCACGGAAAAAATCATCGGGGAATATCAGGCAGGGTTTAGGCAAAATAGATCTACCATTGACGAACTATTTACAGTTAAACAAATACTAGCCAAAGCATGGGAATATGACATGGACGTTTACAATCTCTTTGTAGATTTTAAACAAGCCTATGATTCAATAGATAGAACAATTCTACCTAATATATTGAAAGAATTTGGCATACCATCAAAATTAATACGACTAGTGCAAATGACAATGACAGAAACAGAAGCACAGTTATGTATTCAGGAACAGATCACTGATGCGTTTACGATAACGCAAGGACTGAAACAAGGCGACGGACTAGCTCCAACGCTCTTTAATCTTGTTCTTGAATATGTAATTAGACGGTTGACGGTGAGCGGAAATAACATACTTACAAACAAGTCTACCCAATTAGCAGCATACGCAGATGATATAAACATAATGAGCAGAACAGTGAATGCAGCGGAAGAAACCTACGTTGAGTTGAAACAGAGTGCAGAAGCAGTAGGGCTAGCAATAAATACAAATAAAACAAAACTACTCATACAAACCAGATCAAATAGACCGATGCAACAACACTTTATTGACGATATAGAACATGTAAATAGATTCACATACCTAGGAATGGATCTGGTCGCAAGCAATGAAGAAGAACCGGAAATAAATAGAAGGCTTGTGCTGGCAAATAAAGCCTATTTCGCGATGGGCCACATATTCAAATCGCGAGACGTACACCGGAAAACAAAACTCCGGGTCTATAAAACAATAATCAGGCCCATAGTCTGTTATGGTTGTGAAACATGGGTGGTGACACAGAAATCTGCCAATGCATTAGATGTATTTGACAGAAAAATATTACGTAGGATCCTGGGCCCAATAAGTGAAAACAACAACTGGCGAATTAGGTATAATAGAGAAATATACGAGCAATATAGCTAACCAACTCTAGCACAACATACTAAACTGCAGAGATTACGATGGGCATGGCACGTGGTCCGCATGCATGAGAATAGAATCCCCAGAAAATTATTAAATGCAAGAATGCAGGGAAAAAGACCTGTTGGAAAACCTAAAAAGAGATGGGAAGATGAAGTCGATGAGGATGCCAGGAACTGTCTGGGAACGCGTTCATGGAAAAGAACAGCGGTAAATCGAGATGATTGGAGAAGCCTGTTGAAGGAGGCCAAGGCCCGATTTGGGCTGTAGCGCCATTGGATGGATGGATGGATAATCAAATGCAATGTTTGGTCAGTGTTGTTACATAGCACTGACACCTGGACCGTGAAGGCTGATATGATTAATCGGCTATAGGCATTTGAGATGTAGTTGCATAGAATGGTCCGAATACCTATGACAGCGATACAGACCAACGAAGCTGTGTTAAAAAACCAAATGCCGTTCGAGAATTATTGAAAACTATTAAAATAAGAAAAATTTTATACCTAGGGCATGTTCTTAGAGAATATCGGTACAAAATCCCTCGCAGTGGAATTGGAACTAAACAAATTTCATAGTTCAAGAACATTCGTGATTGAACAGGAATACACAATGCCGAACAAATATTCCGATAAGCTCAAGACCGTGAACAACTCGCCAATGTAATTGCCAACGTTTTACTGCACTGGACTATAGCAAGCACCGTAGACGCAATCGTCCCCTGCCTCTGAAACTGGCCGATATTAGAGGTGACCGCTTTTGAAAAGTGGAGGACAGTGGAAGTTTTACTAGATATGAGATTATATTATGAAGGTGACAAAAAAAAAATCGAAAAAAATCCAAACTCCTTTTCCGTTTGTACCTTTGTACCCAAGTTTCACGTATTCATGATACTTAACCCTCGCAAGGCGCTGCCTTAATTCTTACGTAAACAACTGTGCGGGTGCATTTGCACCCCATCCGTATATCCATTTTTTTATGTGTAAACGTCGGGGAAATTGATTAGATTATCGTCGATAATTAGAAATTGTTTATTATACTACGAAACATAATTTTACAAACAAAGTACTCATTTCTTCATTAAAAAAAAATTAATTATCGTTACAAAACAAACCCATGAAATTTTTCACAGAGTGAGCAACACAAAAAAGTTTATAGACACAACACAGTAATGCCGGGACTTTCGGTCTTTTTTTCTCTGGCATAAGTAAAACCGACATTGTCCCGAAGCTATGTTAGCTCCACGTGGAGCATCAGAATCATCTAATTCAGGATATGCAATTTTAATCATTTGACGTAACTGAGAGTGCATATTATTTGTGTTTTGATATCTGTAGATAACATTTTCTTTCACTAATTTCCGTCCAAGCCTAATAAAAAACTTCGTCTTGCGTTCAAATGTTTCCATCGTAATTTGGATTTTTTATTTTCCAAATTTTGATAGCGTTTATGGCTAAAATATCTAATTAGTGATAAAACATTACCATGGGCTATCTCTGTGTTTGGCGCTGTGTTGTGTATTGTTGTGCCATTTTGTCCACTACGTCAATAGCTTATTTTGTTTTATTATAATGAAGTATCATTTCAGGTTTATGGGAGTCTTTTTCTTCACAAACTTTATCTTCAAAATGTTCCGTTTACAAATCGTGGGGTGCATTTTCACCTAGTCAGTTTTCCAAATATCACGTAAACTCATTGAGTTTTAAAGGCTGTAATGGACTGTAAAGGGCTTTAAAATCGAAAAAAATTATTAAAAAAGATAGATGAGAAAAAGAAGGTCTGGGGTACACCTGCATCCGCAAGCAATTTGATTAACCCAGTCTGAGAGACTTGCACACCTCTTAAAATGACATTCGGGTGTTACAATTCATTGAAGCGAGGTATATTGATTCGTGTTATCAGGAACCACTCCACCGCGTGGCAATGCTCTAGGCACTCCCTTTCCCTCCTTAGCACTCTGAGGCGCGATAGGGGCTCACTATCAGCCAAATGCTTTTCGTTTGGAAGTCCTGGGTACAAGAACTCTTACACGATATCCTAACCCGATCAATGCTTGCTAGCATGAGGCGCTCTTTTCCTGCTTTCTGTAGTGACGTATCATCGAACTAAAACTTCAGGCTGCGCCCAGTTCGGCGAATCGGTGCCAAAGGATGTGGGCCCTTCGTGCTCAGGTTTTGGGGTTTTGTTGATTTTTTGTATGGCTGTCGTCTTTTTGTTCTTCTTCTTTTTCAGATCCAAATCCACTAATGGATGTTAGCGATCACATTTTCCATTAATTCTCTATTTCTTGCAATATGTATTGTATGTCGTTAATCCCTGTCCATTGCCTTATGTTTCGGAGCCAGGACATTTTCTTGCGTCCCATTCCTCTCTTGCCTTCAATTTTACCCTCGATTATAAGTTGGAGGAACTGGTATTTGTCATTTCGCATGATGTGACCTAGATACGCCGTTTTCCTTTTCTTGATGGTTTCGAAAAGTTGGCGTTCTTGGTTTATTCTTTTAAGGACATCTATATTTGTGATTTTCGCTGTCCATGGTATTTTTAGGATACGGCGATAAAGCCACATTTCGAAAGCTTCTAATCTGTTTATATCTCTCGTTTTGAGTGTCCAGCCCTCTACGCCATATAGTAGCACTGACCACACGTAGCACTTAGTAAACCTTAGTCTCAGTTGAACATCGAACTCTAAACAAGTCAGTACCTTCTTGAATTTTACGAAAGCTTGTCGAGCTTGCTCAATGCGACATTTTACTTCCCTGTCCGATGCCCCGTCTTCAAAAAGCCACGATCCCATGTATTTAAATTTACTCACTCTTTCAATGGACTTAGTATTCAGTGTTATGGTGGAGTTTTCAAGTGCATCCAAGTTTCTGGAGATGATCATAAATTTGGTTTTTTTGGTATTAATCTCTAATCCCATTCGCTTACTGTATTCTCCGATTATAGTGACAAGTTGTTGAAGATCGGCTATGTTGTCACAAATTAAGACACCATCATCAGCATATCGTATGTTGTTGATCAATACTCCATTCACTTTGATTCCCATCTTTGCATCCTCCAAAGACTCTTGAAATATGGCTTCCGAATAAATGTTAAATAAAAGAGGGGAAAGCACACATCCCTGTCGAACGCCCCTTCTTATATGTATGGGTTTCTGGATATAGAATTGTCTATTTTTAACTGTGCCGTTTGATGCCAGTACAAGTTTTCAATGCATCTTATGTCTTTTTGGTCTATATCAACTTTCTTGAGGATCTGCATTAACTTGTGGTGTTGGACACGATCAAACGCTTTTTGGTAATCTAAAAAGCATAGGAACACATCCTTCTTCTGATCGTAACAATTTTGGACCAGCACCTGTGTTGCTACTATTGCTTCTCGTGTTCCCAAACCTTGCCCAAACCCGAACTGGGAGTCACTGATGTCCCATTCACATTTTTTGTTTAATCTTTGATGTAGTATTTTTAAGAATATCTTTAAAGTGTGACTCATCAGGCTAATGAGTCTGTGATCCTCACATCTTTTTGCATTGACTTTCTTGGGCAGGGGAATAAAGGTAGAGCGTAACCACTGTTGAGGATAGCAGCCAGTTTCATAAATTAAGTTAAATATTTTGTGTAGTGCTGAAATTCCCCTTTCATCCAGTAATTTGAGTATTTCTGACGGGATTTCATCTGGTCCAGGTGCCTTATTGTTTTTTGAATTTAATATTGCCTTTTCTATCTCCTCTTTGGTGATTGAAGAGCCAGTCAGCTGGTCGTCTGTATAAACTTCACTCATGGGTCTTTCGTCATGGAAGAGCTCCTGGATATAATTTTCCCATATATCAATTTTCTCCTTTTCATCCAGCACTATCTGGTTATCCTGATTAACTATGGTAGTTGGTCTTCGTTTTCTGTATATTCCAGCAGTCTCCTTAAGCTTTTTATGTAAATTACGGCCGTCGTGCTGTCGTTGTAAATGTTCTAGATCGATACATTGTTGCTTAAGCCATTCATTTTTTGCTATTCCTATTTTTGCTTTTATTTGCCTGTTAATGTTTTCATACATATTGCTGCCATCTTGGTTATTCTTGTGTCTTCGTGGTTCTTCCATTAGTAATAGTATTTCTTCTGTCTGTTTTTCATGATGTCTGTTACAGCACTTCTAATCGTATTCCATGTTGGTGTTAGATCTTCGGCAATGTTTGTCGTCAATATTTGAATTTGTGCGTTTATTTCATTGCTTATTTCTGCTTATATCATTGGGTCTTTCAGTTTGTCCAGTGCTATCTGTTGTTGAGTTTCAGGCTTGTTCTTGCATGAGAGCATCTTTATGACGGCCACTAATAGTACGTGGTCAGAAGGGACATCTGCTCCAGGGTATGTGCAAGCTCTTTTGACAGTTGTGCTGAATCTACCGTTGATAAGAATGAAGTCTATTTGATTTCTTATTGTGTTCTGAGCTCTATCGGCTGGAGATTTCCAAGTATAAAGGCGACGGGGGTGGAGTTGGAACCATGTGTTGGTAACTCTCATGTTTTCTTCTTGACAAAATTGTATAAGTCTGGCGCCCCTTTCGTTCCTTGTTCCAAGACCATAGGGTCCAACTACGTCTTCAAATCTGCCCTTCCCTATTTTGGAATTAAAATCTCCCATAATTATGTTGACATCATGTTTCTTTGTCAATTTAAGTAGTTCTTTGATTTCACTATAAAAGTTTTCCACTACTTCGTCTGATGCGTCTGTAGTTGGTGCATAAACCTGTATGATGTTGAGATTATTTGGCTTCGCTTCAAGTTTTACTAAGGCTGTGCGGTCGGAATATGGTACAAACTCTGTGACAGCTCTCACCAATCTTTTAGTTATCATAATCCCGACGCCTTTTCTATGATCGCGGTCATCATTGCCTGAGTAAAAGAATGTTCCGCTTTCTGTAGTGCATTTACCGGATCCAGACCACCAGGTTTCTGAGATCCCAAGGATATCTAGATCAAATCTGCTCATTTCTTGAGTTAGGTTAGCCAGCTTCCCGGCTTCAAATAAGATGCGTGTATTCCAGGTGCCTATCTTTAATGTCTTTCTTAAGTTTACTCGTACGTTTGAAACATTCAAGACCGCTCCCCCCGGAGATCCGATTGGGGAACCATTTATACCTCCGGATAATTTTGAGTTGAATGTATTCATGTGATTGTCTTGGGAAATATAATGAAGGTGGTATCCCGTTGCCTTCCTTCATGCCGCTTCAGGGCTTAGTTTTCAGCCGCCCACTATGGAACAGACGCCGTTTGCAACCGCCCATTCTGGGTACAGACGTTGCTATTTTCACCATATCTGGCTACCCTCACTTAGTTTAGCCTGCAGACCAATGCAGTTGCCCAGGGTGTGGCATGTGGAGCCATAAGTGAGAGTTGGGTGTCTTATGAGGACCAGTTATCAAGAACCATCTCCCGTCTATGACGCTCGATGTGGTCGTTCCGATGAAAGGTACTACCTCTATAACACAACCCTACACCCCGTCTTTTTGTTAGTATTTTTTAATTTTTTTGGTGACTTTATCGGTGACGAAGCCTTTATCTTTTTTTTAAGGTTGTCCTGAAAATACACATCAATTATTAAAATTGTTACAGTGCTGCGTGTTATGGCTTCTTCTGTTGTTGGAACTACGAATTATCTAGACTTTATATGTTTGCCAGGATTTGCTGTTTTGGTCTTTTGTGCTTCCATCCATGAAACGCATCATATCTTATTATCTCGGATCTGGCTTGGGTGATTCTCTAATTCTGCAAACCTAATTCTGGCTTTTTCTACCATTCCGCACCGGCTTACGAGGGTTTTAAAGTAGCATGGCTGCAACTCTTATCTATTTTATCTTATGATAAATATCAACCTTTTTGTCATTTATCTAGTATCAAACATTTCTATTTTCTGTAATCATTGTTTTGATGTTTTCATGTAAGAAATAACTTAATTCCAAAATTGTACATAACTTAACGCCACCGTGGGTTTTGAATATTTGTACTTTTAATTATTATACGGAATAATTATTTGCAAAACAAAAATCTACAAACCAAAACATTCTTGTGAATTTGTATTCAGGTAGCAAAATGTAATTCGTCGGACCGTTTATTGTGTAAATGAAATTTTACACCTGACCACGTAAATAGTGGGTTACAGGCCCCTCGTGGACTATTCACCGTGTATAATTGGATTTTGTGAATTACAAAAAGTTTTGATCGAGTCGGCAACCTCTTAGGCAATATCAGATTACACATCAGTCGCTTACTGTTTTGAGTGACACGGGCGCTGCGGGAAATATATACAGGGTTTCGATAGAAGTTGATTGTTCTGGTTTACTAGTCAGATTCAATTGATAACATTAGATGAGGCATGCGTATAACAAATGTTGAATCCAACTGCTATTACTGGCATATCAAATTAAAATGATTATGTTGTTTTAACCTGTAATTTTTTTGAAAAAATGAAACGTAAGTTTCTTTCAACAAGAGACATAATATAATATGTGCTCAACACGTATGCCATCAACTTTATGCATTTATTGTAAGTAGATGAATCCTAGTCTTCGCAATAAGGATTACCTTGCAATTAGATGTAAACAAAATTTGGGGCATCAATTCAAATTATTTTGGCATTGCAATCTCAGTGTTGTGTGCAGATGCGCTATCCTGATGGAAAATAACTTATTTACCAAATGTACCAAAATTTTTGGAATTCATATGTCACCCTGTCTAACACTCGAGTTTATCTTGATTTTATGTCATTAGTCACTCAGTAATAGTATATTATGGTATGTTAAAGGGGTATTATGTTAAAATTGAATATTTAATAATTTAAAATAAATCAGAATATAATTGAACAACAGTGGGGACAGTATGTAAACTTGTCTAACTTCTTTTAGAATCATACATTCCTCTTTCAACTGTCCATTAATTCGAATGGATGCTGTTTGATGCCATTATAATTTTTCTATGATCCTCGCGTCACGACTATCAATTCCTTTATCTCTTAATATATTAATTCACTTGTGTTATACTCGATCGAAAGCCTTTTCATAATCAATATAAACTGAAATAATGATTCTCTAGTTTCAAATCTGTTTCTACAATCAAACTGTGCTTCATCTTGACATTCTTCACACCTATTCATATTACATGGAATTCCACATAATTCGCAGTATAATTTATATGATTCAATCACTGTTTGATGTGACTATTTACTTTTTTCATAGTATTTTTTATATAATTTCTAAACTTGTTTTGTTTTTCTTCTGAAACTCCCCACATTATTGTTATTTCCCGCTTTATCATTTTGTTTTTTGCGTGTTCCAGGTTTCTCATAATTATGATTCTTATTAAGTCACACTAATGTACATTTACTTCGTTAAATATACGTTTTTTGACTGGATTAGAATGATCAGTGTCCATCTCCTATATGTTTTTTTAATAAAAGTTGTTTATTTGGTGTAGGTTATGTTAGAGCAAAAATTCATTTTATAGCATATCTCCTTACTCATATAACCGTAACTTAAACGTATTTTTAAAATACATCGACTTCTGCATCACACGTCGTCCTAAGTCTACTTCAATAATTTTTAAACTGTATCTGCTGCTTAGGCATAGGATAATGAACGGAACTCTGTTATGGCCGGTTTTCACGCTACGTCTTATTGTACGTTTTGTTGGATAGGACAAATCCTATACAATAAAACGTGGCATGTAAACAGCAAAACGTACGTCTTGTCGAATCGAAATGAAATCCAAGGTCAGATCGTAGAAATGATGGGAGAAGCATAGTTTTGCGAGAACTGATAGGATAAAACGTTACGTGAAAATACATGTTCAGACAAGTCGTCCGATCTTGACTTATTTGAAGACTAGTTCCACTGCAGTTTGTTTCATTTTTCACAAAAAAAAGCCTAATAATGTCAGATTTGCGGCAATGCACTCACGATTTTTTCGGGGAATTTATTGAATTGTATAAAAGTTTTTAAGTAGTTATTTTTTAAAACTAAGTAGATTGCATTACAGGTTTCAGGAATTATTTGGCTTAACGCTATTTTGGATATTATGATTGTGAACTCCAAGTCCTTGACGCTGCGTCTTGTTGTAAGATATCTGAGAGTTGCTGTGAGTCTTTCATGGGGTGTAATGGCTTTTCTCATGAGGTGTCTTATTTCAATATGTATGGTGTTACCAACTCTAGCAATTGACAATAGGCTGAGGTGTCCATTCACAAATAATTGCGCCAGTCATCTGGTTCGCCTCTTTTAGTAACGAGACGTGGGAATACTGGCTTCTTTTTAGAAGCCCACTCTCTTGACCATCTTGTCTTTTCCCTCTTCATCCCCTTTTTCCTCAGTCATAGTATTTTTATAGTTGAAAAAATAAAAGAAAGCAGCTGTGTTTCCTCCATAATAAAAAAAAACACTAAACAAACTTCACACAACTCAAGACTCTGAGTTAGAAATGAGGTAGAAAACGGAAGGAAAAACGTAGTGTGTATACACTGGACAAAACGTACATTTTGTCGTACGTTTTATATGACCCACAAAACGTACAGTAATAAGACGTAGTGTGAAAACGGGCCTTTAGATTTTGCCTGTATGGATACCATTTTGTTAGGTTGTGTTTTTTGTGGTATAAGATTTATGGTAGAATTTGTGGTCTGATTGAAGCATTTTCATCATATCTTCCGAGTTTTCTTTTGTTAATTACGTCCTAGTTTATATTTTCTTTTTCTAATTGTAACACCACAATTTTTTTCCCAGTATTCCTCTAACTGACACTGATGTTTCAGTACGAGATCTCTATAATTTGTTCTACTGGGATTTACCGAATTTTACCTTCAAATTTGACGTCTCTTAGTATTTTGCAGCATTTAAAAACATCACCATTACCTTGCGTTGCCTAAGAGTTGCCTAATTGAATATTTTGCATAAATGCAAAAGTCCGGAAACGTCACTGACCAAAATGCCAAATTTCCATTGTAAATCATGAGTTCATACAAAGATAAACTTTTTCATGAGTGTTAAAGGTGTCAACCATTTCTTTTGTTAACGATTATTTCAGGTGTCTACCCTTGTCAAGTACATAATAGGTTAAGGTCATTTTGTTAAGCATCGCATTTAAGTGACAGAAGGTAGGAAGGGACTGTACGCCTGTATGTATTAGATGTTTATTTCAGTTTATTTTATTATTTGGTAGGAACAGCAGTGATTTTTACATATTATGTATGTAGTGCGTTTTGTTTTGGTGATATTTTCTATATATTTAATGGATAAGTTTTAAATACTTAGTAGTAATGACGCTGCTTTTTGAAAACAAGTTTTTTCGTTATCAGGTAATTTTTTTTTATTTATTTACGCTGTAACCACAAGGGTTATTAGCGACCTAAAAAAATATAATACAGGTAAAGTTAGAAAAAATTACAATAATTGATACAGTCCTGAGTCTTTAAGATAACTTATTGTGTTTTTAATATTCATGTTTTTTCCTAAGGCTTCCTTTATATTATTTGGGATAGTGTGCTTCTTTCTCGCTGCTTTATATGTTTTGCACTGAGTTAGTGTATGCTCTGGTATATGCTTCACGGAGAGTGTTACTTGACAATTTTCACACATTGGCGGCACAGTTCGCGTTAAGAGGTGTTTATGTGTAATGTTAATGTGTCCTAGTCGCAGACGTGTTAATCTCACTTGGTCGTGTCTATTCGCTGTAGGTTGGAACCACGGTTTCACTAATTGTTTGATTTCCTTGAGTTTATTTTGTGATGCACTTCACGTATTTTGCCACGAACTTAACACTTTATATTTTATTTCTGACTTGAAGTCATCTGAAGAAACTTCATTAATAAGAATGGAGTTCTGGCTGAAGGATGCTAAGCGGGCTAGTTCATCTGCTTCTTCATTTCCTTGTATACCTGAATGTGATGGAACAAACATGAAGTCAACAGTGATCTTATTATTATTTAGAATCTCTATTTCTGATTAGATATGTGAGGCAATTGGATTATTGGTATATAAACGTTTGATAGTGTGAAGTGAGCTTAGTGAATCGGTTATTATGAGAGACGTTGACTGTTTCGACTCTTTTATGTGGATAAGTGCTTGTAATATTGCAAACAACTCTGAAGTGTATGACGAAGTAATGGGATTGAATTTAAATTTTAAGGATGTATTGGGTGTGAGGATGGCTGCACCAACACCGTCTGAAGATTTGGATGCGTCAGTGTATATCTTATAGTGATTTTTATAAGTTTCTATTTCTATTAAAAATGATTGTTTGATCAGGTCTGTTATAGTCTCACTTTTTTATATATACTTACTAAGCTAAGTATTAATCTTGGGAATTGGTATTAACCAAGGTGGAGAAGTTAGGAAATTTGTTAGGAGAATTTCAGGAAATTCAAGATGTAGGTCATGAAGGTTTCTTTTGTAAAATGGTGAATCTAGTCTTGTTTGTAGAGAAAGTGTCTTGAAATCGATCTGTGAACGTATTGGTATAAGTAGGGTGTTATTTATTACTAGCTATTTTAGAAGCATATGAGAGAGAAAGATATTTGCATCGTAAACTTAGGGGTGGTTCTCCTGTTAGGCATTGTAAACTTTCAACTGGTGTCGTTCGAAACGTACATGTAGCTATTCGTAGAGCTGTGTTTTGAACAGTTTCTAAGGTTTTTAATACTAATACTTTGCTCGATGAATAAACTATCGCACCATAGTCGAGTTTGGATCTAACTAAAGATTTATATACATGTAATAGTGTATTTTAATCTGCTCCCCACTTTTTGCTGGAAATAGTTTTAATAAAATTTAATCCTGGTTGGCATGCTTTTTAAGTCCTTCTGTATGTTTTTTCCAGGAGAGATTTTGGCCCAAAAACCATACCTAAAAATCTGATATTATTTGTGAAACTGAGGGTTTGATTATATAGCTTTAGATGTGGAGTTAGAGTGTTATGTTTTCGTGTAAATAAAATACATTTAGTTTTTGTCGGTGAAAATTGTAATCCGATAGTCCTAGACCATGATTCTAAGTGATTGATTGTTTGTTGTAAATGATTTTGAATAGATGTAGAGTTTTTGTTGTGGAATTAGGAGTTTTTGTTGTTCTAAATACCATCTCAGCCTTTTATTTACCATTTCTCTAACACTTTACATAGAATATTGGTTAAAGATATTGGTCGATATGACTCAGGTGATGTCCGGGATTTCTCAGGCTTAAGAAGTGGTAATATTATTGCTTCGGACCAAGTTAATGGGAAAACCTGGTTACTCCAGATAAAATTATAAAGGTCAAGTAATAAATTTTTTCCATTGTCTTGTAGATATAGTAGAAATGCTAAGGGGGTACCGTCTGGTCCCGGGTTTGAATCTTTGGAATAGTTTAAGGCTTCAGCAAGTTCTATGAAGGAAAAAGGAACGTTAAGGTTGTGAATCTCATGTCCGTCGAATCCCAATATACTAGACGTAATAATGTCCGTCGAACATATCTACGATTTATTTTCCATCACTAACTATTTGGTTATTTTTTGTTAGAAAGGGAGTCTTATATGGTTGGCTTTTGTCAGAGATTTTCCTTACTTATGCTTGAAGAGGTATTTAGAGATAAGATGAATTTTTTCAGGATTCTTTTCTATTCTTTTTTAGAATGTATCTTGCCTCAGCTCTTCGTTTTTTGTAGTTAGTTATGTTTTTGTCTGTTTTATGATGCTTTAGTCTATTGATACATTTGTCATCAAGTGCCACCAATCACGCACTTCGATGTTCATCGCCCTTCCTTCTGGAACGTATAATTAAATTTAATTGGTTGAGAAATGAAAAGGTTTCATATAAAAGTTAATTTATCTTTAAATATGGGACATTTTCGGATCTCAAGGCAGTTGTGATAGTAGTGTCTAACTCATGGTTTTACCCGTGTAGGGTAGCTCCCTAGAGCACTTTGCTCGAAGGGCTCTGTTTCTTTCTAAGACTCTGAAGCTGAGTTTTTTTCTTCTTAGAAAGAATGTGTTTTATTTCCACCACCTAATAAAACCATAATGGCATTGTCTCCTCAAGATAATGCCACAATAAGAGCGTACCGGCCAACTACGCAATATAACACCATATTGCGCAATAGTTGGACAGATTAATAAACATGGAAACTTGCACCAAGTTGCAATCAGTTTTTCATACGTTTATTAATTACACCGGAGACGACACATTCTTGTAGCTTGGCTGCATTCAGGTGTCACCCACGGAAGAGGTTTATGTTTCTTTAAAATTTTTGTTTTTTACATACGTCTCTGCGGCTGCTGTGATGGTTTGTAAAAATGTACCTAAAAACTTTGTCAATGTCGTTTGATGATGTGAAGTTGATTTGGTTAATGTCATGTTCGATCTGTTTGATAAAGTTAGTCCAATCAGCATTTTTAATATTCCACTTTTAGATAGGCGATTCGATATTTGTGGTTTTCTGATGCGTTAAAGAAATTATAATGGGGTAGTGGTAACTGCCATATAAGTAAGGTAGAACGTCCCATATTAACGTAGTGGACAGAACTGGGTCACACAGAGAAATATCAACTGCCGATGATGTGCCATTTTGTATGTTGAATCTGGTTGGTCTTCCGTCGTTAAGTAGATTTACATTTTGGGATGTTATAATATCTTCTATAATTCGTCCTTTCGAGTTGAGTTTTATGGAACCCCACATCGGATTGTGGCAGTTAAGATCTCCAACGATAATTCTAGGTGAAGGAATTTGTTCAAAAATAGCTGTTAAATCTTCTTGGGATATTGTTTGGCATATATAAATCTTTTGAGATATATTTATTGCGATAGTTATTAATTCAATATTATTTGAAGTCACTGGTAACTGTGTGCTCATGAATTTTTCATCCACGTAAATTGCTACTCCTCCACTGACAGAAACATGAATAATTAGTATATTTTATCTACTCAAGATTCCAATATTCAGTATACAAATCAGTTTCACTTAGTTTTATACTTAATTACTTTTAAATTTACTTCAATAATTACTATTTAACTAGCACGATCAATGAGTGCCTAAAACACGTCTTTCTCTCTTGCTGGTCAAACATAGAATCAGGTAATTTTTTGACGTGACAACGTCTTAAATTAGGTTGTGGCTCGGAGTCACTCATGAAAAAGTGTAACGCCCGCTCACGTCTGTTACGATGAGTCACCGAACGAGAGAGAGGCCCGCCGGACCGGCGAATGCCTTGCGTCTCTCTCCCACTCAAACATGATCGGTCCGCTGGTGCGATGCTATTTCTCCTATCATCGTCCTATCCTCAACAAAATCACTCAAATAGAAATTAGTTAAGTTTAAGTTTACATGTACAATGTTTTAGTAAACAAAATATATTTCTATAGTTAAAATTTGTGCAATTCTTATTTTCAGTCAATTCCTTGTTCCTATTGTTCAATTTAATAATATTCATATCAATAAATATTCTACCGAGAAAAAGACGTTGTCACGTAAAATCTTCGCCCGTAAAACCGACTTTACAGGCAACCGATTTTTTTTGTTTATATTATGATTCTACCAACGAATATAGATGCATATATGTGTCTTTATTCGTTGGATGTACGATAGAATACAAAGAATATAGATTTGATTTGACGTCAACGGACAACTTTTTTAGAAAAAGAAGATACACAAAATGAGATATGCTAAAACACCTCTAGTTTTTAACTCATTTAGTAGATGCATGGATGAGAAGTTATCAAAAAAAAAGGTGGAATCTCGTTTTTGGCCAGCGTGATTGAAGCACATCTGCATAACACAAAACAGCCGACGAAAGTTTTTGTATGAGGCGTTTATTTGCACTGAGTTGTCTTGATACGGTGTAAACTATAGAATATAAACTAGACGGAGAGTATCCATCCAAAGCTTACAACCCCCACGAATGGGTTTGTTTCGTAGGGTGCCTTCCAAAATATGGTACCCTAGCTTTATATAGGTTATGTTCTTGTTCGAAAGGATCGTGATTTAAAAAATTTTTATTCAATGCATCATATAATAGCTGTATTTTAGCAAACTTGTCTGCTATGTCTGTTATGTATGCAAACTATTATTATCATACACATGAAGAATTTTCATTATATGGGAAAATCTATCTCTCGATAGAGCTCCAGCGTCGTTTTCGTTCTGATTATCATCACGATTTTCCCAATACATATATCTTTTTGGTAACAACGTAGTCACTCAAATAAGCACACAAACAAAACACCTAATTTCATTATCTGTAAAACCACTAGTCCAGTTTTTTTGTGCCACGTATGTATGTATTTGTTTATGTTGTTATCATATTGAATAGATTGTCGTCAAAAAATAGCCTGAAGAGCTGTAATGGCGTGTGATTTTGTTTAGGTGCAATTTCTGGTCTCCAGTAAACATCTTTAGGATGCTGGTACAGATCACCTATAAGCCATTGTGCAGTTCCTAGTTTTTCGAAGGTTTTGTTTCTTCTTTGCGTAGTGTGGCAAGAGGTACGTCGTCGTCGTCGTCTTCTGCACTCTGATCTTGATTGTCGAAAATAACCTCCACGTCATTTCTCAGCTGGCTTCCTGGTAAATGGTCTATCGTTGTGACATCCTCGTCTCCTGAATCGCAATCTGTTATATTATCATTTACATTGTGATGAAATATCTTGATCGATATGTTTGACAGTAAACCCCACAGGCGCCATCTATCAACGGTAAGTTTAAGTTATCAATTTAAGAGGAAATAGATCGATTGTATTTTAAAAGGACAGTAGTAGTATGTGGGTTAATTTGTGTTCGTGTTTGTGATGTTTTAAAGTTAAGTTTTATATTCCTATTTTTATGTACTATATATTTTTGACTTGCTACAAACAATATTTGTATTTTTAAAATAGTTACATAAATAAATAAATCAATTCAGTGTATTTCTCAATATGAACGATATTACCTCTCTGTCATTTATTATTTCTTTTGTTCGAAAATAAGTAGATGAATTACCTCTCTTTTGGAAATAGTTCATAAATCAGTACTGGTAGGAAGGGTGTCTAGTTTTTTTTTTGCTTAAGCACTACCTGTTGCCTAGCAGTATTCTGCGATTGGTTTTCCCCATTGTGGAATCGATCATCAACAGGCATAACTGAACCTGTATATGAATTTGTTTAGTTCACCACACTGAATTTTTTACTCAGCGTACGTCGTAATTTGTGTCGATTTATTAACAAAAGATCTACTATTATATAGCTCGGCATTTCTTCAGTTATCTAATGACAGGGAGACAGACCAGACCCTTCGGTTTCTGCAACTGATAAATCATGGACAAATCATAGTAAAATCCTGCTTAAAGCGAAGAAGAATATTAATAACTGCGCAGAGACATAATAGGAAAACGATATATTTTTCACGATTGCTAATTTGTTCCCTATAAGAATCTAAGCTACGTTTATACTAATTTACTAACATCAGCACTTTTTTAGGCTACAACATCTGCAATACCGCCAAATTCTCACCCTCAAACATCAACACATCATCACGCTCATCATCATCATTCAAATCACTACAACAACCACACCAACCAATGCCAAAAACAATGGCGGAACAGTATACGCAATAGTTACCGAAAGTCACCCCAAACGACAACGATAGATATCGGATTTAGTGATGATACAACTGACACCCAAGGCTATGATTACTACTACGAAAAGAATGGGTTTCAGCATAGCCCGTTACGAGAGTCCAGGAATACCGACGTCACGTTCTCAGATGACAGTGGTTCCACCAGATTGCCATATTTTGAGTTTGATGACGAGTCTAACAAAAGGTAAGTAGAATTTGTTGCTATATCCACAAAATTTCCTTCTTAACCTTCAAGTATACATTCCTTTGATTTTTAAATTTAGATTTTTTTGTTAACCTAGTGAATATTTCTGTATGTGCCTGTACAGACACATGGTTTTATGTCGGTAGAGCTGGACACTGGAAGAACACATTTTCTCCAGAATCATCGTCGTGTAGAAGGTTGACAAGCATCAATGCAGATTTTTGCACTACTAATTTAAATGATGTTAATTCGGCCATTAACATCTTACAGCTAATTCCAGGTCTGGAGTCTTTACAGTAAGATTTGTAAAAACACTTGATTTTCTTTATACCTCTCATTTTACTTTGTTCTTAAAATGATATAGTTGCATTATGTTTGCGACAATTATTTTTACTGTAAAAAATTTATATTATAATTCAATTCAAGGAATATAGACGTTTGCGGTCGTTTTTGCAATGGTACATTGTTTTCGGAATTTATCGGCCGTGGTCTATGCTTATTTCTTCCTGACATTTCATCTACAGTTGTTGCAGACTGCACTGATGATCTTCCTCGAATATCCGCTGTATTTTTAGCCTTAACTCAGAGATTTATCAGTTTATCCAATTTACAACTAGAATTTTCATTACCTCTGGTATAAGGTTTTGTCTTTCATAGTGCTTAGAGACACATCTTGTTTATAGTGATTTCTCTTGGGAACTTCTCAGCTATAATTTTTGTAACTTCAGCAGATATTTAGCTACTCTTCTGTGGTAATTTCTGTTACATTAGCAGCTTCTTAAAACTCGTGTATCCATGTAGTCCTTGCTTTAAAAATAACACCTTTATTGCTTCTTTTCTGATTTCCTCGGGAAAACTCAGAGACGCAAGCTTAATTTTCCCTATCACAATTTTATAGGCTTTTCCCCATACATCTTCTTCCACTGTCTGGAAAATCTTGTTCCATTCATTTGCCTTGCTTTTAATTCGAGCAGATTCCTTGTATTCTTTTGGGTAGACTTTAGATCCATTTTTTTCTTATGCGAAGTCATTAAACAACATTCCTTGTTTTCTATCTCTAGTTATCTGTTCTCTTTTAATTGCAGGTATTTCCCGTCAGAGCTATCTCATTTGTCCACTAGCAGATTTCCTTTTTGTGTATTTGTTTTCTTTTTTTTTGCATGGAAATATCGCAGGCTTCTTTTAGTGCAGCAATGAATTGTTTTGTGTGCATATTAACTCCTGACTGAGCATCTAGCCGGAGTCGACAAAATATCTTTTGGTGCCGCTTTTTCTAGTTTCCTTTTATAATTTCTCTCTTCATGTCGTTTTTCTCTTTACCGAGCTTAAATTCAAGTATAGCTATGGAGACTTAGGCAACTCATCGTCGAAGACTGTTCACTCATCTACTTCATCTGCTCATTTTTCTGAGTCAAAACGACAAGTCTATTATAGATACTTATTCATTTCTCGCAAATGTTAATTTGAGTCCTTTATTATTAATGATTGGTTTATTTTTTGGTTAACTACTCGGCAAGTACCCTTTTTGCCTTCTTTTTTTGAGTTACCGTTTGTACGACTTCGAGTTAGAATGTCCTGCTATTATTAGTTTATTTTTGGTGTGCTTTATGTCTTGGTCCAGATCTTGAAGGTAGACTTCAAATTCTTCTATAGTTTTATTTTGGAAGAAATAACACGTAGATTCTATAATCGCCGATATTTATCCACAGCAATTTTTTCTCTTCATTTTTCCGTACATAATAGTTCTTTTGAAGGGTCCTCCTTTTGCTAGTATTCTTGTTTTAGGTTTACTCATAACTGTGAGTTATGAGTAAGTTTACTATCACCTGTTTCAGCCTGCAATTACCTTTTTAAGCCTGATCGTGTTACTTTTTCCTGCTCTTACTTTAATAATTAAGTCTCCTTTGCTAGGCTTTTGGAAGTTGTTTACTTCCATCGTACTCTCTTTTCATCTTTCATAACTTTTTACTTAATTGATTTTAGAATACTGGTATATTTTTGTATTTCAAATTAAGAAGGAGTATATTAGGGAAAGTCTAGGGGTGACACCAATTGATACCAACATGAGAGCGCATAGGTTAAGATGGTATTATGTTATATCGGTGGAAATGTTTCAAAAATATATAACGCATTGTGTTTTAGGTACTCAAGAACTACGGCATCGGATAGAAGTTTTAAAAGACCAAAACCATCGCCTGATAGACGGCCCAATCAAACTCTAAATCTGAAAGATTTGCGAAAAGTGTATCCTAATCCAGAGCCCAACTGGGATCAACTATATCAAGAAATACCGACTCCGTACGTTTAATTTATCATTGATTTAAATATATATCGTATTAAATTACTAAAGGAATATTCTACTAACTGAATTTGTTTCTGTTTTAGATGTGATAGTATACCTGTAAATAATTTGCCTAGGGGGATACCTACTAGGTCATCTGACAGACCGCAGAGTTCTATGAGTTCAGGTGTTACGAGTGCAATAGTTCACGGCTGTGGTGGAAGGTGCCAAACTTTTGAGAACGTTTGTTATTTTTTCCTACAAGTAAGTATCAAGACGCTAATACTATTTCTATGAGAGGTTCCGCCTTAAAACAAACGTTTTTTTTCTACATAAAGGTATATGGAAATAAGAGATACAATAAATGGACTAAAAAACAGACCAAAAACATAAACATAAAATAAAAACGGATACTTACTCAATATAGACGTATACATTATCTGAATATAATAATAATTTTTCTTATCAAAAGACAAAACAATTTACCCTTGGTCAGCGGTAGCAGGTTCATAATCTTTGTGCTCTCAGCCTTTTAATAACCGATCCAAAACATCATCGAGTGCATTGTGATGGTAAATTTTCATCAGTTAAAGTTTGTTATAAAATCTTTTTCATAACCAGATCAATATTTTCTTCTTGTGCTTCGGTCTGCAGCTCAAACAACATTAATAGGGTTTTATATTTTTGTTTTATCTTGTCTGTAATATGATATGTATATAATAATTGTAGAATTGAGAAAGATTAAAGATTTAAATAATAATATAGTCAACAAATTCTTTTGATAACGTAGGTATCTGAGATTCGTGAATTTTTTCCTTAGAGGTTGTGACAGCCGTAGGGCTTAAATCTGGATAATAATAATAATACTGGAGATACTTCGGCGTGCCACGTCACCTAGGCTTGATAAGACGGAAAAAGCTTCACCAGAGCTCTCCTTTGTTCAAGAGTATTCGATGGTTAACCGTGTCATATGCGGCTGTTAGATCAATGAATACGGATAGTCTTATTAATCCCTTCTGATATCCATCCTCGATGTACTGGGTAAGATTAAGTATTTGGCTAGTACATGACCCTCCTGCTTTTAAGCCTGTCTGTTTCTCTATAATGAATATTTAATGCAGGACGTAAACAAGTTTTGGTGACCACCGCCAGCTCTCTTGAGTTCAACGATAACTAAATCAGTTATGTTTTAACATTTTTAACAGAAAGCAAAAAAAAACTGAAGAAAAATAGTTGATTCATTTATTCTTGGTTCGCTAGAACTATTCATTTCTTTTTTTTTTTTTTGAACATTTATCCACCTGCGCCTCGTTTTTCCTGCTCTTTTGTTTAACTAGTTTTCGAAACGTGTTTTATAATGATATTATACAACCGAAATATGGTATACAAAAGAAATTTACAATACATTGGCATATTTATTTTTTAACTGAAGTATTTAGCATTTTTATCATAAATTTGTTTTTAGTTAATTTTTACCATGGGCATCTTGATAGGAGTATCATTGTATATAGCCGGTATGGTGCTGAGGAAATCTGCTGCTCGTAATTTACAGGTTCTCATGTACATAGGAATTCTTCTTAGTCTTGTTTGTGGATTGTTGCTGGGCATTCAGTACGATGCTAGAAACACGGCTAGAAAGAGAAAAAGAGCTATACAAATGGCAAAAAGAGCTCCTATTCCCATGGAAAATTTGCATTTGAGGAGTAATCCTTTACACCAACCAGTTGCGGGATGGAATGTTTCACTTAGCAGGTAAGTTAATGCGAATAGGGAGTCCTAGGTATTTTTATTATAATAAGAGTATAGTCCTCCGAGAATAAAATATTCTCTGGAGTTCTTGAGCACTTGTGCTTTAAGTTTTTTATATAATTGAAATAGAAGCTGTAGCAGTGATATCTTAAAAATATTTTTAGATTTGCGTGTTATCACTTTTTTTGCGTGTTTTTTTTTTATCAATCATTTTATTTCCCATTTCTTTATGCAACCTTTTCGTTATTTCTGCTTATCAATGTGTATACATATGGTCTTGTCCTCTGTCTTTGTTGAAAAAGTAATAAATGTCCACAACAATACTGTACTGTACTCATCTCACGTCGTTGACCTCCCCGCAGTAAATTAGTTTGTAACTATAACCTTACAATCTAATTGAATTTTTAAGCCACTAAATTGCTACTAAGGAAATTGCTCTTGGAAATGTGTTTCATAAAATCCAATACGTCTTGTATAAATAAAAAGTCTGACATAGATAAACTGAGTAACATTTATTGTTATTTACTGATAAAATATCAAAAATAAAATAAAGATTTACTTTTACATAATACGAAATTTTTACTATCAATAACTAAATTTTAAAATGTATTTTATTCATTATTTTATATGTTATATTTTATATGTGTGTTATTAATGTTGAGTGTCATAATATAAATAATCTCGACGACTAGTAACTTGCACTGACAATTTGTGATATATTGTAAATATTTACACATTCTTCTACTTACAGTGTCTTGAAGATGGAATAAAATCAATTCCGAAAGCTAGACCAAAAGTTAAAAGAGTGTTTCTGTAACATCCCGGCCAAACTTTCTGACTGCAGCCCTAATAAACTGTGTTGTTTATATATTTATATATATATATATATATATATATATATATATATATATATATATATATATATATATACGCAATAAACTGTATTTTATTTTATATTCGAAATGTTCTTTACTTCCCTATGACAACAATATAAAGCTTTATTATTTTATACATGTTATTTACATAGTTGAACCAATTTTCTATGAAAATCGTAACAAGTTTAACTCGCTGAATTAAAATGAAGCAATGAACAATAACAATGATCTATTGCTGCCATATTGCTTTATTGATTGTCAAAATTTTCAAAAATGGTTGATATTGCTAATTTTCTTTATATCGAATACAGGGTAAGTCAAAACGCAAGTACATTTTTTTCTCAGTAATTTTAAATAGAATACTCTTTATTTTATGTCACTATTGAAAAATATCACCACCATACTTCACTTTTTATTTAATGTTTACGTCTATTCACCCATTTATGTCTAGATGTATTACTTATGTATTATTTATGTCTAGATTATTCAGGGAGCTGAACTTGTTACTATTTTCATACATAATTGATTATAGCTTTGTAAATACCCTGTATAACATGATGAAAATAAAGTAAAATTTACGGGGGATTCCACTTAAAAAACATATGCTAACTAATTTTGTTATGTGAAATTCAAAGTTGCCTACAATTTTAGTTATTAACTTTTATTGCTATCTATTATTATATCGAGTTATTATCGAGATATTATATCGATTATTATTATATATAACCGAGTCAAACAATCTTTGCTAAAGTTAAGAACAGAATTTGAAGAATCTATCATTGCTAGTGGTAATAGTAAAAAAGTTTATCGGTACATTCGTACATCTTTATCTTCTAAAGTCTCCATACCGTTACTTCAAAAAGCTGACGGGTCTTTATGTTCTTCGAATAACGAATCTTCGGAATGTTTATCGTTATTCTTTTCTCAGGTTTTCACAAATGAACCTAACGATACCATTCCTCAAATAATGTGCCCACGTTTGTCTAAAACTCTTGACAATATATCTTTCACACCGGATGAAGTTAAACATCATTTAAGGAAACTACGAAATAATTCATCACCTGGATTAGACGGACTCACCTCTTTTTTCCTCAAACAATGTGCAGAATCTGTAGCCATCCCTATATCTCTTATAATGAATGCTTCTTTTAATCAAGGTTCTCTCCCCTCGTCCTGGAAATTGGCTTCGGTTACTCCTATATTCAAGAAAGGAAATAAACTTAATTGCAATAACTATCGTCCAATCAGCCTGGTTCCTATTGTCGGCAAGGTCATGGAATCGATTATTTCAGAAGCTATGTCTGAGTTTCTTCTTCAAGAAAATATCATCCCTCACCAACAGCATGGCTTTATCAAAGGTCGTTCAACGATCACAAACTTACTTCATTGTGTAAATGATTGGTCATTATCTTTAAACAATCGGAATCCTGTCGATGTAGTCTACTTAGACTTCTCCAAAGCTTTTGACCGTGTTTCAAAACGTCGATTACTAGCTAAATTGGATCACTATGGTATCCGCGGAAAGTTGAACATTTGGATTGAAGATTTTCTATCCGATAGATACTTCAGGGTTCGTGTTGGGGAAGACCACTTACTAGATAAGCCAGTCAAGAGTGGAGTCCCACAAGGATCAGTACTTGGACCGCTACTATTTTGTGTCTACACTAGTGATCTTCCGCTCATCGTATCCAGTAAGGTTTCCATTTACGCTGATGACACGAAATTATATGTGAATCCAACTATTAACCAACATGTTCTTCAACAAGATCTTGACGCAATATTCAAATGGTCCTCAGAATGGTTACTTCCGCTTAACATTGAAAAATGCGTTGTTTTACATATCGGCAAAAATAACCCATCACTACCGTACTTTATTAATGGACATCCCTTAAACTCGGTAACCTCCCACAATGATCTCGGAGTGATAATTAATAGTGACTTAAATTGGTCTGATCACATAGTGTCGGTGTGTAAACGTGCAAACTCGAAACTGTTTTTGATCCGTAAATGTTTTACACGTATATCTCTAACTTCTGTTAGTAAACTTTACTCAATATACGTTAGACCTATTCTTGAGTTTGCCGGACCAGTGTGGAATCCAGATCTCATTCGCGATAAGATCTTACTTGAAAATGTTCAGCGTAAAGCTACAAGACTGGCATACGGTCGTGTAAGACCTAACTATGAAGATAGATTATCCATGGCTCATCTTACGACATTCGAGCAGCGACGTCTTCGAGGTGATCTAATTATGTCCTTCCGTATTTTAAAACATAACTTTGGGAACCTAAGCACCATATTCACTTTGAATCAAGACGAAAGATTAAGAGGCCATCGATACAAATTGAAAAAAGAACAAACTACTGCAAGGTCCAGGGTGAACTTCTTGCCAAATAGAATCTTTAATATTTGGAACAATTTGGATCAAGACACCATATCGGCAACTAGTATTAACATCTTTAAAAATAAACTTGATAGTGGTTTATTTTATTTATAGGATTTTTTTTCTTTGACAGCATTATTTATTTATTTATTTATTGTCTCACCATTCAACTTTTGTATGATATACTTAATTGTTTATGTTTACTTTACTTTATAATTGGTATTAGTTTTATAAGGATGTTTTTTTTTATTTTTGATTTTTGGGCATAATAGGAGCTCGCTCCTCTGCCCTTATTTGTAATATAATAATAATAATAATAATAATATCGGATCTACTGAGCTTTATCACACTAATCAATCACCCTGTATATAAATCTTGTATTTTGTTCGAAAAAGTAATTAATAGTTAATTACATTTTAGGAGCTCCCGATTGCCACAAGTCCACTCCATCGAAAATCGGCCTTTACCTCTCCGCCCTACGGAAAGGAATTCTCCGACTATTGAAGAACCAGGTATTCCATGGTGGAGACGAAAAGATCTCGCATCGCATTAGCATAGTTTATTTGTAAAATTTGTACAAAGAATGTATTTGTAACATAAGACTGATCGGGCAGCTTTTAATATTTAATTCGTATATTGTGACCAGATACATGAGTCTTGATGATATTTCATTTAGTAGAATTTAAGATTAAAATAATTTGAAGTTATGATTGAGTTAAATATTGAAAGTTTAAAGCCAAATGTAAAAAGGTTTGTAGGATTGTAAATTAACACCTACCTCAGTGACAGTAGCACCTATATGTCCATATGAGTTATTACCGAATTGTGATATTCTCTTTGACGAGCCACACGACATACACGTTGGTTTTTCTTCACAGTTTTTTAAATATTCTTATTGTGATTTATTCTTTCTTTGTAGCGGATTATATTTCGTGTGGAAAGTATTCAGTAAATAAGCAAGGCTAGCAAATCAGTACTAACACACAGGGTAAAATTTGTATATAATTTTCTATTTCAAATAAGTATGAGTGCGAAAGCAGTAACTGAAACAACGTAACGTCACATTTTATTTATAAAATGATGCAAACTTTAAAACAAGAAATTTGATTAAGAAAACAAACTCTACGCATTGAAAAATGATTGCTAATATTTTTTTAGGTCCTCCTTCATTATCAATACTGCCTGCAGTCGTCTAGGTATTGATTCGACCATTTTTCCAGTGTACTCTGAGAAATTCTGTCCCAAGCTTCAGTATTTTTTACTTTCAATGTATTTCTATTTGATATTGAGGCACTATTTACTTTATTTTTTAATGTCAACCACAAATTTTCAATAACATTAAAATTTGGTGACTGGGCTGGTGTTTTAATGACATTTCGGCAATTATAAAGCAACTAAGTACTAACCCGATATGACGAGTGTTTTGGATCGTTGTCCTAATAAAACCGGTAATTGTTATTAATACCTAATTTTTGAGCACTAGCAGCGAGATGCTTCGTTAGTATATCGAAGTACATGTATTGGTTCATATTCCCTTTAATAAAATGCATGTTACCTACTCCTGCAGATGACATACACCCCCACATCATCACTACACCTCCACCGTGCTTTACTAGCTTTCATATTTTTATATTATTTTTCCATTGGACCCAAATACGTTTATTTTGGTTTCATCAGCAAATATTGCTGAATTCCAAAAGTTCAAATGTTTGTTAATATGCTCGATAGCAAATACCAATGTAATACGCCTATTTCTTTGGCTAATAAAAGGTTTATTTCTAGCGGTTAGACCATGTAGATTATTCTTTCGTAAGATCCGTCTAATTGTTTTGGGGTTACATTGTTTTCCAAACTGTCTTTTCACCTAATCTCGCAATGTTGTGGCGCTTTATGTAGGATTATTTGCTATTTCTCTGACAATCCATCTTTCCTCACGTTCGGTAAAAATCTCATTTGGAGCTAACCTTGATTTATTTTCAATTCTATTTTCATTTCGGTAACGTTCAGTAACGTGCTGAACTGTTGATGAGCATGTATTTACCATTTTGGATATGTCTCTTTGGTGATATGCATTTCTATGGTGAGTCATAATTAAATTTCTTTTACTAATGGTGAAACTTTACTGAACAGAGCGAATGTGCTCTTCGCTACAATATTTGGTATTTTGTTTCTTAAGTAGTATCGCTAAAGTAGAAATTAAACAATCCTTGGAAATTTTGACACTCCTGTAGATTAAATTGACAGCCTCGTTATATTGAGTGTTTGTTTCTGTCTGTTTCTGTACTCCGTCCGGCTCGCGGAGATAAGAATACGGCCGGGGTCAGAAAGCCCTGCCTGTCGTAAGAGGCGACTAATGGGTAGGAATAGGGAGGTGGAGAGCCGTCGCTTGAGGTGTCAGGTTGGTAGAAACGCACACGGTCGCTCCGGCGACACGGTCACCGGTCTACATTCCTAGTATCCGAGACGAGACTCTCGTGGGACCACTCTACTCCCATTCCAAAAGAGCCTGGTGATGTTGAACGAGCTGGGCCCGTACATACCTCTCCTGACCTTGTATCAGGCGTGGTGTGGGTGCCCCGGCACGTACCCACCGGGAGATCCAAGAGTGGTAGAGGAGAGATCCTCGGCGGCGACCTGTCTACGTGCGAGGTGGAAATTCTTCCGCCTGCCGAGCCTATCCGCCCGTGGTGTGGGAATAACGGGTAGGTGAGGTACTCGCAACACAGGTACTACGGGGAGGGTGAAACCCCCACGTGGTGTGACTTGCACACGCTACGTGGCACCTTCACTTTGGTGTCGGACTCGTAGGGGCAGAGGTTTCACTATGGGCGTATGTCGTGAGATAGGTAGCCCAGGGTCCTGCCAGGTCTTTGTACTTGGAGGGCACGTACCTTAGCAATGTCTGTTTCTGTAGGAATAATTTTAGCAGTACGTAATGTATCTGCGGAATGCTGTGTTTTACTATATTAATTTTTTTGTGATAAACATTTAAATCTCTTTTTTGTTAATCTCAAATTTCTAATGTCAATTCTGCGTTTACAGCAATAAAGGAAACACAATTTTCGTTTCATAATTACAAACTGTGGAAGAGAACGAAGTCAACTAAAGTGTTAGTAGGTAATTTGTCTTGCTCATATGGACATGAAGATAAACATTCTCTAGTCTAGATAAAATGACTCACACGTGCCACAGAATTTAAAGTAACATATTTTGACTAACATCCAGATAATAGTTATAGTTTTTTTGTATTCTTACTAAATCCATTATATGCCATTTAATAATTGCCCAAACTGTTTTCATTTTCGCATAGCGTCGACTTGGCGAGTCGAAGAAAAATTATTAGTAAAATCCCCAGTAGATTTTTTCTTACGCTTTGTTGTAATTTTATTATTTACTCAGTTTCCACAAGAAATCTCTATCGGCTTCCATTATTTATTGAATCTGCTTAGTAAAATTCCTCAGAATACATCAACTTTGAATAATTTCGATTATTTCATGCCGTTTACTCTCAAAGTTTGTAATCAGGGTAGTAATATGAAGTAGAGCTGGTGTTTTAAATAACACTATCAAATGCTGCAGCTATCCAGAAGTTTTCTCCTTGTAGAAGTAGAAATCGTGATAATAAAGTAATGAAAGAAGAAAATATTACTGCATCAACATAATAAAAACCAGCGTCATGTTCAGATTTTATATCACCTTTTAGAGGGTCGTTGTGGTAGGCTATTTGCTATCAAAATTTTGTTTGCATCGATGTTTCTGCATCCAATTCACCACTCTGAAAGTTTTCTGTACTGTTTCATCATTATGTTTACCTTTATTCCTATACCAGGTCGGCTTTACTAATTACATTTCTCACTTGTTGTTTCTCACAAGGTCTTCCTCTCCCACCGCTTCCAGTACCTTGCAACTCAGTGATTCCCCGTAATGGGTGATTATCATTTCAGCATTGAACGTGTCATAACCATTTTGGCATCAATTGGTACCGCGCCCGCGCCTAGACTTCCCCTAATATGTATAAATATATAATTGATTTTGTTACCTTTTTATTTTGATACATGTTTGTGGTGTTTTAAACTATAAAATCAATATTTTTGTAAATAGTTTAAAGAGTGTAATTCCTTAGTATTTTTGTACCAGTGTATTTTTACAATTTTAGAGAACAGAGTGTTACTATCTATATATTTTGGTAAATAATATACATAAATTTGAATGTAATATAAATTATTTTTATTCCTGAGTTTTACTTTTGATTTTTAATACATTTATCTATCTGTCCTTATTGGAACTATTAGCGGAATAAATTATAGCTGTTGGATAAGTGCACATGGTTTTTATCGACCTAGAAAAAGCATATAATACTCAACTTCGACTTATAATAAGGAAGCATTATTATGTATGCGTGCTGTAGACAGTCACTTTCCATTACTCAAACATTAATATCACGACAAACATGTTTTTTAAGATTGGTAGAAGGATCTAATTACCCTTCAAGGAATGTAGGCTGAAATCCTTATATAGTCCGTTCCAATGACGTATAATAAATAGAACCCGCAGCCTTCTATACTTGATATATAATCGAGTATCGTAAAGACCGGGTTGGACCGGGATGGTATACTACAATACTGGAGTGCTCGTTTATTTCCCTCCGTCAAAAGAAAACCCATGAAAAAAAACTAGTTAGAAAATTTATGTTTAAATGATTATGATAACAAAAAACAAAACATTTAATTGAAATTGTGTAGTGAAGTATTCAGTGTAATGTATATAATAGATTTATTAAATAAACTGAACGCCTTCGCCGACTATAACACATAATGTTTATTAAACAATATGCATTTCAAAAATGACTTACCTGAGAAGTGATGTTTGGCTTTTTGAACTTTCGCGACCATAAAAAGAGGCTAAATGGTATTTTACTAAAATATTAAGTAAGTGATCCTCAAAAATAAAAAAAAAATTGGCTTGTCAACTTAGTATCATAACAATAAACATAAACAAAGGTATTCATGTTATGTGAAAGTTTTTACAGAATTGATGAGTTTATATATTAGGTCTATATAGCCTGTATGTCATTGGTCCGTTCGCTCAGCTTTGGAATATTTGGACAGATACATTGTCGAAAACATATAAAACGCCGTCTTCACTCTCGATCGAAGTGCTTCGGACGAAGTGAAGTTAATCGAGGCGAGGTTACTCTTTACATACTAGTCGAGTATACTTCATCTAATTTACTTTCCGTTGTACGTCATAGCCCGTGAGGTCACATCATCGAGTTAGAATCTATGGAGAGGGCATCACGTGACTAAAAACGACCTAACTTCGGCCATATTGTTATGATCGTTTTGACAGATCGTGTAAGATTGTTTACGTTTGTTGTTTTTCGAATATTTCTAGTTTTATAATACTTTTATAAAAACTGTAATATTATATTGTGATAGTGCATAATAATGGTTTCTTGTTCTCAACGTAGTCGCAGTAGCAGAAGCAATGTTAATAAAAAATCTTCAGGAATAACGTTCCACAGGTTAGTATACAAATATGTAAACAAAGTAATGGCCGTACTTCGGAAAATAAATTAATAGTATTCTTAAAAAATCTTGTAAGTAAGGTAGATCGTGCTATTCTTGAGAATACTCAAATATCTTCATCCTAAATATCTTAAAATTTCTTATTAACTACTGCAACATAATTATTTTTATTTCTACACAGTATTTCCATTGTGATATTTGGCAGATATTCAATTTTATTTTTTTTAATAATAACTTTTCTAACTTTGTTAATTGAACTAAATTTTTAAGTGTCAGTTAATTTGTAGCTATCAAATATGTAAGTTCTAAAACGAACGTATTTCTTTTATTTCATACCGTATATTCATTTTACCCTTTAAAATATTATTTATATTATTATCTCTTTCAGATACAACTTGTTATTTGACTGTATTAATTTATCTTTATGTATAATATGTTTAGTGTTTACCGCGGGATAAATAAATCATAGTTTATTAAAAATGTATTGCACTTTTTTAGATTATGATTAAATCTTCTGAATAACTAGTCATATTTGTATAGTAGTTTTAATATTATTGAGTCAGGCCATTGAGCAAAAAGTGCTCGATGAGTCAGGCCCTGATCCCTCCGCCATATTGCTATGATCGCTAGCCACACCTATTGACGCCGTTTTTAATACACACGTTAATATGCTCATAGCTTCTCCATAGATTCTAACTCGATGGGTCACATGATACCAACACGAAATATTTAGGCGGTAGGTGTGTTCTTTTTTAGAATCACTTTGCCGAGTACACTGGCATTACAGCCACTAGACATATTTTTATTGTATACGCGTAGAAATTATATTTAAAGATTTCTATTAATGTTAACTTAAAAAAATAGACAATAATATGTTTCATTTAATTTGTATAAATGCATTATAAAGCGTTTTTATCATTTGTTCGGAATACACTGTAACTGTAATCGAACGAAGGTGATATTTTGGCATAAATTGGTAACACTTATTTGACAGTTGCGGTGTTGACTAATGTTAATAAGTAATGAAAAAAGTGTATGTCAACTTCAATATCTGTCAATGATAATGACGTGCAACGGTAAGCAAATTAGATGGACTGTAATGTAGTGTGAATCTTCGTATTCGAACTTCGGTCCCTTTGACAAGGACGCGAAAAACAGACACAGATCGGAAGTAGAACGAGACGAAGCGAAGTCGCATAAAGTACCTGTCTACACTCTCGTACTCACTGCACTTTGATCAACTTCACGAGTAGTATAGTGGCCACTCAATAGGTAGGCTTTTCCGTCACAAAATAGTGTCAGCCATTTTTTTCGTACAAGTACAATTTTTGTAAACAAATATGTTAGGTTAGATTAGTAATATAAATAATAATAAAGTGCATGTGAACACCTAATTAAGATAAAAAGTACCAAACAAGTATAGTTACTGAAAAAAAAAGATACCTTGTATCTTACCTACATACTTGTACGACATGGACAACGAAGCGATGTCCTTATGGAGTATAAAATAATGATGCACGCTCTAAATCATTTAAAGACAATACATATTATTTTATAAATTTTCCAAAGTCCCTATTACTTTATAAACAATGTTATTTTTTTATTTAATAGGTATTTCTTTAAAAATTTATAAACCAGTGACATATGACGTATAATGTGTATTAGTCATGAATCAAAACTGTACGAGAAACATGGCGTCTGATGAAAAAGCCTTTACAGAAATTCCTCTCACACGAGCAATAGTCAAATACACTTACTGTTGCAGACTTCTTTCATGGAAAAAGAAGAAAAATCATGAATAATGGAAGTGTATATTCAGTAATTTTAATTGAAGATTTTCTGTTTGTAAAAAATAATCGATAATTGACTAAGAAATTCAAAAAACATTAAAATCTTTATTTTAATTGATACAGTTTTATTTTATGAATAATAATTATCAACGTTCACTATCCTACTGAAGAAAAGAACCTAGAAGAAAAAGAAATAGTTATCAACATCTAGACACCGGATACAATCAAGCATAAAAATAATAATGGGGGAGATGAATGCCAAGATGGGAAAAGAAACCGAATACATGGGAACAATAGGTAAGCATAGCCTCCATGATACAATAATGACAATGGAAACCATCTAATGATAGACTTTCTGTTAGCAAAGGAATGATCATAAGCTCAACTTTTTTCCCTAAACGAGACATCCATAACACCGAAGGGGCAAGCAACCAAGCAGATAGATCATACGTTAATAGACAAGAGCGGCAACAAACTTAATGGACCTGAGAACTAGGAGACGGGAGCAGTACGCGATTTGGATCACTTTCTATTACAAATAAAATTTAGATGCTGTATAAACAGACAGGAGAAGACTAAACACCCAAAAACCGAAAAATGAAACCTGGACAACCTGAAAATCCAGAAATACATATCCACGGAATAGTGTATCGATGACATTACTTATTTACATTAGTTCGTGTTCACATTGCGAATACTGGCCAGACTGAAATACGAGAACCTAATGAATGAATGACTGAACTCTACTCCTAATGTTATTATTGTATGTTTACGATTATATAAGATTGGTAATTAGGTCAAATAATGTTTATACAAAAGTGCTTAATATACAAAGATAGATTTATATCCAAAGTTTTATGAAATAAGACACACCTGTGTTTATACAATACGTGTGCTCTAGTTTTTAATTGTTCTAATTTAAGTGGGTAAACAATTTACCTGACAATTTTAGTTGGTGGGTTCTGAGCCGCATATAAATTTGACGAAATTATAATAAGGAAAATAAAGATTGGAAAACATGGCTAGAAAAAACTATACAGACACTGTACTGAACTTAGCAGCCCAATAGCAGCTTTACTTGTACAAAAGTTGAGCACGTCTGGTTTTCTGGCTAGAAAACATGTCGATGACTCTATTGTTAATGTTAGGAATTTTACCAAGTACTCCCTTATGAACCGAACAGACAGCCAGTGAATTCAGTCTGTCTTGGACCATAGTATTTCGAAGAAAAGCTTTAATTCTTTTTAAAGTGCTGAAAGTCGCTCTGCTTCCGCTGTTGAAACTGAAGTGGTTAATGAAATTTGTAATAGTTTATATACTTCAGAAACTGATTCTTCAAAGGAATACTGGACGAAAAAACTAAAGAGTTCACTGACTGTACTTACACATATTTTTGAATGTGTCTGTGTGATATATCACCAGAAGTGCATTTTTCAATTTATCTTTACAAATTAAGAGATTGTAATTTAACGCAAAAGTACTGATTAAGGTATATTGAAACACTTCTCTAAATATAGGAAAATATTTTGGGTCAATACTTTCAAAAGTGGCAAATATTTCTTGTTGTTGAAATTGGGTTTTAAGTTCTTCTTCTTCTTCGTCTAGCCATTCACGTCCACATCTGAACATAAGCCTCTTCAAGTCTTCCTTTCCATTGTTTTTTATTGTACGCTACTTGTAGCCAATTTTTCCCGGCAGTCCTTTTCAGATCATCTGTCCATCTCATAGGAGGTCTGCCTCTGGATCTTTTGTGTTGGTATGGTCTCCAGGTTAAAATTGATCTGTGCCATTTGTTTAGATCGCTCCTAGCTACATGTCCAGCGTATTCCCATTTCAACTTTAATGATTTTTGCACCACATCGGTGACTTTGGTTTTCTGTCTTATCCATGTGTTTGTTTTCTTGTCCTTAAGTGATATACCTAGCATTGCTCTTTCCATCGCGTGTTGAGTGACTCTAAGTATATTCATATTCTTTTTTGTGATTGTCCATGTTTGTGCCGCATAAGTTAATACCCGAATAATGCATGCATCAAAAACTTTAGATCTAAGATGTAATTGAATTTGTTGATTTCTGAGTATATAGTTCAGTTTACCGAATGCTGCCCAAGCTAACTTTCTTCTTCTTTTTATTTCTTCAGTTTGAATTTCCCTATTTAGTATTATTTTTTTGTCCCAAGTATATATATTCTTCAACTTTTTCTATAACTTTATCGTTTATTATTGTCACGGTGTCTTCGGAGTGCATGACTTTTGTTTTGTTTAAATTCATTTTCAGTCCTATTTTAGAAGATTCGGTATGTAGTTCTAAAAGCATGGTTTGCATTTCTTGTAGGTCAGTAGCTATCAGGATTATGTCATCTGCAAATCGTAGATTACTGAGGTAGCGGCCATTGATGTTTATTCCCTTATATTTCCAATTTAGGGTTTTAAAAACGTCCTCCAAAACTAAGGTGAACAGTTTGGGTGATAAAGTATCTCTCTGTTTGAGTCCCCTGTTTAATGGTACAGGGTTCGTGTGTTCAATTTCATTTAGGTAGTATGTAGCTGTAGCTTGGTTCATAGTTTCTTTTATTAAGTTAACATATCTGCTGTCTGCTGGGTTTTAAGTTAATTAACCAAAATATCACATACTTCTTTGGCATCGGCGGTGAGATTTACTTCAGAGCCATATTTATATCGTTCTGTTAACGATTTAATTTGATCCATTCCTATATTTTGTCGTATTTCGGATACAGTTGTTTCAAAGTGGTGGAATTCATTAGATATTGTCACTGTATTGATATTTCGCATCTGACCCAAACAGCACAGTACGTTTTGAGTACGTACAATTTTGGTACTGTACATACATTATGTAAAATGTACGTTTTAAGTATGTACACTGCGGTACATACCATTACGTACAGAAAAGTACGTACTATTACGTCTTAAGTATGTACCGTGAGAAAGAAGAGCTAAACATATTTATTATGTTAGGTTATGTTAACCTAACCTAATTTGTTTGGTTAGGAATTTTCCACCTCGAGTGCTCGAGTACAGTTTTGATGTGATAATTCATTGCAAGACAGTTTCATTTAGATTTTTTTAAATTATTTTTGGTGTTTGTGCTTATAGTGTGGTTTCCTGTTATCTTATTCAGTCGAGTGTTTTTTAACTTATATAGTCATACTGAAAAATGTATTTTGTGGGTGAGGAAGTATATTTAAAACAAAACCATTTGGTAAACTTTAAGATTTATAAGTTTTACTTGTTTTTGTAAGTACTTCAAATATAAATAATAAAGATATATTCACCTATATTTACTTTTATTTACATAAATCATCATAAGTGTGTATGGTATGTACATAATATGTATATATAGTATGTACTACCTACATACCTTCAATATGTACTAGGTACGTACCTTCAGTATGTACTAGGTATGTACAATAAATTGGAAAATTGTACGTCTTATGTACGTATTAAGTACGTACTTCGTACAGCAAAGAACGTACATTGTACATACTTTATGTCCCATCAGTACGTACTTAGTTTGTCTTATGTACGTACTTGTGCTTACTGGGGAATTGCTTGGTATAAAATATCAACATGCTTCATGAGTTCATAGAAGAAATGTTTATAGGCTTCTCTCGTTGTTGTATAATCCCAATCATATTTTCCTTCTCGATCTTCTCAAAGCATTGCAATAATTTAGATTTATTTTCATGAATAGTGTTCGCGACACGCGATCGGAAGTTCCACCTCGTTTTAGAAATAGTAGGAATGCGATTATTAGAGACTGACCACAAAAGGTCACTGCTTTTAGGTGAAGTAGAAAAAAAATATAGTGAATCAAGTAATATTGGTGAAAAATAACTGAATTAACTGATTTTATATTCTTGCTATAATAACTTTTTATTATATAAATTTAGTAACAGTGTAGATACTTCGCATAAGGGTAATAATTGTGCATCAGGATCTGAACATGACTTTCTTTCCAATATTGAAAGGTGATGAAAGGCATTTTTTAGAACCTCACTGAGGACGTAAGCTGTTCGATCTTAATCTTACATGTCTTCAAAGCGCAAAAACCGTTTAACAGGTTAATCACCCTTAATATATCGCAAAATAATAACAAATTGATTTTTGCAGTATATGTCTGTTGTTTTATTAGCTTCTAAAGCTACATAAAACTGGCAGAATTAATATCGTTGCATAATTCTTCATAATAAACCTTATGCATGCAATCCCAAAGTTCATTCTATATAATATGTGAGGTTTATTTAAAAACTAATGTACTTACTTACTACTTAAATGTTCTTCTAATACACTATCAAGATTACTAAGCAAGGATAATAAATCTAAAAAATTTCCACAATTTGCTGATTCTTGTGCTTCATTGTGTCCTCTCAATACTAGTTCATGACTGCCGCAATACTTTAAACATTCAATAACTCGATTTTATATGGGCCTATTCTTTGTGACCTATTAATTGTGTGTCTGAACTGAAATTTTATGAGCAGAGTCCATCACTGAAGCAATGTTGGCAGTTCCAAATAGTTTAAATTTACTTGCATTTTCTAAATGAAGAGCACTTTCTTCGTGTTTTTTTAATTTTCTCACTTAAATGTTCGAGACCTTTACAACCTACAGTTGTCCAAAACCCTTCGCCAAGAAACAATTAACATTAAAAACGGAATAAACTTTATTTCTCTTCACTCACTGTTAACCTCGATGTTTTACCAAACCACCTGTTACAGAATTTTCTCTTTTTCTTACGATCTAGTTGTGTAAATGTAAAGTCATTTGGTTGATACGCACCAAATCGTTTAATTTAATATTTTCCTCTATCCTTAACGTATGAAAAGGACTTTGTAATAAATAGTCTGCTTTGTTCATTTTAAATTAACGTTATTACACCAAAATAGCATATTAATTACACAGACGGGCCAGCCAAAACGGGCCCCTAATTAGTTTATACGGTCTGCCTAGGATAATTGACGACAGCAGAAAAACATAAGCAATACGATACAGCCGATACGTGATTGCAACGGCGTTGTCTGTGATTACAACTGTAGGTACTGTGCGTGATTAAACAATATATTATTTTTGTATCAGGAGGGAAAAACGATGTACATTAGCAAATAAATTATTTAATGCATATTTATATAAAATAAAATCGTAACTAAAAATCTACATGTATTACATATGTTTTGGTGGGTCCCGGCCCTAAGGACTCTCCGCCACTGCTAGCGACTAACATGATTTTTTATAAAGCTTTTCCACCACCGAATTTTATATTTTAGCTATTTTCTACCTACTGTCAAAATTTCAAGTAAATCGATGAATATAAAAAAATTCAGAGGTTTTTTACTATTTTTAGCGACATGTCCTGGACTAATGGGATGGAAGTAAAATATATCATGAAGAAGACAAAAATAAAGAATAGACATATACCTACTGGCATAGGATTTTATTTTAAGTTGAAAAATAATTTAATATAATATAATGTATACCTACGTAACTATAAAGATAAAAAATTGAATAAACTAAATTAAAGTTATGTTATTTCTTGTGTTTCTTTTCTTCTTCGTTTGCAAAAATATTATCTAATTGAGTTTTAATCTCTACTAAAATCTTAAGTATATCTTCATTAGTTTCGGCTATTCTTAAAATTGCATCTCTTTCCTTGTTTCTATTCAAATAAAACTTTTTTCTCAATGTAGATATAAAAAACGGCATTTGTTTGGCATTAGAGTATTCCTTAGCATAGTAATAATTTCCCGAAACACATTTTGTGACTCGAATGATCAAACTTACGACCTCCTCTTTTCTCCCGTAGGCTATGAAATTTTTGCAAAGTTCTTGAATGAACCATGATCCGGTATATGGACTTCTAAATGCACAGTTACCTAAAAAGAATTATTTTAAAATAACTATCATATAATTTCAGAGCAAGTCAAAACTATTTGTATAAATGTGCCTTCATAAATACTGCTGTGGAAAAATATACAGTGTGCTAAATTTTTTATTGAACTGCGTTTTATTTTATTTAGAATGTTTTAAAGGACAGGGTATAATATGAACAATAAAAGAGAGACAACCGAAGTATTTTAGTTACATAATAGTCAAGTCGTCAGAGATTTGACCTCTAATAGTTATACGAAAAAGCTAAATTCTGCAGAAGTTTATTAGTTTTAAACTAAAATTCTGCACGAATAACGAACTAAGAATAAACAACAAGTTTTTGGACCACAAAGACCAACACAAATATACATTTAATTTAATAACATTCGTGGACAAAAATCTATGATAGATTATGTTATAACCAACAGAGATTATACATTCATCGAAAATAATCGACGTTAGATGCCTCATCTCAGCAGATGGAGGTAGCGACCATAGCCTAGTATTATGTAAAATAAGAATCATCCTGAAATACTTCCCACCCAAGTGGAAGGACTAAATACGGAATCCACGGAATACTCATACAGGAAAAGAGTATCAGAAAAGATAGCTGGGAATGAAATATTAGAAAACGATAACATCGAGGAAAGCTGGGAAAAACTCAAAAATAACATAATTAACGCAGCAACAGAATCACAAGAGAAAAGCCTTTTTACAATACAGAACACAACAAACACAACAGGCATACAACAACTATAAACGAATCAGAAATGAAACGAATACTTTAGGTAGACAAATAAAAAGGGAACACTAGCAGAGCTTCATAAAACAGATGGAACACGGCTTATTCGGAACACAAAAAGAAATATGGAGAATGATCAGAGGACAAAGAAAAGAGATGAACGAACTAATAAAAACGAAACACATTCAGAAGGAAACATGGGTAGACTACTTTTGATCCCTATTTTCTAAAGGTGACGATAATTAACCACCAACACCAGAGGTGACGACAAACGAAGAAATAAATATTGAAGAGGAAGAGGGAAAGGAAGCATTAAGGAAATTGAAAAATAGAAAATCACCAGGAGAGGACAGAATACCGAACGAACCCCTAAAGTACTTAGAACTAGATCTGACCAAACAACTATTAAAACTAATCCAAAAAATAATAGAACAAAACAGAATTCCCCAAAAATGGAGATCAGGCATCCTAATACCTCTCTTCAAAAAGGACTCGGAAAATTACAGAGGAATTAATTTATTAAACACAACACTAAAATTAACAACCAAAGTGATAACAAATAAACGGAATGAAATTATAACACTAGCAGAAGAACAACAAGGTGTTAGGTCGGGAAGATCATGCACCGTCGCTATATTTATAATGAGGCAAGTGTAAGAGAAATCATTAAAATACAACAAACCGGCATATCTAGATTTCGTGGACCTTAATAAGGCATTTGACCGGGTCAAATTAAAAGACGTTATCCACTTATTCTACGCAAAAGAGATATCTCTAAGAATAATCAAAACGATCGAAAATACCTACCAAAACAACACAATAAAAGTAAAATTAGAAGAAGAACTAACTGACCCTATTGAAGCTGGAATGGGATAAGACAGGGAGATTCCCTGAGTCCTCTATTGTTCAACCTGATTGTGGATGAAATAATAAAAAAAGTAAGAACTTAAAAAGGATACCAAATGGGAGAAAAACAACTTAAAATAATCTGCTATGCAGACGATGCAATACTACTCTCTCAAAGTGAAGATGATTTACAATGTATGCTGCACCAATTTAATATAACCGCCAGAAAATTTAACATGTTAAGTTTCCTCAAAAAAAGACAAAATGCATGGTTACAACAGCAAATTTACTAAGATGTAAATTGGAGCTGGAAGGTCAGATAATAGAACAAGTGATGTAGTTTAAATATCTAGGCATCACATTATCTAGCTACGGAAAGCTCTAACTGAAGTGGAAGATCAAGTTAATAGAGCAAACAAAGCCGCAGGCTGTCTATATGAAACAATAGGGAGAAATAAAAATATCGGGAAAGAAACGAAAGGCAGAATTTATAAAACAGTCATCAGTCCAATAATGGCATACGCGGCAGAAACAAGACCTGACACATAGAGGACAAAAAGGATATTAGAAACAGCAGAGATAAAAACACTTAGAAAAATTGATGGTAAAACACTATGGGACAGAGCTAGAAGTACAGATATACTCAGATGCAAGGTGAAGAACATCAAGAACTGGGTAAGAAATAGAAGAATAGAATGTAACGATCATATAAGCCGAATGACAACAAATAGAGTAGTAAAGACGGCAAGAGACAATTCGCCAATAGGAAGACGATCAGTAAGAAGACCCCAAAAACGATGGAGCGACAACTTACTGGAGGCACACTGAAAAACAGACAGCCATTTGCCGTTTTTTACGATTCTCATGAGATCAATAAAATTTATCACTTCCATTAACCGGTCGCTGTAGAATTTCCATTGTTAGAGCCTAAGGTGCATCACACACCAAAGCCGAGTCGAGCCGGGCCGGGTAAAGCGATGTGACGGCAGGCCCGAGTGAAATCGGCCTGCGTTCGCATTGAAACCGATTCGCTATTAGTTCAAGTTAAATCAGCCTCATTGTCGGTTGAAATTATTTAGTGCAATAATAATGTTATCAACTCTGATGAAGACGATTCTACTAGATAGTTCTTCACTTGATGACGAATGTGTGGGAGAACGAAGGCGATACTGGACTCGCAATATCAATAAAGGTCAAGAGACTAGTGGACAGTTCTTAACTCTATACGAGAAGATGAATAAAGATTTTGGAGATATTTTAGAATGGGTACCCCTACAGTTGATTATATACTGGAATTCATTTGTCCATAAATCGTCAAAAGAAATACGAACTACAGACAAATTATTTCATGTGAAGAAAGGCTGATGGTGACTATTCGGTAAGTAACCAAGATTTTAAATAAATTTTTAATTACTTTTAACTTTGTATTTTTCTTTATCTACAAGTGTAAAGGGGTGTAAAAACAACGTAGTTATATGTTTTTAAAAATTGTATTGATAAAAATCGGTAAACAAAAATAAGAACAAATGAAGTGGCCTAAATAGTATTTACAAATAGGGGCCTATTCAGATATTATACATATATATTTAACCTATATTTTGTCATCGGAAAAAGTATAAATTAAAGTTGAATCGTCTCCTGAATTGGCATTACTGGGTTTCTGGTTATTCTCAATGTCCTTCACTACAATTTCCATAATTTTATTTTTCAGAGAAACATTTGTGAATTTATAGGAAGGCTGCTAATGGGGTCTTTGAGGGTCATCAGAAAATGATAAGTTGAATGTTTCTCGTCTTCTTTTCTTTCCATTGATTTCATGATGTCCAATTTTTCTTTTTTGATATGCAACCTTTCTCCTTCTTCTGCTGCAATACCTTTGCCTTTTCTACCTATACTTGAATTTAAAGAAGTTGAAGCTGCAGGAGATATAGAGACACCAGTTTCGATATGCAACCTTTCTCCTTATTCTGCTGCAATGCCTTTGCGTTTTATACCTACACTTGAACTCAAAGAAGTTGAAGCTGCAGAAGATATAGAGACATCAGTGGGCGATTGTGGACAACTCATCCCCCCTCTAACAATAGACTCTGTTTCACGATGGGGCTTATTTCTTGAGGTAGTCACTGATTCATATTTATTTGAGTAGTAGGGGAGAGTCCCACAGTACCGGCCGGCATACAGTACCGGCCAGTTGAAAGTTCTACAAACCTATAATAGATGGTACGGTGATGATTATCGGTATTAGTGCTAGACACTCCTATAAGTACAAGCCCAGCGCGGTGTCAACTTGTCGCGACAGGATTCTTGTCAGTGCAAAGATTTGTGTTGGGCATCATAGACGTACACTGCATATTTAAAATTCTGTTGGTGATTTTCAACATTTAAAGATCCAGTTTAAAACAAATAACTCCTGGTATGTATAGTGTACTTATATAACTATAAAAAAGTATACTTTAAATTAATATTTGTGCGTTTGTTTTTACCTGTAAACAAACTTTTTTTTTTTTTCGTTTCCTCCAGTACCGGCCACTGCATTGTCCTGCAGTACCGGCCAATAATAAAGTTCGTTTTTAAAAGATTTCTTTTACTTACAGGTACGCAAAAATGCCAAGTGATAAAAATAATGTTCATGTGAGGCAAAAAAAGGGCAGCTGGGATCCTGCGAACATGCGAAAAGCCGTGGAAAAGGTACTGAATAATGAGATGAGTGCACGCCAAGCTGCCGAACGCTATCAGATACCACGAACTACATTGAATGACAGAGTAAGTGCTATTAAAAATAATAAAGAGATATCCATTGAGCCAGTTATGGGTCGTTTTCACAATACTTTTTCACCTGAACATGAAGAAACATTGGCGACACATGTTAAAGACTTGGCCAATAGACTAATGCCTTTAAACAGGCAAGAATTTTTACGTCTTGCTTTTCAACTGGCAGAGAAGTTGAAGTTACCTCACCAGTTTAATAAAGAATGGCAGGGAAAAACTATTATTATTCTTTTATGAAAAGACATAGTGATTTATCATTGCGGAGTGCTGAATCAACGAGCTTAATGAGAGCAGTAGGATTTAACAGACCTCAGGTTGAGCGTTTTTTTGATGGTTTAGAGACTTTGATACAGAGGTTTAAATTCACTCCTTATAAAATATGGAATTGCGACGAGACTGGTGTCGGCATTGTCCAAAAACATGCCAAAGTTTTAGCTACTAACAACCAAAAACAAGTAGGAAAACTGACTTCAGCAGAACGTGGAAAGAACGTGACGGTGCTTTTTGCAATGAGCACTGGAGGTCAATTTGTTCCACCATATTTTATATTTTCATGAGTCCGAATGAATGAAAGACTAATGGTTAACGCCCCAAATGAGAGCGTAGGCGAAGCTCAGCCAAACGGCTGGATGAATGCCGAATTATTTTTAAAATGGAGGCATCATTTTGTGCAGTATTCTAATCCTACAGCCGAGAATCCAGTTCTCCTGATTTTAGATAGACATGCGAGTCATAAGGACTTAGATGTTATTAAATTTGCCCGGAAAAATAACATCCATATGCTTAGCACCCCACCACATACGACCCATAAGCTACAGCCACTAGATCGTACGTTCATGAAGCCATTTAAATCTGCTTATAATAATGCATGTGACTTGTGGATGAGATTAAATCCCGGTATTAGAATCAGTGAATACGAGATTGCTGGTTTAGTTGCTTCAGCTTTTAATCGAGTTTCTCGAATGGAAATCGCAGTTAGTGGCTTTCGTTGCACAGGCATACACCCCTTTGATAAAAATGTCTTTAATGATTTGGACTTTATTTGTTCTAACATAACCAACATTACAGAACAACAATCAACGTCAGAATCATTGCCTTCATCTTCCCAACTGCTAGAAGCAACACCTTCAACATCAGAACCGTTGCCTTCATCTTCCCAACTGCTAGAACCAACATCTACTACTCCTGCTCCTGATCTCGTAGCCCATATTACAAATTCTGTGCATTCCCACAACCAAACTACTCTTGCTAATGGAGAATCACAAATTGCTTTTTTGCGGCAATTAGAATCTCAAGAAGAAGCTACAATTGACCTATCCACAGACAATTTTAAAGCTGCACTTACAGAACTCTCACCGGTTCCTGAGGCTTCTAAAAGAAGAGCAACTGCCCGGAGTCGTAAAGCTGAAAAAAGCGAAATTATAACTGGTTCTCCATACAAAAAAATGCTGGAAGAGAAAAAAGCAGGCAAAACAAGCGTCGAATCACTTAAACGAGGGAAGAATTTACTTGTGGAAAATGACGTTAACAAAAAAAATAAGGTCCCAGGAAAATATGTTCAAAAAGGTAAAAGCTTGTTGTCAGGAAGATATGTTAGTAAGAAAAGTAGGAAAAATAAAGATGAAAACCTACCTCCTCCTAGCAGACCGGTTGAAGAAGAGACAGTTTGTCCTTTGTGCACTGAATCTCATGAAGAGGATTGGATACAGTGTGGAAACTGTAATATTTGGGTTCATGAGGCTTGTGCGAACATATCAGAGCTATCCAAACAATATATTTGTGATTTCTGTATTGTTTAATTGGTAATATATTTACTGGCCGGTACTGGAGACCAATTTTATAAAGTTTGATTTTTCCTTATCTTTAATTTTCATTAATAAAGAGATTATTTTGAAACATTATGATTGTTTATTACTTTCATTGACAGCATAATAGTCCTTTCATACAAGACAGGAAGTATTAAACATGTACCTTTTAGCATTTTGATTTTTTTGTTGATAAACCTTAAGGTGACGGTACTGTAGGACTCTCCCCTATCTGTCATATAAGTTTTCAGAAGTTAATGAAACTGATGAGGCAGTTAGTTTTTAATTTTAAAGAGTAGACCTTTATTCGAGATTTTATCTAACACCTGACTTCTTTAAAAACAATGCTGCTCAGTAATATCGTTCATTTTAGAAGTCATGGATAGGTTTGGCTTTTCTATGGACTTATTCTACAGTTCCAAGTTCTTGTTTTAATCCAACTTGATGTTCCGAGACCAGGTTTCAGGTTTTTGCTATGCAGGATTCATTTGATGCGTTTCATTATTAATTTCACTAATAATTTTGAGAGCACTTGTAAAAAACTTATTGGTCTATATGATGTTAATTCTTCTAGTTTATTTCCTGGTTTGGGAATCATAGCAATAGCTAAATTATAACTGATTTGAAACATAGTTTAACGTTATTATTGCGTTAAAAATTCGTAATGCTGTATTAATCCTTTCTTTGTTAATGTTTACAGTATCTTGCCTGTTATCAGGATTCGCTGTCTAATATATTCTCTCAAAAATTTAATTCTTTTGTGAACCACACCACTCCTTTCGCATAAAAGTAACCTATTATTTTCTTTTTTGAATTTAAATCCTAAATCTCGTCAACACTTTCCAAAGGCTAGTCCTCTTAATTTCAGAAACTTGTCTTTCTCTTATTTTGGCCAGTAAAGTATCTAAACTGGCATATTGATTGTTTTCAAGCATTCGATACAAAATATTGCAAGTTTTAATTTTTCTATATCAGGTAAGTCAATGCTCCTAGAATGTTTATATACTCAGTCTGTGGTACTCAACCACAGTAAGATCTTCTTGAGAATCTCTGACAGTCTTCATTACAGTTTTTACCTTACTTTCACTTATCACGAATGCGTCATAAACGCGTTGATTTATACATAATAATGTCTTTAAAGGTCCACCATTGTCTTTTTCCATGGTAAAGTATTAATGCACATTTGCAATTAATTCATCAATATTCAACTTACGTCTAGGCATGATGGTCACTTGAAACTACACGTTTGAATTACAATATACTGAGTTTAGATCAATATGACAGAAACTTTCTAACTGTTGTGCTTGGGAGGTAAAATATAATATAACCGCTTACAAAGATCCTAAACACATTAAGCAAATTAGCCTAATGATCATTAGGAAAGCCGATTGTAATTTACTTATGTTTGATAAAAAGTTTAGAAATGATTGGAAACCGTACATAAACAAATTAAAATGTTTCCCCCAATTATTTTATTTTTAGTACTTTAGTATTTTTATTTGAAAATAAAAAGTTAAATATATTTACCAAAACCCTAATTTTAACCCGTAATCGCATACATCTCAAAAATGGTACATTCTAACAGACCTATGGTCAATCTAACCACCACTATTTAAATTCACAAAGTGTTGTCGCGGTAGTATTTGATTCAAAAAAAATTAATAAACAAGTAGGTGAAAGAAATTTACGTTAAATAACATTATGCAAGAACACTATTTATTAAAAAAAATGTAACAAAATATGCAAAACTTTGAACAACGGGTTAATGGCACATAGTATATTTATTTTATACCTAAAATTTAACAAAGTGTTAAACATTATGGAGAACACCAGTGCCTTTTACTACAACGAAAGCTTCTCTGCAAATTCCGTTAATCGTTTAGAGGTTGGTTAAATGTACTGTAGGTCTTTAGGTTAAACACAGACAGGGCGGTTTGCGCCGCGTCTGCGCCTCGTCGGCTGCCGCGCGGCTTAAAACACATTAGGCGGTTTAACAGTGGCAGTAGTTTTACCATTGTATTCGGTGTTGTCAAATTTAGTCGAGTTTTCGACGTAGAATGGTATAATTATGTCTCTAGAATCATCTAGTGAAAGTGACGACGATTTGTTTTTCCTAATAAGTGCAAGTTTATTTTATATTAGATCAAAGAAGAAGAAGAAACGCAGGTATTGGATACATCCCACAGTAAATGAACGAAAAAATAAAGGAATGTTTTACACGTTAGTTAAAGAAATTAAAGATGACCCAGAAAAGTTTTTAAATTTTATCCGAATGTCTAAGCAATCTTTTCAAGAGCTATTAGAAATTATTAAAGAGGTATGCTCAAGAAATAACACCCATATGAGAGAAAGCATATCACCAGAAGAAAAACTAATAATAACACCAAGGTAAGTTAACTAAGTAGTTGTCACATACTTTTTAAGTATCTAAAATATATTTGTAATTTTAACTCGTTGACTGCGCATGTTTTGTGATTTTTATTATGTATGCATTATTTATGTGTTTTGTTTATTTAGCTTTTAACAATTTTTCTCCCGTTTATTGTATTGTTTTTTAAATACAAAAAAAATATAGGAAAAATACATTTTATAAAATAAATTTTTAATTTTAATTAATTTATCGATATCTATAGCTTCCATAATCTATAAAAAATTTGGCAAACACTCACAAAAGCAACCAAATAAAACCGCTGCAAAACAGTCACACGTCTGTGTTAAAGCACGAGATATATTTTTCTGATGTGCCGTCAGAAGTCATAAAACCGCCGACGGCGCATGGTACTCAGCATAGGCCGCGCGGCGGCCGACGCGGCGAGCTGACGAACGACGGCTCGTCTGTGTTGCACAACATAAGTACCATAGACGAGAGACCGCTTTCAACACCGACGCGGCGAAAACCGCCCTGTTTGTGTTTAACCTTAGTCTACCTGTTGATTTCGACAAAATTATACAGTCACAGCATACTATTTGTACTATTGTACTAAAGCTGTGCATACAGCACAACAATAAGAGGCTGTTTTAGGATTAATCTCATTATACTATTTGTAAATTTATTGTATTTAAATTTCATTTGGGAAGGTCATTTAGTACCCTATTTATTTCGTACAATTTTTTCAATAGTCATGGATGACATCTACCTTTTCAGTGTTATTTCTAAAAGAATACTAAACTGATGACATTAAATTAAAAAAATTAAATTTCACATTGCTAAAATTTTATATTTTTTAAGAAAAGTTTTGACATATCACGAGTTTTATGCATAAAATCGTTCCGACTTACCTTCTGTAGATGAATGGACTATTAAGAGATCATTATATAGAATATCCGGTGAGAATGTTGAAGAGGGTGTTAAAACCTCTGATTTCGGTGACTCATTTCCAACTGTGGTAAAGTTTTCGCCCTTACAAGCCTACAAATAATTTAATTTAATAATAAAGACGTATAGTACATCCACTAATAATTTTCCAACATAAACATGTCTCATTCTGGTATCAAAGAGACCGCCTTTCAAATCAAGGTTGTCAGACATATTTCCTAAAATTCCTAAGGTTATATTTAAAAAATATTCTCTATTCCCTATTCGTTATTATTCAATTGCTAGTCAACGAACGACACTCTTAAAAAATAATATAAACATATTCTCAAAAAATATATATATATATATATAAATTAATTAACTAGGTACTAATATTTCCATGGACTCTTCACTAATGAATTAAAGCAACCGTGAACTTTGTATATATTACTTATATTCTAAGTAATTTTCGAATATTGGCAACATTGTAGTCTGGAGAGAATTTGAACGTTCGACGTTGCCCTGTTGGTGAATTTAGCGGTAATACTTTTATAGATATAATGATCGACTTTTAAGAAATCAGACAACTTAGAATCCAAGTTCTCAAAAACGGTTTCAAGAATTGTATTATTTTTTTCCAAATTTCATTGATTTTATACCTTACCCGGAAACATGAAAAATTGCAGATATATTAATAATGGTATTAAGGTTATATTCACTAATTTTAAACTCATGCATTATGGCAACAGCGCGAAGCGCAAAGCCGTAAATTCTAATGAACACCTGTTTGTCTGGCTATGACACCCTAAAATATTTCCTTTTGCAGAGGCGGAGGCTTATTATAAGGTATAGGTAATATAAGTTATAAGTAATATTATATTTTTCTAGGATGGCATTTTTTAAGATGCATCAACTTCTGTGTTATCAATAAATAATGACAATTATGTTAATGACAGCTCTGAATTAAAAAATAAAGATTTGCACGTACAATCCCAAAGAATAGTTTTAAATATGTATGAGTGTTTGAAAAAAGAAAATATTGGGATGGCTGATAATGCAATTGTTTCGAGAATTCATGTATTAAAAAAATCGGGTATAAGACGATATATACAATTATTAAATTAGGCACAGTTACAGATCATTCCTTAAAACGAAAGCGACCAAATAAAAAATTGGGTAGGATTGACACTGCTGCAAAAGACGTTATTCAGCGAACAGTTTACAATTGATAATGCAATTGTTTCGAGAATTCATGTATTAAAAAAATCGGGTATAAGACGATATATACAATTATTAAATTAGGCACAGTTACAGATCATTCCTTAAAACGAAAGCGACCAAATAAAAAATTGGGTAGGATTGACACTGCTGCAAAAGACGTTATTCAGCGAACAGTTTACAATTTTTACAAAGAAAATAGAGTGCCTACTTTAGAACTGATTCGTGAAAAATTAAGAGATTTCCCTGAATATAATTATATATTCCGCCGAATTCAGTGATTGTTATGGATAATGCGTCGGATCATTCCCGCATATTAAATAAAATACCTAATAATAACACGAAAAAGGACGAAATTTTAAAATTTATGCAACTTAAAAACATCACTGTTCCTAAAAAGATTCCAGTAAAGAAAGAATTAATTAGAATGATCAAAAGTCGGAATTTTAAAAACGAATACGTTATTGACACCATTTGCAGCAGACACGGCCATACTCTTTTGCGATTACCCTCATACTATTGCATTTTTAATCCAATTGAAATGGTTTGGGGTACCGTAAAAAAACGATTGCGAAAATATAATCAGTCACCAACATTAAGCGCAATGGCCATTGAGAATATTCGAGAAATAATTAGTGGCATTAATAGCGATGTGTGGAAAAATTGCGAAGCTCATGTTGTAAAAATAGAAAACGAATATCCTGTTTTACCGGCAATAGCACCAATAGTTATCCAACCTGGGAACGATTCGACTTCAGAAGACTCTGACGATTCTTTTCAGTCCTTCTAATTAATTTCTTTACAGCTATCACGATGCATCTTGAACACTAGTATTCATTATTATACAGTGTGTCGCATTTAAGATGAAGACACCTCTATATATCAGCTACTAAAATACATACAGATTTGACATTTTGCACAGTCATACATGTTGATAGTGCACATTTTTTTAAGATAGTCATCTGAAATTTAAATTTTAAACGCGGCTTACTGCGAATCCACAAACAGGGTAAATTTTCGATATTTTGCTTCGCGTTAGAGAAATCGGAAAAACTTATTTGGAAAAGTTGTTCCACTTATTGTAACCGCGCATACCAAATTTCATGACAAAATTCGCAATTTTAGTTTTTCAGTATTATTTGTAATCTCGATCCTAAATCTACAATTGGCTGTCTAAAGATGCATCTCGGGACAGCCAACTGTCTGTTTTAGAATCCTGACTACAATTGAAGAGCTTATTTCCAAAGTGTCTTACATCCATATAATGAAATCCATGAAATTACAGATTTTTATACAAATTTAACATACAAATTATACAATTTTACAATTTTCATATGCACTTTTAAATGGTAAATAAGAAGTTGTTTTGGTACATATAACTTTATTCTAGACTTGAAGAAATCTATAAAGTTTAAAAAAAGAAAATTTAAAAAATCGAAATTTTGGATTTAAGACACTTTGGAAATAAGCTCTTCAATTAATGAAAAAAGTAAAAGTGCGAATTTTGACATAAAACTTTGTTATGTGGGGTTATAATAATATTTGGAACATCTTTTCCAAATAACTTTTTCAGATATCTCTAACTCGAAGCAAAATATTGAAGATTCACCCTGTTTGTGCATTAACAGTAGGCCGTGTTTAAAAATTAATTTTCAGTTGACTATCTTAATTGCTGGATAGACAATCTTTTAAAATTTTCTGACAGAATGAGCCATTATTTACAGATAATTGTAAAAAAATATTATGGTTTATGTAAAAACTAAATAATAAGTCCAATATTCTTATAAATCACTAAAATTAACAAGCTTTAATTTGAAAGAATTAATTTGTTATTTATTCGATGTTGTGAGCCCGCTCCCATTTGAAAAAAAAAACTGATTCTGTCCTTTGAAGAGTCCTATTCAAAAATGCCCCGTTTAAACAAATCGAAGGTTGAAGGGTGCCGGACATTTTTGCCGGAAACAATTCAAATTCAAAAGATCACCTTTTTCTGCTACAAAAAATATTGCTCCGATTTCTCACCAAAATCAATGTTGATACTTTAGTTTAGATACTCTTGAATCTCAAAAATACTCATTTACATATTTTTCAAGCCTCGAAAATGCATATTAGGTATCGCATTTTTCGGATTTTAAATCGCCTATATCTCCAAAACTATTAACTTTTGAGAAAAATGACATAGATTTTATTTAGAGTCACCCAAAAACCTAAAAAATATTTTTTGGAGCACAAAAGGTGGTATTTTGAATTTGTTTAAAAAATTGTTTAAACAATTTCTGCCCAAAAATTGAGAAATTTTCCTGAATATAATTATGTAAAAATTAATAAAAATTATATGATTTTTCTTGAAATATGCGTTTGATAACTGATCCCTTTTCTTAATTTCCACGCCAATGGTCGGCATTGACATCAAAGAATCTCAAAAGCCGACGCTTGGCAAATTGACGATGGAAAAAGTATACCTCAACAGCAATTGATAAATATAAATATATCATCATTATCATCATCATTCTCAGCGAGAGTAGTTCTGAGAGTATTCTACCGAGTATGGTGTAGCCTCCCTTACATAGTCGTTCTTTATTTCTACTCACGATTGTCTAATATTTTCTTTTCTTTGCCATATTGTAACCGGCTTGTTTCCTTATCTCATAGTCCCATCATAAATCTGGACGTCCACTTGGTCTTTTGATACCTCTTCGATACCACAGTGTAATTCTAGTGGATTATCTATTGTCAGTTCTTATAGCTAAATATCCTGCCCACTGCCATTTAAAGATTTAATTCTGTAGATTACATCAGTGACCTTGGTTTTCTGTCTGATCCATTCCATTTCTTTGCGATCTCTCGTTGGTATACCCAGCATGCATCGCTCCATTAAACTTTGAGTGACTTCACTATTATTGCTTTCTTTAGTGTCTAAATTTCGCAGCAGTATGTCATGATCGGTAGTATACACTGATCGAATACTTTTTTCTTCACGTGGAGTGTCATCGTGCATGTGAATATAACTGCAAGTTTACCAAAAGATGCCCAAGTCAGTTTTATTCTTCTGTTGATTTCTGGAAGTAAGGAGCCAGATTTATGTATTAATGGTCCTAGGTATACATTTTTGTGCTGCGTTCCAGGGGTCTGGTATGCGTCTTGATCTTAGGCAGTTCCCAAATATGCCTGCTAAGATTTTGCAGGTTTTTTTGCCAGCGTATTTAATTAGTTTCACTCCTTTTTTTTTAATTTATTTTTGTATTTGTCAATTCTATTTCTTACGGAAGCGTTGTGACCGAGGAGCAGAAAACAAATAGGCTCTAAATTAGCGTTTGGCACTTTATTATTAAATTGTAAAATACAAAACTGATTTTCTCGCTTGGCGGGAACCATTCCTTCTACTTCTGTCATATTTCTTAAAGCTTACACGAAGTATTTCTTAAGATACTACAGGAAGGACTTCTCGTATATCTTCTTGATTACTAATCGCTTCTTCAAGTGTTTCAGGGGTTTAATATTTTTTTTATTGGCTTTGGCTTGAAACCTCTAGCCACGTAATTACATATAAATATTAGTATTCATTCATACAGGATTGTATAAGGAGAACACTTTTCACGCTCAGGGATTCATCAGAGCGGCTTTATTGTAACAAACAAGACATAAACCACGGTTAGGTAGGTGGGCAACATATATGGTAAACATACAAAGGAAATGTTCACGCATACGATCAATTTTACACTCATACCTTTAATTTAATTTTTATAAGAAATATCATAATTGTTTTAAAGATTTTTATATTGTCTTCACTTAATAGAAGATTTACGTTTAATGGTGTACTTAAACCCTCTTTTATCAATTCTTTTAGCAGCCACGTGCTCACACCCACATCGGTCTGTTGGGAGAACTCCTATTTTGTGTAGATGTTTCGGAAAACATCCATGATCTACTTTTAATCTTAAGACATTTGACACTGAGTTTCTGCTTAGTGTGACATCTTTGTAAAATTGTTTTACATCTACTGTTGGTTGTAATTTGTAAAAATTAGTGCCCCTGCTTTCACCAAACTGAATCCATTGTCTGTTCCATTTAAATTTAATATGTTGTTTGATATAGGCAAGTAGGTCACATGTGTTAAATTCTTCTATCACCATATGTGGGTGCTGTAATGGATTTTTAGCTAGGTATAGAATCAGCAATAGTATTGCCAACAATATCTGAGTGTCCCTTAGCCCATAGAAATTTAGTACCATATGGATCTGATAGTTTTAGTAACTGTTGAAAAATTTCTAATATGAATATATTACTATTTATTGTGAATTTACAGTTTTGCAAGGAGTGTAATACTGACAGTGAATCACTGCATATGACAATTTTGTTCCACTGGTTTTCATAGCACAATTCAAGGGCTTTGTATATAGCACATGCTTCAGCAGAAAAAATGCTGGATTGATTATTTAAAATAAATGATTTTTTAATCTTCATTTTTAGTACAAAGTAAGCACTGGTTGTACATGTTGGTGATTTTGACCCGTCTGTATAGATCACAATATGATCTGAATAGCCACTTAAGATTAAGATACAATCTTGGGTAACATTTTTCATTTTAAAGGGTTTTTACCCAAATATTTTGGTGGCTCAGGCATGGTAACCTGTATTTTAACCTGATGATGGAACAGTTGTTCCGAAAACGTTCGTGCTTGTAATGTTGCCCTTTTAAGGGTTTTTATGAAATAAAATATACCCACATACAAAGACTAACCTCTTTCTTTTACTTAAGATTTCTTTAAGAGTAGTGTAGCAAAATTCCTTTTGGTATTTAGAGATAATAATATTTGTAGCTAGAACACTTGTTAGATGTGGTATATCCAACGATTCCCAGATAAGATTACAAGGGGAATTTGTTAACTTCAGTTCGTTGCAAGTTATAATTGCTCTTGCAAGTGGTGGAGAGTTTTTTTTAATGAAGTATGTAGATACTTCGCTTCGGGTTTAATATATTTCGCTGTAAAATTTAGTCACGAATTGTATTATTTCATTTCTGTTTGTAATAATTTCTGGTGTTTTCGTTTGTTAGAGCAACGATTTGATTCTTCCCAACGATCAATGCTTTTCTTGTTTTCTTATAGTTTTTTCTGTTTTAGATTGAATTTTCTACCAGTTTTTCATTGTATTTTCTTCTTGTCTTCCTTAATAATTTTTCCTATTATCTTACAAAGGTCTGTGCATAGTAGTTTCTATATGTTGCTCCCTACTTTCATTTTCCTTCTTTGTTTTAGCATTATTTTGGGTTTATTAGATAGTTTTTATATTCATTTTGTTGTTGCAGACATCTAATTTCTTTGGCACTATCAAGGATGATTTCCATTAATTAAGAGCTGTCGAGTTTTCTTTTAGATTGTTAATATTTATACAGATTACTGTTGGTTTTGCGATTAATTTTGTTTCTAGTTTTAGATCTAGAACAATTTTTACTCTGAGGTCGCTGCCTGTTTGAAATTTATCTTTTACACTTACAACTTACACTGAATCAATCTTGTTGGTCTGAATTAAGTCAATTTCGTTCTTAGTGATTCCATTTGGTGCTACCCAAGCACCAAATATATTTCTATGTTTTAAAATCCGCAAGACAAATAAATTCCTGTAGTTGGCTGTATACCATGTATCACAAAAATTTTATTTAAAAAGTTCCTTTATAAAAGATATAATAAAAACCCTATCGGGCTACATCACAGAACGTTTTCGGAATAACTATTCCATCATCAGTGCTATCTGGATGTACATGTTTGAGGCCACCAAATTTGTGGGTAAAAACCCTTTTAATGTAGTTTAATTAACTTTGAATTACATCTTTGATAATTAAAAAGTATGATATTTAAATTACAAAAAGAATTAATGACATGTAAGTGTAAGGCTCCACTGGGGTTGCTAGTCCTCACAGACACTGCGTCTACACTTCGACTTCGAAATATCCGATAATTAGTTTGGCTTTGCGCAAGGTACAATAAATGCAATTTTTAATCATTAGGCAGTTGACGGAAAATACAGGAATAAAGAAATAATCGCTCATATGGTATTCATTAATCTTAAGAAAGCATATGATGGAGTGTCTTAAGAGATTCTGTGGTGGGCACTCAATAACAAAGAAGTCGCTCGTAAATATGTAAAGATTGTAAAGCTGGATTTATAGTTTGACGGAATGTAAACGTAGACGAACTAGAAAAAGATCAACATAGAGTTTTGTGTACTCTTATTTATAAATGAACGTAAACGCATAACGGAACGTAAGTGAAACAGACTGGAACGGAGGAGTTGGTCAACTTTCATCTTTTACAGTGCGGTACTTGCGTTTGGACAATCAATTTTTTGAACGGAAGTATTTTGTGCTGTCAACTAAAGTAAATTGTCCGGCTCGCCCTCCATTTTGTAAAGTTGTTTATCAACATTATTCAAATTTTGTTGATTATTTGTTACAATTTATGGTAAGTTAATAATTTATAAAATAATGCCCGCATCTGCTGTCTTCATCTTTAAAAAATAATTGTAGGCATTTTCTATTTTTCGGTTCGGTTTATGGGTCTTGTTTTATAACGTATTGGTCATCTAATTATTGCCCTTCGAGTTTTTTCCAATGCCACTGCACACAACAGCAATCCCACAGCACCAAGGAGCATACTTTTGTGTATTTCATAATCCATTGTAACACGCAAAACGGATAAATATTATAATAAAAAATAATATAAATACACACAGTTTGTTTATGATTCGTATAATTTATAGGTTATGTTTAATTTCGGTTAATGTCACTCATTCATGGTCACCAACTCTAGCCACTGTTTCTACTCATGCGCAAAAATTCCACTCTGTCGATTTATAATTTGACATAATATTTGCAGTCCGTTTGTTACGTCTCCAGTGCGTCTACGTCTACAGTTTGTCAAACTATAAATCCAGCTTATGAGACACGTATGAGGAAGTAACAACTAGGGTTAGGACAGGTGAGGGAGAGACTGATAAATTTCACGTGAAAGTAGCATTGCAGCAAGTCTCGATGCTTAGTTTCAATTTATTCTCGTTAGTGTTGGATCACATAACAGTGAAACTACAGGGAAACATTTCAGGTTAGTAAGAAATAAGGAAATAATGATAATAGGATATGCGAACTTAATAGATACTGTTACACTACTCAACCCTATCTAATGGTAAACTTCTTACTTCGAGAACAAAACAGTAAAGCATGGTCCTTTTCTTACAAACCGCCTGGCTTTCACAGCATTCTATAGTCAGAATCCAGAAATCTAGGCAGTAAATTTTTGGAAGTAATAGTGATGGTTCATTGCTATTGTAGGTCTTCCAATGGCGTACGAAAAATTTCATAAGAAGTTACGACAAAGCTACTTGTATTAAATAAATATGTACCTATTTATAATTATGTTAATTTTAATATGATTATTTTTGACATTTGGGTTATTATATATATATATATATATATATATATATATATATATATATATATATATATTAATATACATGGTGTTTGGTAACGAATGGCCATAACTTAATCTTAGATTCCTGAGAATAAAATAGGCCGATTTAAACTAACTTACTTTAGTACGAAAGTTGATAATAACCAAAATAAAGGGGGTCAAAGTTAAACATTTATTTTTAAATATTTCGTTATAGGCATGGGATAACAACACGAAATTTGGTAAGCTGGAGTTTTTTGGGACGAGAAATCAAAATTCGCCACTAAAAATGATGAAGGACGCCACATACATCTTTCAGTGCTCGTTTAATACGTTCAATTTTTTTTATCTCCCACTCGACATACTTTTAGAATCAAAACTTTTATTCTCTTAATATTTTTACTTAGAAAATACATACTACATCCCTGTACAACCCATTTCTTTTTATTATTGTTTTATAAATTTGAATTAATTACAATAAATAATAATTTTATTTTAGAAGGTAATAGTTACACCTCCCTAAAACCGCGATAGTCGGTGAAAGTCGGCTACTCAGGTATTCAGTTGTTTTGCTATCGAAGTAAACAGTGGTGTGATGACGATGAGTAGAATATAATTTGCTGACGTCACGTTGCCCAGCAACCGTCGATTCTATTCGTCGTTGCTACGCAACGTGACGTCAGCAAAATAGTATTCTACTCATCGTAGCCCCACCGCAGGACATGGCTCACATATCGATTAGATTATCTAAGCAGTGAACACTTATTTTACTGTTGTGAGTAATATGGAAAGTGAAAGCAGTAAAAGTAAACGACGTCCAAATTTTTCGATGAGAGAAAAAACTATTATATTCAATGTGTATTGTGGACTTCGTGAAAGGAATAAAAGTATGTCGGTCAACGATGTAGTTACCCTATGTAGTGATTTGACTAAAGTTTCGACGAGAATTGTATACAGAATTGTAAACAATTTTAAACAAAATGAAGGCAAATTGAATGATGGACCTGTTGAAACCATTGAAACCAGAGGTAGAAAACGCATTCAGCTTGAAGATCATACCAAATATGCTATTCGGAGGAAATTCCTTGCTTTCTTTTTTCGGAACGAAATCCCAACCTTAAAGAAAGTTGAAGTTGAAATAAATTCCGATAATTCAATACCCAAAATATCACGACGTGTTTTATTGCGAACATTAGAACAAATGAACATTAAATATATAAAAAGAAGCAGGAATAGTGTTCTTTTAGAAAAAGATGAAATTGTTTTGTGGCGGAGAAATTACTTACAAAAAATCCGAGAGTATCGTCGTGAAGGACGAAAAGTATATTATTTAGATGAAACTTGGCTAAATCAATGTCATACTGTCTCAAAGTTGTGGCAAGATTTGGAAATTAAAAGTCGTCGACAAGCCTTCATTGAAGAGCTTTCATTAGGATTAAAAACACGAGCGGGTAAAGGACGGAGGCTCATAATAACACATATAGGCAGCGATTCGGGTTTTTTGGACAACGAATTTTTACTATTCGAATCCAAGAAAACCAACGATTACCATGAGGAAATGGACGCTCAAAGATTCGACGGTTGGTTTTCAAATATTCTACCAAGCCTTGAAGCAAATTCTGTCGTTGATATGGACAATGCGTCATATCACAGTCGACGGTTGGAGCTATCACCAACGACTGCCTGGCGAAAAGGTGAAATAATCAACTGGCTCTCTCAAAAAAATATACCATTCAATGACAACATGTTGAAAGTACAATTATTAAACCTCGCGAGGATACATATACCCGTTTTCAAGAAATATGCAGTCGATGAAATGGCTCGTGCAAACAACATAATTGTACATCGCCTCCCTCCTTATAATTGTGAGCTGAACCCTATCGAGCTTATATGGCCTCAAATAAAAAACCAAGTGGCAAGGGAAAACTTGAGTTTTAAAATGGAGGAGGTGAAGTGCTTGTTAGCTACTGCCATACAAAATGTCACACCTGAGTATTGGAAAAATTGTATAAGACACACTATAAAAGAAGAAGATAGAATGTGGGACTTAGACACAAGAGTGGACATTTCGGTTGAACCATTAATTATCAATGTAAATAATATCGCGATAGCTCTTCATCAGCCAACGAGTCGTCTTCATACAATGATTCCTGTGGAGGTCGAACCATTTTATTAAGATTACTTTCGTATGTAAGTAAGTTTGTTTTGTTAACCTAGTTTTAAAACTAAAATACATTTTGTACCAATATACTTTGCTCTTAAAAAAAAAATTACTTCTTATATATATATATATATTAGGTATATTCGATTCGATTTATTTTATTTAATTATAATATATGTGTGAGTGTTTATATGTTCACTAAAAGTAAAAGTTCACTTTATGTAATCGGCAAGTTCAGAATTGGATTTTCATAATTATGTAAATTAGTATATTTAAAATATAAGTAATTCCTATGAAAAGAAACCTTTCATTGAAATAACAGCAGGGTAAATCTCTCTACCTCCCTTTTTGATAATTAATTTTTGTAACAAACAAAAAATGTCATTAAAAAAAATTATAGTTTGTCATTAAATGTCATAGCAAGTTTCTTTGTCTCTTATGTTTTGTACAAAATTATGGAATTTGAAAGTAAGTGTTTTTTTGTGATAAGAAGTATACACTTCAAAATTAAATATAAGTCTCATATCATATTATATTAAGATTAATTTTTAAAAGTCACTGCAACAGTGTGAACGATACGCTACTGAATGCTAAGCTAGCAAGTCGATGAGCAATTTATCTGTCTCTATATTATGACAACGTTGATCTACTATTCCTTTCTACCGGTCCCAGAATGCGATGTTGTCATGTATGACTTTTACAAAGAATATTATCGTACTTTAGATGTTTTCTATATAAATATAAGTATTGTATATAAATATAATATTATACATAAATATTGATGTTACTAAATACATTTTATTATATACCTTAACAAATACAAAACGATCATTAATATGATAATTTTGCTGCATGGCAATGATAATAATAATAGTCTCCCGTTTTATAGGGCCTTAGGTTTTATAGTAGTCTGCTATATCTAGGGCCTACGGTATACAAGGAAGGTAACATGGCCAGTGCTACGCTTCAACCGCCTATTATTACCCCTGGTTTTACCCAAGGTACTCATTTTATTCAGGCTGAGTCGACCTGTGGCCTATAGACATTTTTAAAAATGTCTAGTTGTTCTTGCCGGCGGTAGGATTCGAACTCCGGACCACCGGCATGCGAGGCAAGCATCCTACCACTTGCGCTACGCAGGCCCTTATGCATGTCAATTATTAAATGATAAATTGCTAGAATATCTATCATTACAAACTGGCAACGATGTTGTTGGTTTATCGCATTCACAGTTCGGAGAATTTACTGCCTACAAATTTGATTCTCAAGTATAGAGGGTTCACGAATGGTCGCTAGCGACAAGGACCAGGTAGGCGCTCTGATTCTAGAGCATTCCAGATAACCGTAAATTAAATATATACTTAAAGAGAAATCTTTATGGTAAAAAGTTATTTTAAATAAATCGGTGTATCGCATAAATTGTATAATTAGTCAATATTGTGTTTTTGGTTAATTATAATGAGTGTAAATAAATATTTAATAAATTAAGTGTTGGAACATTTTAATAATAAATTAAAAGACTGTAAATTAAAATAGTAAAATCGTTACAATACACTTTTTAAGAACTTAACTGGAAAATGAACGAAAATGTTGCCTTTCATTACATGCAATGTAGATATTTAGAAAAAAATAACCATATTTTACCTGAAACACAAACATTTTTGGTTTATTGTTGAGACCTTTACTATCTTTAAATGCTAACCAGATATCTTTTGTTAATATTTGGCCATCCTTGGTGAGTAAAAAGTTTAGCTCTTCGCCATGCGATAGGAAAAAGAGTATTAGGCAATTATAATGGGTGAAATCTGTATTGGAAACTAAAAAAAAGTTAATTTTGCTGAAGATAATTAGTTTATCTCTATATATTATTTAATTACATACCTCTCAATAAAACTTGTTTAATTTCTTCAGTTGTCTGATCCGTCAATATATTTTCCTTTTCAATATTAAATCCTAATCTCTGTAAGCATATGACTAGCTCGTTAACATCTCTTGTAGTTCCTCTTCTTGTTTTAATTTCTTTATCCGCGAATGTCTCCTGATTAAATATTAATATGTACCCAGGATCATCTCCTGTCCGCTCATACTCAAATTGATCTGTGCGTAAATGTTTGCGCTCGACAAATTTCTTTACGGGTAAATCGTCTACAACTATAGAAAACATCTAATAACAGAAAAACTAATAAAAACAGAAATAAAAGTAGAACAATATATGGAAGTAAATAATGTTGAATTTGGTTGCAAATGTCAGTTTATTTTCAAAGAATAAAAAGAAAAATAAAAAGACTTTCTCACAATTGATTTGTTACTGTAACTACGACGACAGGTTTTGGGCTTTTTAAATACGTGTCAGTTATAGTTCTTTTCCATCATATTGATAGCACACTATGTATGCAAATCCTCAACAGGTTAAAAAAACTATAGGCGTCACCCTATACTTGTTTTGAAATAAATAAAAAAAATTAATATTTTAAGATGCCGTCAACAATTCATTATCTTTTAAAAAATCTTCTATAAAATAAGTGTCCAGTAATCTCACTATACCTTTTGTGTGCGTAAAAAACGTCGGTATATATGTCACACGATTATTGTTAATTATACACGGGTGATTAACGAGAGAATTCAATGTTTCACGAAATAAATTAATGTAAACAGTAATTTAAAGGTGATTATTGTTTTCTATACAAGTTATCGCCTGACACAAAAAGAATACCTTCTTTGAACGATTACCTGGAATTACTGATAAGGCTTCACTAATGATAGTTTAAGTAGTTTTTATGCCACATTACAGCTTATGCCAATAATATAAATTAGAAATTGTTTGCATCTTCCATTTAGTTTGTAGATGTACATTGTTCATGTCTTACCCACCTACGTTTTTGGTGTCGATATTTTGTTATTTGCATTTAAAAATGACGTCGACAACAGGTTTTATCCCGGTTAAGTGTAGTTTTAAAGGTGCCTTCAGTCTAAGAGAGAAAAATATAATATTAAATGTACACGGTGCACTTGTACATCAACGCCCTTTAAGTAATGTTCGTGAAATCGTTAACATGTGTTCAAATAGGACAGGGGTTGGAGAAGCAACAATTTATAGATTCCTAAAAGAAAGAAAAGGAGGAACTGTTTCATCTCCCAAGAAGAGTGGAGGGAGTAAACCCTTGGAAATTGAAGAAATACATAAAAACATGATAAGACGCAGCGTCCACTCATTTTTTTTTTTAACAAAGAATTTCCAACATTGGACAAAATCCAAACATTAATTAGAGAAAACGAAGAGCTACCAATCATAAGCAACAAGAAATTATGGGGACTATTGGGAGAGATGGGATTTCGTTGGCAAAAGAATAGAAGAAAATACATTTTAATTGAAAAAGATTACATTGTATGTTGAAAACGAGATTATCTAAGAACTATTAAAAAGTACCGAGAAGAAGGGAAAACAATTTTTGAAGTTATACTTCTATACGCGCGCTCCACGTTGGAAATTTGTACGGGAGTGAATCGCTGAAATCATTACATATGTAAGATAATGAGTAAGAGAGAGACAGAAGATATATTTTCTCTCTCTTCCTCTCTCGAGAATAAAAATGTTCCTTTTGTATATATATTTAATATTATATATATTCTATATAGATAATATTATATATATAATATAATATTTATTATTATTATTTATGTGATATGTTTTGTATTATTTATTAAATGTTCATAATTATTTTAGTCTTTTGTATTTCAAAATAATAATCTCAATAAATCACTGTATGTCCTAGAACTGTCAATTTTGAAATCCGTTTGTGTCATGTCTTATTGGCAAATATTTTACGTGTTTGGTTCATACGCTGGTGGATGTGAGTTCGAATCCCAATATGAATTTCCTTTTTTATTTTTGAAATATTTAAAAACCCCACATTTAATTTTATTAAATATATGTAATATACGCAAAAATGCTAAATTTTAAAATAAAATGAAAATTTACAACATAATCCGAGTTGTTGGTTTTTGAAGTTATACTTCTATACGCGCGTTTGACTGTGGAAATTTGCACGGGAGTAACAAGCCTCGTTAGGCATGTTAAATTATAAATTAAAACTGGTAAATATCTCAGGAAAGTTCAAATGTGTACTTATATACACAACAAACAACAATTAAAAATTGTATTTGTCAATGTCAGATAAATTGACAGTTGTATCACTAAACAATATTTTTTTTATTAATATTTTTATCATGTAAACATATGCGTAAGTATATTACGTATATTGTCATTTTCAAATACTTATGAATATTGCATTTTAATTTGTATTGTATTATTATATTTAATTATATTGCAGTGTATTGTATTGTATTTTTATATTAATAACACAATTAACAATGAATTTTACTGCAGAGTATGTGTAAAAAAATTTTTTTGCATTCAAGTCCTTTTATACTTACTTATATGAAAATAAAAATATATATTTTCATTAAAATATTGATTCAATCCTTCATTTACTTACTATACTCCTATTACTCCTATAAGTTAAATGTTTATATACAGCAAACGATGCACCATATACCTGTATACCTAACTCTTTTTTGCTTTCTGCTAAAAAGTAAAGTTCGTGTAACCTTCTGGCTAAGGTCTAGTGTTAGGGTTTTCAGGTCGCGCAAGCGCCCCTAACATGACTTAACGACTACTTTCGTAGCCGGGACCGACGGCTTTACGTGCCCTTCGAAGCACGGTGGCAGCTCAGTTAAATTATAAATTGAAAATTTTGTCGGTGCCGGGATTTGAACCCAGGCCCTCCAGCTTGTTAAGCCAGTAACATAGCCGCTGAGCTACGGCTGCCACAGGCTGCTTTCTGCTTTCTCTTACCTATAGCATTACATATGTAATGATTGTGCAGATTTACTCCTATATAAATTTGTTACGACGAACGCGTTATAGAAGTATAACTTCTACCGGCAGTCCCACTGGACTGCCACACCCGTTTTTTTTTATTTGGACGAGACTTGGCTAAATGAAGGTCATACTGTACCATATCTATGGGTTGATACAAATGTGAAAAGTTTAAGTCAGGCATTCATCGAAGGTGTATCTACTGGAATAAACAATATTCCCGTTGGAAAAGGACGCAGACTCATAATAACCCATATTGGAAACGAATACGGTTTTGTCAATGGTGGATTATTAAGAATATTTTGAGCAAATGTATGATTTAAGTCCAAAAAATTCTGTCATAGTCATGGATAATGCTAGTTACCATTCAAGACTAGCAGAAAAATTGCCAACAACGGCATGGAAAAAAGGAGAGATAATCGAATGGTTGGATAAACCCGCAATTAAGTACAAGGAGAATTCGACAAAAAAAAAATTATTACCTATTGTAAGGCAACATAAAGCAGCTTATAAAAAATATATAATTGATGAAATGGCATTAAACCGTGATGTAATTATTTTACGTTTAGCTCCATATCACTGTGATCTGAATCCGATAGAAATATATGGTCTCAAGTAAAGGGTGAAGTCGGACGCAACAACAAAACTTTTAAATTAGAAGACTTACAACAATTATTAGAACATTCCTTATCAAAAGTGACTCCAGAAAATTGGAAAAATGCTGTTAGTCATGCTCACAAGGAAGAAAATAAAATGTGGAATTTGGATAATATGACTGATGCAATGCTGGAACCGGTAATAATTAACATTGGAGTTGAAAATTCCTTAGATTCTAAAGAAAGCAGTGAACCTGAAATGGAATTTAATTAAAATAATATTCATTTTTTTACAAATCGGCCCCTGTTACGGCCACAAATTATTTTATATATAACCAATAAAATAAACATCTCACATTTCTTGCAAATTCATTAGTACCTATTCTCCATCACTCCGACACTGGCAACTTTATTTAGGGATTAGTAACCCTCAAAACTATTGTATTCTATTCTGCTTCAACCTTTATACCTGGTGGTCATACTCAATTTAAAATTGTTTTCCTATATACTTCTGTAAACTTGTTGACAAATATCTATTTTTCATTGAGTCACCCGTATCAACAGTTTAGGGATTTGCATACATAATGTGCTATCAATATGATGGAAATGGAAATGGAAACAGATATTTCAAAGTTGAAATTGTATTTCTCAGAAACCTTTTATCTATAACGTTATTATGCGTAAACTGTTAGCTGTACATGCATTTTGAAAGCAGCAAATTGAAGAGAAAGGCTTTTTTATTCGAAATATTTTCGTTTTTAAACGAATTAAAAAAATACAATGTCCAACGACCCTTAGAACCTGAGTTAGCCCTTTCTTATTTCTCGATTTTATCATTTCAAAAACTGGAGACATAAATTCTAATTTATAAAAGTCGCAATATCTCCAGAAAATTTATGTATTTTTTTAAATTTGGTATACCTCGTTGCATAGATTATAAACATTTAATTAGTAATTTGGGGAATTGTTTATTTAACCAAGTAATTTGTTTAAACTATTTAAAATGAATATTTATTTTGCAAAATTTTACTTTTCTCTTATTAATATTAGTAGAAACATAGAAGAGGTTATGAAATGATAGGTAACTTAAATATTTATGTATTATAGTTAAAAACAATATCATTTAACAATAAAATTTACAAAAAATTAATTTTTTATTTGAAAATTAAATCTATATGTGTTAATTTCTCCTGAAATATACTTATTATTTTCAAAATTTTTTCATTATAATTGTGTTACTTTTCCATCTAAATTACCTGTTTTCGCTGTTAGTATTTAAAATAAAATAGCGATCTTACATTGTTTACATATTACTTATAAGAAAAAATTATGTTTAATGATTTTCATAGTCTGTTTATTACATATTTTTATCACCAAATTTATCAACAGCAGTTGTTAGATACCTTTATCAACCAGTGTCATGGAAAAATATTCCCTGGTCTACAAACCCTCAACGGAAGATGAATCTATAACAATCCTGCCTGCACACTAGGACAATGCAATCAGTATCATAGATTAAGTCCAATATAAGGAAAAGAAGTGGAAAAAAGGAAGAAAGAGCAGCGGCCAAAGTGAGAATTCTAATTAAATTCTAATAAAGAAAAAATGGGTAAGAACAAAACAACCATGAGAACCCATAAATGAATGATTAGTAAAACTCATCATAAAAATACGTAGCAGGTAAATATTGATATTGGGATCATACGGCCATTCTGATAACAGTCCGGTAGTAGAAAAAGAAATAGGTCCAGATGCTGTCGTTGCATATGCGGTAAAGGTAATTTTCGTTGCAAAAGCGGTCAATCCAAAATATTTTGGCAGGTAACGTTGCACTTGCGATCAGACATTTTACTTAAAAGCTAGAAATTTAAGAAGGTCGTAAATTAGTAACCACCCGAGTTATTAGCAGGCCCAGTCGACCCTATTTAAATATTTTAATCCGCTTATCTATATTTCGAACAATAGGTAATGAAAACAGTAATGACTAAACCACAATAATCGCCTCATTACGGATTTTTGGAAAGTTTGTATTGGCCTAATTATAAAGGTTGGGGGAGAATTACCAAAATCTAAATATTAAAACAAATGCATATTATTTGTTTATTGTTAGTTTGAGAGATTGTTTAGTGTAATACGTAACAACTTTTAATAATGGAAAATTTTGAAGTGATTGAAACCACCAAGGGAAATCCTTCTGCTCTTCACGCTGGATATCAGTATCGAAAATATAGGAAGAATCAGGAAGATGTTGTAACTTGGGTATGTGTAAAAGAACGTCACCACAACTGTAAAGGGAGGATGAAGACAAAACTGACGGAATTACTTGAAGTCAACCAACACACCTGTGTCTCCGATGTAGCTCTCTTAGAAGAAAAAAGGCTACGTACATTTCAAAAAAGAGAGCTCGAGAAGAAAACACTCCAACCCTAGACATTTACAGGGAATAGTTCGAAAAACTATTTACAAAAGGTCTCGATTTTGTGAGTGAAATTCCTTTGTATGCCTCACGTAAGTATACACTTTGTCGTTCAAGACATTTACAAACTGGTGTCGGACCAGAACTAGCGTCGTCTATTGAAATAGATATCCCACTGGAAATGTGGACATTAGAAGATGGTCAGAGTTTTTTGTGTTTTGACGAAACTGAAGAAGGAGAAAAAATTTTATGTTTTCGACTTCGAAAGCAAAGGAAACGTTAGCAACAAAAACAGATTATTTTGTCGACGGTACATTTAAGAGCTCTTCCAAACAGTTTACACAAATATATACCGTGCATGTTGATATGGGCAGCACTGACGACGAAACAAGAATTGTTTCTGTGTTGTATGCGCTTCTACCAAATAAAAAAATGAAAACGTATAGAAGACTGTTTACAATACTGAAAAAAAAATAAGCAGATAGAAACCAACAATAGTGACGCTTGATTTTGAAGATGCTGTTATTCAAGCTCTCAAATCTGTTTTCCCAGATGTTAGATTGCATGGATGCAACTACCATTTTAATCAGTCGCTTTGAAGGAACATTCAGTTGATCGGACTGACAACATAATACATTAACGACTATAACGTTAGACTTCATTTAAGAATGTGTTCTGCATTGGCATACTTACCTTTGGAGCAAATAGAAGACGAGTGGCTAATTATTCAATCTGATTTTTCGGAAGATGAAAATTTGATAAAATTTGATGATTACTTCGTTAACGAATGGCTAGAAAATCCAGTGATTATCATGAATATGTGGAACTGCCATGGCCTCCGGCACCGAACAAATAATGCCGTGGAAGGATGGAACAACCGGTTAAACAAAATGTTAAAGAAACCTCATCCTAACATATATATTTTCATAAAAAATTTAAGAATAGAAGCAGAATATTTCGATTTTATATTAAATAGAATGGACTTAAACCTATAAAATAAGAAACGAAAGAAAATGTATATTCAAACAGGATAATAGGACAAAGAGTGCAACAGAACTATTGCAGCGCTCTTGTGATATAAAATCATTTTTGGTGTCCGTGATATTAAAATAAAAAAATGACAAAAAAAAACAAAGATAAAAACAGAAAAAATAGATAAAAAAAGCTAAAAAAAAAAACAAACAAAAAATTAAACATGCCTATGATTCATCATAGCCAGTCCTAAGCCTGAATAAAATGTGAAGGATTTTTTTAAATGTTTGTACTTAACTAATACACATTAAGTATAAAAAGACATGAAGGCATCTTAGGGAAGGAACTATGCTTTTTAAATTCATAATACTTTTTAACACTTGACACAAACAGTAAGGTAGCCAATTTAAGTAGAAATAATCAACAATTCGTAAATATTTTATTTATGCAATTTACTATTTTAATGGGAAATAAGCCACAATATATGTTAAAAATTAAATTTATTGACGTTTGGAATTCCAAATCGGATGCCGTTGTCAAAATACATAATATGAATAAAAATAAAACAAATTTTGTTTATGTTGTTTGCTAAAAAATTCTTCTAATAATTTAATTTAATCTGACTCATTCATATTGACAATTCAGACACATTATATTGTACATTTTAAAGTAGACAAGAACTGTTCCTGTGTTGTATGCGCTTCTTCCAAACAAAAAAATAAAAAACGTATAGAGGGCTGTTTACAATACTGACAAAAAAACTAGGCGGATGGAAACCAACAACAGTGACGCTTGATTTTGAAAATGCTGTTATTCAACATCTCAAAACTGTTTTCCCAGATGTTAGACTGCATGGATGCAACTACCATGTTAATCAGTCAATAAATTTAATTGTCAACAAAAATTGTGGCTTATTTCCCATTAAAATAGTAAATTGTATAAGATGCCTTTGATAAAGCTGCACTTTGATAAAGTGCGGCATGATCACCTAATCAGACTCCTGACAGAAAAGAATTTAGATAAACGAGACATCCGACTAATAGCAAATATGTACTACAATCAGAAAGCAGTAGTGAGAGTAGAGAATAATACCACTGAAGAAATTGAAATAAAGCGAGGTGTGAGACAAGGGTGTATACTGTCACCAACACTGTTTAATCTCTATTCCGAAGACGTAATCTCTCTGAGCAATCCGTAGGTATTAAAATAAATGGTGTTAGATTAAACAATCTGAGATTTGCCGACGACACCGTTCTGATCGCAGAAACACTTGAAGAGCTACAGACATTGGTAAATAAGATAGCAGACTGCAGCGAAGAATATGGACTATCTTTGAACATAAAGAAAACTAAATTTATGGTAATATCGAAATCAACACAAAATGTCCAAAATTTATATTTACACAATGAAATTATCGATCGAGTTAGCAAATACAAATATTTAGGCACTTTTATAAATGAAGACAACGATAGCTCAGCAGAAATCAAAATAAGAATAGAAAAAGCCAGATCCATATTCACTTAAAATGAAGAGAGAGTGTTCTGCGGAAGAGATTTGAGCCTTGAAATGAAACTTCGCCTGATGAGATGTTACGTACTTTCTGTGCTGTTCTACGGAATGGAGTCATGGACGTTGAAAAAGATTGATACCAAAAAATTAGACGCATTTGAACTGTGGATGTATCGCAGAATCCTGAGAATATCATGGACCGAGAGAGTAACAAATGTCGAGGTCTTGAGAAGAATGAATAAAGAAAAGGAAGCCATATTTACGATCAAAAACGATAGCGATTCATTTTGCTACGGAAAATTGGTAGGTTTACGTTCTTTTTAGTCTTTTTATTTTAACACGTTCAAAAATTTACGGTTTTATCTGATAATTTTGTAACAAAATCAACTACGAATAAATACCTTAAACATACCAAAATATTTCTGTTGACAAAGGCATTTGATCCTTTTAAAATAATTTAGCAAACACTAGCTTAAAGTCTTTAAATTTTTGGATAAAAAATAAAAGAATAACGATGATTTAATACTTAAAATATTTTTTTCCTTACCTCTGAATGGACTCCTGCTTGTCGTTGGTGGAGTCTCGGGTGGGGGTGTTGTTGGAAGCTTTTGAAGGGAAGGTTTAAAGGAGCCCGCGTCTCTTTGCGTAGCCATAGTTATTTACACTAAACGTGTATTCACACACAGACAAAGGTTTACTACATTATTGGTTTTTCTAGGAAAGATATCGTATCTAATCTAATCTCAGACTCGCCATCGAATTTACGTTTTTAAGATGAATAAAAATTAGATTATATCGAGCGTGGGGCCCACCTTTGGTATCGCTTTGTTTTGATACAGAAGGTAATTAAGTAAATATATACAAAAATATGGTAGCCACGTCACAAAGAGGAACCTCTTTATACTGTGGCCACGTTGAAGATAAAATTTTAGCTGATTCCGTAAGGTTTTAATAAGACTTCGTGTGAGCTCCATTATTTAAAAGGTCAAATAATTATCCAAAAATGGTGTTTTAGAAATAAAAAATAGACAGTGTAGACAAATACTTAACCAATATAAACAACTCTTTTGATATTGCAGCTAACCCCGGACTAGGAAATCCACCAGTAAAAATACAAGATAAACACAATAAAAACCATAGTTTATGAAAATTCAAATAAAAACTAGAAGTATATTTAAGATAAATATATGATTCTCGTTAAGATTAAGAATAGTTGAACATAAAGAAAAAAAAACAAAATATTAGTCACACTCATAAAAACTGTAAGAGATTTGTACAATAAGAAACAAGCTGTGTTAAAATCGGTACATTCCTCTCTCGAAAATTTGAGGTGTCAAAAGGGATTGAGACAAGGCTTATGTATTGCCCAACCTTATTCAAAATATACCACAATAAAGTTTTAAAAGAGTGGAAAAACCAATGTGGTAGAATGGGCAGTGAAGTAAACAACGGCATACTGTTCTTTCCTAGCTTTGCCGATGAGCTATAGAAAATGTCACACTGAGGATGCAGTACGGATAAGATACGGCAATGCTTTTCTTATGGAGAATAAACGCGCAGGGTTGTCGGTTTTCTCCAGCTGTTGATTGCTCATTGTCTCACAGGACCGGCTTGGATAAAATGCATCTGCCGGCAGTACGAGTAAAATATTTTATATCATGTATACGTATACAGTAGAATAAAAAGGCATTGATGAGTTATTGACAACGAAAACTATGAATTTTGCATATAAAACGTCAACATGAGATATACAATTGAATCATATTCATAAGAGTAACATTTGAACACCTCTTTACAAAAACAACATACAATAACTGTAGTTTTAATGTTTTACATAAAATAGAAAAAACCTACATAATTTCTAGGAAAGAATTTGGAAACTTGGAAATGATATTATTTATAAATATTATATATATAATATTCAAATTTCCAATTCTTTCATAGAAATTAGATTTTTTCTATTGTATGTAAAATATTAAAAATACAGTTATGTTGTTTCTATAAATAGGTATTCATTTCTTTTGTAAAACTTCTGCTACAAATTACCATCATTAACATAATCACCTAAATATGGCCATAAACTTGTTTGTCATAATTAGTATTTGATAAACTCCAAGCTTTCCCTATTTCACCCCCTACCCATGCTTAGGGTGAAAGTGCTTTTGGAAAACGAAACTACACTTCAAAATTTAGTCCGAGTTTCAACAGAGAGCATGGAGTCCCATAGGTTTAAATCCGGTGAATTATTTAACGGTTGCGCTAAACTCGTAGTGTTAAATGTGTTGTGTTTTTACAAAATACGTAACAACTTAATGTAAGTGCTGCTGTAAGACGTACTTCGTTGATGACTGGTGTTAGCGAAAGAAGCATTTACAATTTCAAAAAAGAAAAAGAACAGAGTGGAACGTTGATCTCGCCAAAAAAACGTAAAAACGAGTGTGTCAATCAAATTCTAGAATATTCACATATGACGAGGGTGTAAGAAGTATTCTACGGAGAATTGTTCATTGTGAATTTCTTATGAAAAATTTGCCGCCATTCTTAAAGCATATACATAACTTCATACAAGGTAATGAGAATATACAGCCGTTGTCTCTTTCTACTTTATACAGACTTCTGAAAGATATTGGATTTGTTTATAAGAAACGTGGCCGAAGAAGCATCATGGTGGAGCGAGAGGATATTATTCATTGGCGCCATAATTATTTGAGAACTATACGACGTTCGCGAAAAGACCATTGCAATATCATATATTTGGACGAATCGTGGGTTAATGTTGGCCAATCTATAAATTACGAATGGTGCGATACTACGATACAAAACAGTCGTGATGCTTTTATCAAAGGTTTAAGTACTGGCTTAAAAGCACCTACTAAACGAGGTCCACGATATGTTTTATTGCATGCAGGTTTTTCAGGAGGTTTCCTTCCTGGCACACAGCGTGTTTTTCAGCATATTTTGAGTCGTGGTTTAAGGAGACATTAATATCAAATTTACCAAATAATGGTCGCAGGAATGTAATTGTAATGGACAATGCATCGTACCACTCCCGTAAAGAGAGATTCCCTAACAATTCCTGGAATAAAGCTGCAATCAAGGAATGGCTAGTGGAAAAAGACATTTTTTTTCGAGGAGTGTTATTTGAAATCCGAGCTATTAGAAGCAGCGCGTGCTTTTAAAATCAATACGATAAGTATCATCTTGATGAGTATGTTTGACAACATAATGTTTATATTTTAAGGCTTCCTCCATATCACTGCGAATTGAATCCTATAGAAATGGTGTGGAACCAAGTTAAGCGATATGTAGGTACCCATAATACCACTTTTAAAAACGACGAGGTACGCCAGTTGATCGACGACGGTTTCGCACGCGTCACAGAGCAAAATTGGCGCAATTATGTCACTCATGTTGTTGAGAAAACGGAAACTGAGATGTGGACTGCGGATAACCTGCAAGATGACGTAGACCAATTGATAATACACGCGAACACAGGGGAGAGTAGCGAAAGCGAATCCGACATCTCGGATGTAGAGGACGACTTTAGTATAATTAATTGAATATCTGTGGGTAACCTCGATTATTTTACACTGTATAACCAATAAAATGCATTTACCAGTCCAATCAGAGTATGGGCTTTTCGGATATTGGGCTGGGTGCACGGAAATCGAGTTCCCGGAGGTTCCACCCTGTATATTTATAGCTATCAAGAAATGTAATTTAAAATATATTTGTTAGTTTAATAAAGTATAAATTTAATATAATGTTAAATAACTTACACTATAAACCTTATACCTGCTCATCTGGTCAAGTGTTGGCAAGGAAAACCATTATCCCATATGGAATAACACAAGGTTTCGCTGAAAACTACCAGGTTGCTATGCCAAGGAACTAGGTAAACTTATGTTGTGTGTAAAAATGCGAGACTGCATTATGTTTTAACAAGGACAAAAACTGCACTTCAGATTTCCACAAAAAAAATTTCATAGTAGGTGTTAAAATTTCGCAGTGATTCAAGTGCGCAACTTGTTTTTTTAATAACATCGCCGGGATTAAAAAATGTGCAAAGCTTTTTCGATATTCCCGTTCCTGATAATTTTTCACATATTTACAAAAGAAAAAGTTTTTCTTGGATATTGGGCTGGGTGCACGGAAATCGAGTTACCGGAGGTTCCACCCGGTATATTTATAGCTATCAAGAAATGTAATTTAAAATACATTTGTTAGTTTAATAAAGTATACAGTTTTATAATCAAATTCTCGCTAAAAACTTAAGGTCTTTTTATTCAAATTCATGCCTCCTATTTGGCTACTTGAAGGCAATTATTTTATCAATATATTATTTTATAATAAATAACAGAGCCCGGCCTAGAGATCTGGGTACGGTTCTGTGACTACCACTTGGACCTGTTTGTATCGCCAAGCACAAGGCGTGAAATCCGGCAATTGTGCATTCCTATATTAGCCGTACTGCACTCTCGGTGTGACATTTTCTATAGCTGGGATATATACCATTTGAATGGCATATGTCCTGGTATTCAGTTCACGATGGAGAAGCTCCCTACTGTTCCTCTACACTCTCATAAAGAAAATCAATTCCAAGGTTTTCATTACTCTGTTTACCGAAAGCCCATCCACACCAAGCTTTACTTGTATGCCAACTCAAATCATCCACCTTCACAAATTAATTCAGTTATTAGTATTTTCAGATCAATACACCTTTGTGATGATTCAAGTAGGATCAAGGATCAAGTAGATCAGCTGAACTCTCTTCTTTCAAAACAAGCGCTCATCCAACATGGTTACCACGAAAATCATATTAACCCTTTATCGGTACATGTAACCATACGTTAATATTATATATTATAACCTTTATCGGGCACCACTTTAAAATGGTTTTAAAAAATAAGTTATTTATATAAGCAGTCTCTTAATGTTCAGTATAATCAAATATTGATATTTATATATCTGAAACATTATCCTGCAACAAATTACAGAATGTAACCATATGGTAACAAGGTCTGCAAAATAAACTTCAAAAATTACTAAACTTTTTGTTATTACAACAATATGGTGACAAGAAAACAAAGCAGTTTACAATTTTTAATGCAGTACCTACATCTTCCTTTTGTGGTATGTACCTATTGGCCAATGTGCATAAGAATCCAATCTTACTAAATTATTTGGCCGTTTAACTACTGGACATGGCAGCCTGGCACAATCTTGGTCTTCCTGCTCTGAAACCTTTTCCAACTTGAAATAATGCTTTTGCAATGTCCAATCTAAATTTATTCAGAGGCATGAACTTTATGTTTAAAGCTTTACAGTCTATTCTGTACAACAACTAAGCATTCGTCACACATGTCAACAATATAGGCAAAAATTGCGGCATGCAACATCTATTTTTGTTTTTGAAATTTTACTGTACCTTTTTACTGCATTTACTGGTCCTATTCCGTGCAATGTACTTCCTAACAATACAACTCTATTGTCAGCCCATTTTACGACGATAATGCCTTTGTCTTTATCCGCCTTGTAGTCGTACTTTCCTCTTCCTGCTTTTTTCAAGATTTTATCTGTTTCTAATGGACATCTAATGGTGTATTGATTTTGATAAAGCTGTAACAATAGCTGCACCCACATCTAGTTCTATCTCCTCCTTCTCTAGTTCATGAGATGTGCCGTTATACAATGGTGGAATTCGAATTGACATGAAATTCAATCTTCTACTTTCATTTTAACCTATGTTCTCCATGTAGAGTGAAAATGATAGTATTTTTTAAGGGTGAGCTGTAGATGGATGTCGGAGTAAAAGGTTATTCCTAGCGTCCTTCAATAGTCTTCAGTACAGTGTTGCCATTGGTAGCAACTTATTTACAAAAAAAACCATTTTGTAGTGACTATCTCGAGCATAATATAAAATATATCCTATTTATTTTAAAAAATACAATACTCTACAAAAAGCAATTATTGTATTCTTCGAAAAGTCCAATTATATTATATGACCATGAATTGATTTATTTGATATTTAAATCTGATTTATTTAAGAACGTGGCGACACCGAACAACCCGAAGGTGCACTCGACTCGGCGGGAATTGTTCGCGCATCTGGTTTGCGCATTGTCAGCGGCCATGTTTTAGTTTTCAGTCACGTCGTTGACACGATTATTTTGTGTTTGTTGTTGTCAGATCTAGAGGTGGTTGATCCAAGTATTATTGTGGATCAGGTCAAACTGATACGCGTAAACAAAAATACCTATTAAAAAATACTGGTTTGGAAATCAGTTTGTTATCATTCGTTTAATAGACATCTAAGCATAACGATAACATTATTTGTATTTTGTTAGATTTCTTTATAGTTATTAAAACGACTGTTTCACTTCAAATACTTAAATTACTGTTATTCAGAGATTGCATAAAAAGTTCATAAAAAATGGCGATAGTCTTGCCTACTTCACACCAATTGCCGTCTGTTGATATTTCTCTAAAGCTTTGTAAACGTTAAGAAATGCACGAGAAAAATTAAGGACAAATGCAATGAAACGATTAAATTGTTATTTATTTTTCATGTATATTTGTTGAATAGTCCACTGATAGACAAGCTTATACAATTTCCTAATGAATATGAATAACAACAAATGAAAACGCATAACATCATTATAATAAATTTTAGGTGTATTAATTTCTGAGAAATTAATTTATGTTTCGAAATCTTAGTATATATATATATATATATATATATATATATATATATATATATATATATATATATATACATTATTCTTTTTGTTCAAATTTGCCATAATACGATCTTTATACAATTCAATTTAGAATATTTATTTGGTAAACGCCTTATATCATATTACATTCAGCTAAGATAAATTTAAACTTTATCCAGATGCATACACCTACAAAAATGATTAATAAGTTATTTTACCACATTCAGTAACAAAAACAAACCAAGTGTATATTTCACCTACCGCGAGTTCTCTTAGAAATATCTACCGAGGTACCGAGTACTACGTATCAAATATTAGTATGTAAGATACTGCTAGTGCGAGTACAATGCTACAATGTACGCGTACGCGTACTCGTTTATATTGGTGTTACGGATCAGTTCCACAAGTATAAATAAAATACATGTTCCAAAGTAACTGGTACGGGATTAGTTTACCATCCCTAGTCATAGTATTTGATTTTGTGCAATCGCAAATACTGACTTCCTAACCAAAAAAATGGCGCAAGGTCACCGAATTTGTCTGACAGCTACCAATGTAAATTTATCGGAGTGCACCTTCGGGTTGTTCGGTGGTGGCGATACTGATTACGAGTTGCCTTGTAATCTGACAGTTGTTTTGCGCTCTTCTTTATTCGGGACTTCCCCGGAATACATCATGTTTTCACATGCACGCACCTTTTGCTTTCTTGCCGGCAGGGTATTTCGTTTCTCTTCTCGCTGGTTCTCGGTCTGTTGGTGTATTTGTATTATTTATTTGTAACGCATTAATCGCTTGGTGTTTGTTTTTTGTTTTATCATACAATGACTGATAATACCATAAAGAAATACTTTGAAGCGTCGACTTCAACAGCAAAAGGAGGTAAGTCTGTATTAAATTATTCAATACGGTAACAACATATTGCTTTATTGTTAAGGTTACGATGCATCAGAATCAGATAATAGTGATTCTGAGGAAACTCATGACACTGGAAATCAAGAGCTGGATAAGAAAAGAGCAAAGACATTCGAAAAGGGCAAATCACGAAAACAGTATTTTTCTATCAAGTGGTTAGAAGATCCTCTTTTCTCCGGATGGTTATTAAAAACTACAGACGGTAGAGCTAAGTACATTTGCTGTAATATTAATTTGTCAACGAAAAGGTCCGATTTACTAAAGTATGCCAAAACAGTAAAGCATAAATTAAACTCTGATTAAATACCAAAACAATAAATGTTTTATTTGAACAGAAAAATGTTACTAAAGACGTGATGATCGCTGATCTAAGATATTCCTTATGGGTTGTGGCACATAATTTTAGCACAGCATATTGCTAAAGAATTCTTTATTAGCATAGCACTATACTGTGATTTTACCTTCAAGCATGTTGTGGACATCTCAAAATTGATCTTTAGTGGTTCTTTATCGAGTGAAAAAATTAAATTAAGTAGAACGAAATGTAGTTTATTTGTAAAAAATGTTCTTTTGCCTGCAACATGCGATAATTTAAAATGCCAGCTAAAAACTGGAGTCCAGTAAGAGGCTTATACGCTATCGATGAGGGGTCTCCCGACTTCTAGTTTTATATATATATATATATATATATATATATATATATATATATATATATATATATATATATATATATATATATATATTGATTCAATAAGATAAGATATTGAAATCCCACACTAGAAGTGAATAAGAACTTGAATCTAAAATACTATGCAATATCTGATAACATATTTTTTTTAAAAACAAACCGATTAGTCAGAAAAATAAAAACAATGGAAATAATTTTAAAATGACATTATTTGCTAATCTTTTCTTAAAACATTTGAGTGCCTACGTCCTTTTTAAAATTGTATTAAATAAACAAATCTTTTTATAAATTTTCATGTGATATAGGGACATAAAATAAAAATCGGTATTTATATACCCGATGCTTTCTGGTATTACCTATATTCTATAATATGAGAAAATTCCTATTCTTCTTCTTTTTACTTATCAATTTTTGATATTTGCAAACACATCACACCAATTAACTGTATCAACTGCTGTTCCGAATAGTTCGGTGGATCACATTTCGATCAGTAGTCTAAAATATTTAAACCATGTAATTTTAAAGCACTAAAAGATCAAATGAAATCGTTCGTAATTGAAAACGTACATTGTAAATCTAAGGCCTCGTTCGCACGGCAATGTACTGCACTCTTTTTTGCAGTATTGTACCTACCGAATAAACAGTGGAATATTGGTTATACTTACATAGATCAGTTCACACGACGTTTGTACTACAAAAAAATGGACTTAGCTAAACACGTTTATCGAATACCCAACGTTCTTGTCTTGTAAAAACGGACAAACGTTGACCTATTCGTTTCACACTGGCGCTTATTATTATATTAAGTCATTCACACAAAGCTAAACAATACGTTTTTAACGTGAAGAATCCAGTATTGCAGTATTGCACAAGTTAACATTATATTACATATTTACTTACAAAATGAACGTCGAATTTTTAAGTATAGCTAGCGAGTTATTAATTTCTTTAGTGGAACAAAGACCGATTATATGGAATAAAACTATGGAAATTTATAAAAACCGAGTTGCAACTCAAAGTGGAGAGAAATTTTATTGATAATTTTTCTACTGTTCTAACAACCATTCAAATTTCGTCATTTTGTGTCATGTGGAACAATTTCACCCAATCATGTCAACATTAGACTGATAATTGCATTCAGTGCAATTTTCAATCCCTATGACATCACGATCGAGTTTGACAACTTCATCCAAATAAATTTCAAAATGTCACGTTTCGGCAATGAGAATGTTCAAAGTATAAATGCGCTAATCAAAGAAAAAATTCCCAGAAATACAACCTACAGTCACAAATATATTTGTGACTTTTTTTTTCGAAAAATTATCCGCCGAATATCCCTCGGACATTGATGAATGCCTCATAATTTCATGACAAATTTCTCAAGCTCGTTGCTTGGTAACAGCACTCAGCCTTCGGCTTCGTGCTGTTACCAAGGAACGAGCTTTCGATTGTCATGAAATTATCTCGTCTGTTATCCATGGGGGGGATATTACTACTGATAATAAATCCTGATTTTGAATTAGAAAATAAAAAGAGAACAAGATTACGGTATTAATGTATTAATTAAAATAATGTAACAATTGTAATTCAATAATAAAATATTTTTTATTACATAATTGTTTAATTAAATAGTTATAATAAACAAAATTCCTTTTACGCTAAATATATTCAGTTTTCCATGGTATGGCCCCATCTCTAGATAAAAAATAGTCAGCACAAAAAGATCTCACGCTATTTACTTGTACGTTTCGTACATATGCAGTTTGAACACTTTCAAATATACTACTTGTTCCTTCGTCAAAGTTATGGCCATCTCGCCCATCTCGTTCACGAACGTAATTGTGCAATATAATGCATGCCTTTATGATTTCTATAAGTAGATATGGTGAGACGTCAATACCAAATGCACACTCTATGTATCTTTCATGCCCTACTCGGACGGTAGTTAAAAGTTTTTTTACGCGCATCTAAGTGAGCAAATGCAAATTGCCTACAAATACGAAAGGCACACTATCTCCAGACTCTAATAGGGATTTTGGTATATGTAAAGAACTACTAGTATGTTTTTTCCATAACACAGAGTTTCTTAAAACTGTTGAATCGCAATCTTTACCATATAAACCTATATCTACATAGAGAAATCTGTATTCAGAATCAGCAACTGCCAATAATACAATGAAAAAATAATCTTTATAATTGAAATACATCGAATCGCTATCAGTGGGTTTTAAAATCCTTATATGTTTGCCGTCAATGACACCCAAACAATGAGGGAAATCACTTTTTTTCGAATCCTTTCACTATTCTCATCCATTCTTCTTCTGAAGAGAGCGTTCGAATATATTTTTCTTGTAGAACATCCCATAGTGTCCAGCAAACACTCCAGATGATTTCACTTATAGTTAATACTCCAACTTTATAGAAATAATGCAAGTATGAATATTTAAACTGCAATACTAACTTTTTTACAGCTAAACTAATTATTGGAAAATGGATTCATATAAGAGATAATTATAGTCGTTCTATTAAAAGATCCAGTAACAAAAGAGATGAGGAAGTGGCTCGAAAACTGTAAAATCCTATGTATATATCCAACAATTAAGCTTTCTGTAGAAAGTCATCCAAAATAAGAAGAGAGTTAATAATTTAACCATAGAAAATAATAATGGGGAATCCAAAGATCAGAAGAATAATTCCCAGACAGAAATAAATTCGTTATACTCTGGCAATACTATGACAATGAATTCCACCCCAAAACCAATACCAAAGAGTCCTGGGAAAAATTACAAATCCAGTAGATGCTTAAATGCTTAAATTAATGGATTCCGTGTTAGATCGCAAACCAAGAGTAACTAACCGGCACCTTTTCCATGGAATATTACCAACATTTGATACTTTTGATGACAATGAAGTTCTCGTATTTCAATTGTGAGTCCTACAGTTGTTAATAAATATCAAAAGGAATCATCGTCAAAATCATTCAGTACAAGTATTTGGTAGTGAAAACCATTAATTGTCACCCTTCACGTCGTCTGGGTAGTGAAAGTCACCAATTATCACCTGTTGATAGCGTTGCATCAAATAGTCAAGGAGGGTATTTTACTCAAGAATTAAACAATAATTCGACTTAGTTAACTTGGGTTACCCAATTATCATTGGGTAACTATCTCAGTGATTTGTTTAAATTAAATTACAATATGACGATTTTTCTTGGGGCCCCAATAAATTTGCCACGGGCTTCAGATGGTATGGTTACGCTACTGTCTCATGCTTTTCTTTTATGTTGTCCAGGTACTACTTTAACCGTGGCTAAATTCCCTCAAGATTAATATTCACAAAAAAATCATCTACAAATATCACACAGGACGAAATTTATTCTAGAGAAATTATTATTCTAAAACAAGAAATGTACCCAACAAAAACTTAGATGAATCATATGTACTTATATAGTTCTAAGTCATCAAGCTAATGTTATCGACTATAATCCTTGGCCTAAAATATTTGTATATTTAAAATAAATAATTATTGCTGTTCAATATTTTCTCTTTATAATTATTGCATGTGTGTAAAACACCTTATTGAAAAATTTTCCCTTATCACTATAGATAAGAATATCGAATCTAGATTAAACAAGGACACGCTTACCACAAAAATAATAAGGATTTATTAATAAAAATAATATTATTTGTAGTAATATTGCTTTAGAATTATTTATAGTAATTTACATATCAGATCAGTAGATAGAGAAAATATTAAAGCAGCTAAAGAATAACACGAATTCAGGACAAAAAAGGTATCATAGCAGAAATATTTCACCGGAAAGTGGACAGCTATTACTCAAACGACTAATCAGCCTAATAAAACGAATTTGACAAAAATAGGAAATTGCCACAAGACTGTAAAAATGCATACATATGCCTTTCCCAAAAAAGAATTATAGAGCAATTGCTCTTTTACATGTAGCGTATAAGATATTGACTTTATTAATAAGAAACCGACTAACAATGTATGAATTTGAAATAATAGGTGAACATCAAGGAGGGTTTAGAAGAGGCAGATCTGCAACTGATCAGATTTTTACGATGAAACAAATATTGCACAACAGCTACCAACAAAATGTAGGTTTGCACATTCTGTTTATAGACTTTAAGCAGGCATACGACTCAATCAACAGAGAAAAACTATACAAAGCAATGGATCTGTTAAAAATATCTTCTTCTTAGGGTGCTTGTCATGCTCTTAGGTTAGCAAGCCAGGATATTCTTCTTCGTCCTGGTGGCCCTTTTTCCTTCAATTTTACCTTGCAAAATGCATTGAAGTAGCTCGTATCTGCCTTGATTTTCCATTATATTTCCCAAGTACTGCAGCTTACGGCCCTTTACGATGTTGACCAAATCCGCAGTTGTGTTTATCCTCCGCAGTACTTCTTCATTGATGACTTTGCCTGTCCATGGTATCTTCAGGATCCTTCTGTATAACTATAGCTCAAAAGCCTGAAGTTTTGATAGAGTTTCCGGCTTCAATGTCCTCGTTTCTACTCCTTGCAGAAGCACTGAGTACACATAACACTTAAGGAGCCTTATTTTTGTTTTTAGGGTAAGGTCATGGCTCTTGAACACAGAGCTCATAGTCAAGAATGCACTTTTTGCCTTTCCGATGCGACATTTAATCTCTTGGGTATTGTCCCACGACTCATTGATTATAGTTTCCAAGTAGTTGTATTGTGAGACACGTTCAATTCTCATTTGGTTCACATACAGATTTGCTCCAGTTATGTTTTCCTTGCTGATGATCATTAGTTTGGTTTTGCTGGTGTTTATATCCAGTCCATATCTTCTACTTGTTTCCGTTATTTTGTTCATTAAGTTTTGCAGCCCTTCTATGGTGTTGGAAAACACTATTGTATCAACCGCATACCGCATGTTATTGAGCTTGACTCCATTTATTGAGATGACTTCATCAATATCTTTTAGAGCCTCTTCAAAAATGTGCTCTGAGTACATATTGAATATCAGTGGTGAAAGTATGTACCACTGTCTCACTCCCCTTAAGATTTTGACCTGACCTGTATATTCTCCATCTATTCGGAGCACCGCTGATTGATTCTAATACAGGTTAGCTATTATTTTTAAGTCTTTTCCGTCAATCCCTGTCCTCTTCAGCACTTCCATCATTTGTTTATGCCTGACTCTATCGAAAGCCTTCTTGTAGTCAATCAGGCATGCAAAAACACTATTCTGAAACAATACCTGCACGCTAAATAAAGCTTCCCTCGTACCAACGGCGTTCACAAATCCAAACTGATCGAGCGCAATTTGTTCCATTCTTTTGTGGATGACTTAAAAACAGCTTCAGCAGATGGCTCATTAGGCTTTTTTTTTAGCCCTTTTTCTATCCGAATTGTCGAATAAAGGCCTCTCACATTTCTCGCCATTCTGCGACTCTTTTGATATCGTCGCTCTAGCGCATTTGAGGTCTTCCTCTTGGTCTCTTCGCATCGTACGGTCGCCAGTTTCCGACTTCTTTGTTCCATCTACCATCTTCGAGACGTTCGTTGTGTCCAGCCCATTTCCATTTTAATTTAGTTGCTTGTTTCGCGGCGTCCTTTATTTTTGTTTTGTTCCGGATTGCTTCGTTCGTTTGCCGATCTATTAGTGAGATACCAAGCACCTGTCGTTCCATGGCTCGCTGAGTTTTTCGAATCTTGTCCATGTTCTTTTTTGTGAATGTCCAGGTTTGAGCTCCGTAAGTGAGAACGGGAAGGATACAAGAATCGAACACTTTGGTTCGAAGGTTTTGGGGTATCTTTTTGTCTTTCAGTATGTATGAGAGTTTTCCAAATGCGGCCCATCCCATTCTTACTCGTCTGCTTATTTCGGTAGTTTGGTTTTCTTTGTTTACCTTGATATTCTGACCCAGATATATGTATTCTTCTACATGTTCCACTTTTGTTCCTTGGATGGTTATCGTCGGTTGATCATCTTTATTCGACATTAGCTTAGTTTTGCTCAGATTCATTTTCAGTCCTTTTTTTATGGATACCGTATGAAGCTCATCGATCATCGTCTTCAGTTCTTTCCAGCTGTCGGCTATTAGTACTACGTCATCTGCATATCTTAGATGGTTTAAATACTTTCCGTTTATCGACAGTCCCTTCGTTTCCCAATTTAGTGATTTAAAGATGTCTTCAAGTGCGGCAGTAAATAGTTTTGGAGATATGGTGTCTCCCTGTCTTACTCCTCGGTTGATTTTTATTGGCCTCGTTTTCATTCCGTTATCCATCGTGACTACCATTTCAGCGTGTTGGTATATATTATGTATTAATATCCTATATCTAGAATCTATTCTGCTGTTGACCAGTGCTTCCTCAATAGCCCATAATTCTATGCTGTCAAAAGCTTTCTCGTAGTCTATAAATGCTAAACAGATTGGTAAATTGTATTCGTTAACTTTTTCTATTAGGACCTTTAGTGTGTGAAGATGGTCACATGTACTGAACCCTTTTCTAAATCCGGCTTGCTCTACTGGTTGATATACATCGAACTTTGTTGTCAATCTATTTGTAATTATTTTTGTGAATGTTTTATAAAGTTGTGATAGTAGTGATATTGGACGATAATTTTTCAGATCTGTATTGTCCCCTTTTTTGTGTATTAATATTGTGTTAGCAGTATTCCATTCCCTTGGTATGTTTCCTTCAAATAGGCATTTATTAGAAAGTATTTTTAGGTACCTGATGACTTCTTCTCCTCCTTCTTTCAACATTTCTGCCAGAATTCCATCACTACCCGGTGCTTTATTTCTTTTCAATTCTTTAATTGCATGTTCTATTTCTACTTCGCTTATTTCGGGCATTACTTCAGAATTTACGTTTGTTATTTGTCTTTTCAGATTTTGCTTTGAAGAGTCGGGGGGATCGTTTCATTAGGCTTATGGTCCTATAATCTTCACAAAATTTTGCTCCTAGTTTTTTGGACAATGGTACGAACTCCGATTTGAGCCACTCTACTGGTATTTTTCCTGCCTTGTACTTGGCAGTTGTGCCAAAAAAATACACAGAAATTGGAACGATGGAAAAGAAAGATATTATGCAAGATATATGGAAGAACAAAGGATATTGACAGCGTATGGAGAAGAAGAACAAATAAGGAAGTCATGGAACTCTACAACCAACCAAGCATTATACAAAAAGTAAAAGTAATGCGCAAAGAGCACGTTGGATGGGACATGTTTACAGGATGTCCACAAACACACATGCAAAAAAAGTATTAACAGGAGGAGTGAGTGGAAAGCGCAGACGAGGAAGACGAAAAGAGAAGTAGTTAGAAGAGTAAAACCGATATAAGGAAACTTAGAATACCAGACTGGGGTACTGAAAAAAAATCTCAAGGGAATATTTTTCGGAACGAACCCGAGCTTTTCGCCTTGGCTATGTTTGATAGATAAGTATAAAAATTCTTATCTATATGATAAAATAATTTTATTAAGGTGTTTTACATATTTGCAAAAAAAAATAATAAATAATGAAAAGAAATTATTATTTATTTTAAATGTTTTATATCAAGGCTAATAATCGATAACATAATTTGGATGACTTATGTAGAAATATGATTCATCTGAAAAAATAAGTGTTTATGTCTTCATATTATGTACTTTATTGTGTACTCTAATACTAAAATCATCACTTATGCATCAATGCCATAATAGTCTTATATATATATATATATATATATATATATATATATATATATATATATATATATATATATATACAATAAGTAAGTTCCAAAAAAAAATAAATCTTTTGGCCACAAGGATATCGGTCAAAGGAGAAATAATAAAAGGAAATCACAGTTCCATTCCTATATTTGAAGACGTTTCGCTTATTTTATTTACAAGCTTCATCAGTTCAATGAATGGTGAGGGAAGAAAATTAAGGTGTAAAACAAACACACCATTTTCTTAGTATCCGTGGTCAAAATATTAAAGTTGAAATATTAGCTTAAATGTTCAAATGTAGTCGAATTCATGTATAAACATAAGAAAAAGATTGCTTTAAAGGTGAAAAACAAATGGATAAAAACTACTGCGAAGCACTAGAAAAACCCGTCACATTGTACGTAAAAAAACTTATTAACAGTAAAGTGTGGAGATAAAAACAAAAGATTTTACAAAACACACTGGCACAGAGCTATTATTCTAACAAAGTTAACGTTTAAAAAACATCTTATACTTCACTTTCGGGCGCATCTCAAATTCAAAAATTCCAGCCGGAAAACAAAGTCAAGTTACCGCTATTTTCGTTGAAGTGAAATTGGTGGTGGGTTTTTCGGTCAAAAGGTGGAGAAAAAAGACAAAGAAGGTGGCTACTTCTTCTATTAATTGAAGACGTTTCGCTTTCTAATTAGATATTAATGATATATTAATTAATATTAATGCATGATATTGCAGAATTAGGCTTAATATGTTGTTTACTTTAAAATTGACCCCTCAGGTGTATGTTCTATCATATTTTCATATTAAATAATTCCAAAAAAAAATAAAATAAAATATTTTCTTGCTTCATTTAACTTAGATTCACTCAACTTACATTTTATTGATTATTTTGTCAATGTTACATTTACATATGTGAAATACTTAATTGTTTCTGATCAAATAGTTTAATAAAATTTTATAATTAAAATTGATTCATAGAATCTTTATTAGTCTCAGTTTCAGTTGTTATTAACCTTGGACTGTTGGAAGTTGAATCAATCTTCACCTGTTGGCTGGCTATTCAGCCACAACATAGACTATTTAAATATGCCTTGCTGTTCTGTCATATTTTGACCTCAAGGCCACTGCCTTTTCTCGTTGTTTGGCGTGGATTCTACTTGTTGCTCCCACTTAACCGGCAGCAGCTAAGAAGCTTAAGAGCGGCAACCTCATTATATTTTTAAATATCACGATCATTTAATCTTAATCAATTTAATAATGTTACCTAAAGTTAAAATTAAATTTAAGTAATAATATACTGTTGGAAGTGCATCTTATAATCTTTTTAGTTCTCTGCAAATTGATGTTTTTTACTTAAATTTTTTACATATTTTTTATATACATGTACAATTACCACATGGTCTTTTGCTGTGCTAAGTTTGAGTTAATTTGTAAACTGTATTTAGTTTCAATTAATTGTTTATACAACATAGTCTTATAATGTCCATTGTCGTAAGCTTCTTTACATATTTAATATCATTGACTGCTACATATCTTTTTGAGGTAACACACTTATAATAACTTTTCTATGGATGTTTGGTTTTTCTCATTGTTCTTTTTTGATGAACTGATGATGCTTTCTCATTAGAAGGCAAAACGTCTTCAATAAATAGATGAAGTAGCCTTTTTGACCGAAAAACCCACCACTCTTCGAGTGATCCTTAATTTATATTGGATTGACGGTCGTACTCCTTTTCTCTAAGATATATTTATATATATATATATATATATATATATATATATATATATATATATATATATATATATATATATATAAGCGAGATTCCTACAGCCTCTGCCGCTTCCCACATTTCGACCGCCATCGTTTTCTGTCCATCCATTCGTCTTCTTTGATGACTATATCTTTCATTATGTGCCGTACATTTTCTTCCCAGGCAACTGAAGGCCTTCCCATTCTTCTTCTTTGTTGTGGTATGTAATTTAAAGCTTTCTGTGGCCATCTATCTTCATTCATTCGCTTCATATGACCATACCACCGTATTTGTCTCGTTTCAATTCTGTCTACACTGGAATATACAGTAGTTGTCCTCCTTCTAATATCTTCATTTCTGATATGATCTTTTTTGGATACACCACACGCTCTCTTTAGAAAATCCATTTCTACTATTTCTATTCTTTTTCTATCTTTTTCGTGATCTGCCAAACTTCTGCCCCATAAGTCGTAATAGGCTTTACCAAGGTTCGATAGATTGTCAATTTCGTTTCTTGTCTAATATTTTTAGACCATAATAGAGAGTTTAGAATGTTTACCGCTTTTTCTCCCTGCTGGGCTCTGTTTTCGATGTCTCTTTTGGTAGTGCTTTCTTTAGATATTATAGATCCGAAATATTTATATTCATTGCATGTTTTTGTGTTTCTAATTTCTGACTCTGGGTCTTCTTCATCATCTCCTATTTTAAGATACTCTGTCTTTGACATATTCATATTGAGGCCCAATTTTTTTTTTCATATTCTTTCTATATATATATATATATATATATATATATATATATATATATATATATATATATATATATATATATATATATATATATATTATTTGTATAAAAAATGTTAATAGATTCAAATGGGTTATTATCAAATGCCCCGTCTATGTCTATGAACGCACATAGTGCTACTTCTTTTGACAATATGACCTCTTCGAGGTCTTTTAACTATATAATACCAGGTATCTATTGTAGATTGTTAATTTGCCTATTGTTTGCTAATTGTTCTTTGTAAATAGTTCAAAACATTATACTCAATTAACGTAATTACCTCAAAACAGATCTATCACAACTGTTTTGAGGTAATTGTTCAGCAGTGGAATCCGACATTCATCTCCGGATTCCACTCTCTCGCAACTCATGTTTGAATCTGTGCTTGTCCGTCGTGCTCGTCTTATAACAACTGCGAAACAAGCAAGCAATTTAATTAAACTCATCCTGTGAGACATGTTCACGTTCACCCCTAAGACTTACGTTCGGGTGTAACAATTCATTGGAGCGAGCTGTTATCTTCATGTGACTTTTTATAATTTTTTTGGTATCAGAAGCCGTTTTTTGTGTTTTTTATGAATTTTTTTTTGTAGGCTGTCCTGAAAAATAAAATCAGAATAAGTGTATCTATATAAATATAATCAATTTACCTGGGCGCTTGTCCACGATTTTATAGAGCTACGAACTATCCGCTTTTGTGTGTTGTTGTTGTTGTTTTTGTTTTATTTTCTCTCAGGTGATTTTTGTTTTCTCTCTGGTATTTTTGTTTATTTTTCTCTGGTTTTATTTTTATTCCACTATTTTTTGTTTGGGTCTTTTGTGGTTCCTGCGAGTCCTCTTATGGACGCTTTGCTATGTTTACTTTTGTATTGCGGCGTCTACGTACTTTTTGAATGTTAATCCTTTATCCATGATGAATCCTAGGTATTTTGCTTCGCTTTTCCACTCGATTGGAATGTTTTGCACTGTTGTTTCTCTGGTTGTTGGTGCCTCTTTTTAAAGAGTACTACTTGCGTTTTCTCAAAGTTTAAAGTGATTTTCCATCATAAACTCCACTCTTCGATATCGTCTAACGCTGTTTGCAGATTGTTTACTGCTAGGTTTATGTTTCGGGGTTTGTCCGCTATCGCTGTGTCGTCGGCATATATTTACAACTTAGTAGAGATCCTGGTGTTCTTAGAACGTAATAACTGCGACCAAGACGTTGTCGTTTATTACACCGTGACCAAGACGGACCTAGTCCCTACACCAACGTCAAGATTTCACTGCTCCTTGGAGGGGTAAATAAGAGATAGTTGTCATCTTCCCTTTAAGTATTTACAAGATGAAAGTATCTAGTGATAAGGTTTTAAAAAATCAAAAGTTAAATTTCATACTGTGATAGTAAAAATATTTAAATGAGTTTTAAAGAAATCTGCAACTTCCACATTTGGCACCTTCTTGTCTACTATTTTGAGAAAGAATTAAATTGACAAACGTCATAAATGTTTAGAAATTATATTTGTTATTTTGGGGATCCTATAGGCTATTGAATATTTATCTTATCAGTCAGGCTAATCTCTTTATTGCAGTCAATAAAATATACAGAAAAATATAATTAAATAAATAAACGTATTGTTTACATTTCTTGGATAAGAATTTTAAAAAATTGTCATAAGCACGGTCTTGAACCTAATGACAGAATTTATAATAATTATTGAACAAATAAATTTCTTTTACATATATTAGAGTTGATTGGGAGAATTAATTGTTCTATTATCGGAGAAACAATGACATGTTCCATCTGATGATTTTATCTTGCTCATCTTAAGACTTCTAGATTTATAGCTCGTTTTCATTTTTTTTATTTGCCAAACTCTTCTGGATGATCAATACATTAACGATAGTAATGTTATCTATTTTCGTGACAACTTGGTGTTCCAGTATATGGTTCCAGACATAAGTGGCTACACCGTAAAAAAAATGGTGGTATATATGACCCATCAGGTCCATATCCTGGTATTTTTTCTCGTTACAGTCTACGAAATGTTATATGTACAGTGCTAACCAAAATTTTTAAAAACTAGAAAAATAATACGCTACGGCCTATTAAATAGTATTTTAAACTTTGCTTTCTGTGGTATCATTATCATTCACTTTGCTTTTGTCTCTTTGCGGGGTCGGCTTCGCTAATTAAATTTCTCCATAAATTTATCTCTTAGGTCATATCAATATTAATCCCTCTTAAAGACGTATCCTTTAACGTTTCGAAGCTATACATGCCCAAACCATCGTAACATATGCTCTCTCATTTTGGAATAAATTGGTGCCACCCCTAGACTTCCTTTAATATACTTATTCTTAATTTTATTTTCATTTGTCACTCCAGTTATCCATCCAAGCACTCTCATTTCCGCCACATGCATTCGTTTTTTTCCCTTTTTTTTTTAACTTCCTAACATTCAATTCCTTAGTTCATAGCTGGTCTTAAGGCAGTTTTATAGAATTTTCCGTTCACTCCAATGAACTATCTTTCAATAAAGTCGTCCCAGGAACGCAATTCAAAAATATTGAAAATATTATTTTAAAGTCTACTTTAAAATGTATCTTCTTTATTTCAAATCAAATATCTATCAAACCATTCTCTGAGGTTTCTCAGAAAGGACATTCTTCTTCTACCTATGCTGCGCTTTCTTTGAATCTTTCCCTGCATTATTAGTTTTAGGAATTCATATGTCACCACGTGTTATATGACATAGATATTGTAATGTTCTTATTTTGATGGAATCCAGTATCTCCCTGCTGTTCTCTATTCTTCTTAGTACTTCTTCATTGGTTATTTTGTCTGTCCAGGAGGTTCTCAGCATTCTTCGATGTCCACATTTCAAATGCTTCCAATTTATTGAGACATTGTTTACTTAAAGTCCATGTTTCCACACCATACAAAAGAACAGAAAATACATAACACTTTAGTACTTGTTTTCTAAGATTTAGGCTACAACATAATATTTGTTTCATATTATTGAATGCACTTCTAGCCTTTTCTATTCTAACTCTAATTTCTTTGGTATAATCGTTTGCTTCAATAATGTTTGCCCCTAAATAGTTATAATTCTGAACTCGTTCTATCGTCTTATTATTTACGTGTAGATTGATGTATCTAATATTTTTCTTTGATATAACCATGAATTTTATTTTCTTTATGTTTAGTAACAGATCAAATTCTTCACTCGCTGCAACAACCTTATTTAAAATTCTTTGTAGATCTGTAATATTTTCTGCTATTAGTACTGTATCATCAGCATATCTAATTTCACGTATGGGTAGGCCATTTATTTTTATGCTTGCTACTTCATCTTCTAATGCTTTTTTGAATATTTCCTCTGAGTATGCATTAAACAGTGATGGCAAGACACAGCCCTGTCTAACATCTCTTTTGATTTTTATTTTATTAGTTTTTAAATTATTTATTCTTATGACAGCTTCTTCTTCATAATACAGATTATTTATTATTCTTATATTCCGTGTGTCGATGTTCTTTGTTCTCAGTAGTTTTATTAACGGGTTATGTTTCACTGTATCGAATGCCCTGTTATAATCTAGGAAGCAGACATATATGTCCTGGTTTACATCTAAACATCTCTGTATTAGCAAATTTACTGCATATAATGCTTCTCTGGTTCCTTGAACATTTCTAAATCCGAACTGAGTTTGTATAATGTCTTTTTCTAACTTTTTATATATTCTACGATGAATAATCTTTAGGAATACTTTTAGTATGTGGCACATTAGACTGATGTTACGGTGATCGCAACATTGTCTGAGGTTTTCTTTTTCGGTATAGTCACGAATGTTGATAGAAGCCATTCTTTATGTAATATACCTGTTCTATATATGATATTAAATAATTCGACAATATATTGCAGTCGGCGATAAGTTGCAATATTTCTGTCGGTATTTTGTCTGGTCCTACTGCTTTCCCAGTTTTCATTTCTTTGATTGTGTGTTTTACTTCACTGTCTGTTATTTCTGGTTAAGTCTCTTCAACGAAATATTCGTTATCTATTTTGTCTCGTTTGTCGTTAAACAGCTGTTCTATATAGTTTGCCCATACCATCAGTTTGTTTTGCTTTTGATATAGGTATGTTCTTACCTTTCTCACTTTAATATTTTATATAAGAATTTATAATAATTTCATTTTATTAATACTTGCGCTTAGGAAGGCCAAAATATAGTCAAATTTTTTAGAACTGATAGTAATAGAAAGAACGATTGTCCAAAGATGGATTTCTGATTAGATAGATAGATAAATTTATCACAATTATATTATCTTATCTCTTTCTAATAAATATAGCCGATTTTCACATATTTTCGATCAAATGACGAAATACTTTTTGTTTCGTCGGTCTACTGTTTCAAACTTACGAAGTGATTTGACATTACTCTGTTATTGTGATGTATTTTAGCTACAATGTCGAAAAGTAATCGTGGTTCTACTTATGAAGAAGAAATAGAGGTAAAACCTTCTACCGAGCTTATACCGGATGAATATGAACATTTCGGAAATCAACCAAAATTCTCAGTTCATACATTTTTCCATGACACTGAAGCAGACGAAAACAATGAAAATGAGTTTTTGACGACTTTACGTGGAATAGGAATTACATGCGAGAATGGGGATAGACATAATCTTGATAAAGAGAAGATATTCGAAATCATAAAGAGAAGTAAGCTTTATTTTAGTTATGTTAATGATATATAAATTAATACCCTTTGTGACCCTCAATAATTATCTTTTCTGTTTGAAAAAACCTTGATAGTGGAAGTGGTTAATATTTACTATAATTATCTATTTAATTTTAGTATCGTCTACTGTTATATGCCAATTTTAGCTTTGTTTTAGATTCGTTCAAGATTTCTAAAAAAGTCCCTTTCCAATTATCTCTATTATGAGTTTCTATTCATTTTACGTTATTTGCATATCTTATAAATAGTCTCTCTCTCTCTCTCTCTCGGTTGTTTTATTAAATCTGGGCCTCTATTTCCATGGGCGTAACGTAAGAAAGTAAGTAAGATATGTAATCAATTTTTTTTTTACCACTAACATGCAAAATTTTAATTAGGTACTATATTCTGCTTTCACATTTGTAGGCCAGGCATTATCTATTCTAAAACACTCTTATTTGGGTAATTTGTATAAGATAATATTTTTTTGTTTTAATCCCTTTAGAATATTATTAGAAATGAACTAAATTTTTGTATTAAACAATTTTGTGGCAAAAAAAGTTGAAAAATTTAACTTTTTTTATCCATTTCGTTGCCTTACCTATGCGGTTTAGAAAAAATTCGTGAAAACAAAAAGATAAAAAATTTAATTAATTGTGAATTAGAAAAATAATAATTATTATTGAAATATTATCAAAAATCATTAAAGAAAAGGGTGAAAAATGAATGTTTTCAATAGTATTTTTCAGGTATTTTAAAGCCACCTCATCATTATCATAAGTGGATCGACAATCCGTTGTGGATCTTGGCCTGCTCACAAAGAAATCGCCACTCCTGTCGATTCCTGGCAACTTCCCTCCATCTTCTGACCCTTAGAATCTGAAGGTTTTCTTCCACATCATCAATACATTGTGGTCGTCCTCCACTTCTTGTTCCCTCTGGTTTTGAAAATGTTAATCTCTTCGTGTATTCGTGATCTGACATCCTAGCAATGTGTCCAGACCATCTAAGTCGCTGCACTTTAACGAATTTCACAATATCTGGATCGGGGTATAAATGATATAGTTTAAAGTTGTATTTTCGACGCCAAAGCTCATTTTCGTTTACGTCCCAAAAATCTTTCTAAGAATTTGTCTCTCAAAAATACCAAGAAGTCTTTTATCATTTTGAGATAAGGTCCACGTTTCAGCCCCATATATCAAAACCGGTCTTATTAAGGTCCTGTATATATTAAGCTTTACTGCACGTTTTATATTTTTATTTTTTAAATGTTTCTGAAGACCGTGAACAGTTCTGTTTGCTATTGCTATGCGTCTTTTTATTTTGTCGCTTGTCGTATTTGTTGCGTTTACTAGCGATCCAAGATATGTGAATTCTTTGACTTGCTCAAAGGTATGGTTAATAATTTGAATTCTCTGTTGGATATTTCGGGGGATTTTAGAAACCAACATATATTTGGTTTTTTCCTCGTTTACCACAAGTACTAATTCACTTGCCGCGTCCGAAAGTCATGTAAAACACTGCACCGTGTCTCTCCTACTTCTGCCCACTATAACTATATCGTCAGCGAATAGTAAGGCAAATATTAAAGAGGAGACATACCAGTGCGCCCCCTTGTGCATTATTAATGTCTAACGACGTAGTGTTTTCTCCTTCAATTCTAACGCATGAGCTTACGTTTTGCATTGTTAGTTGGGTCAACTTAACTAACTTAGGTGGGATCCCAAAGTCTATCATTGCATTATATAATGCAGTTCTTTTCACACTCTCATAGGCTGCTTCAAAGGAGACGAAGACATGCATTTCTTGTTTGCAACTCCGCAGCGATCTTCTGTCGGAAGGCCAATAACAATGCAATTAATAAAACCGTTTGTTATGGGCCGGTCAGAGTGACAATCGTTGCTCTAATTGGCCGTTTTGGCGACAAACTGCTTTCTTGATCGCTGCACGCTCACGCTCTGTTTAAATACCTTTTATCGCTTTTTGTAATTATTCCTCTGCGCAGAGTCGGCGGGTTCTATTTGTTATTTTATTTTCTACGTTTTTCTCTAGAATTGGTTTCCAGGTGTTTTTCGATCTCTTTTGCTTCCCTAATTACACGTTTGGTCCTATTTTCGATGTTGACTAGCGTCGTCGTTGTGATAGAATCACGTCTTCCCTTTTCTCTCAATGGCATTTTGATGTCCTTCTCGTCTAACTTGTATTCTTAGATTCGTCTGTCCGATGTACAGTTTATCAAAGTCTTCACAATGGATACTATTTATACTCTTTGATTTTCCAATGCAACTTTTGTTTTTGTGGTAATATGGTTGCAATTTTCCTGTCGGTGTTAAATATTTATGTATATATATATATATATATATATATATATATATATATATATATATATATTTACGTTTAAAGTATTTTTACTGTAATTTTATTTTCAATATATAGTGAGCATATAGCAATAATAGTGAGGCAATTTCTGGTGCCCTCACTCTTCAGTAAAAGCTGTTAATTTATTTTTCATAACTCTGCCCTCTTTTGATGTCTCGCTGCTCGTTATATTGGCTTCAGCAATTACTTCTGAATTTTTTTTTATATTAGACTGCTTTTTAAATTACCACCAGATCCAGGCCTTTTTTCCGTTTTCAAAACAAGAATTTTTGATAAATTTCAATAATATAAAACACGTGCGCACTTTCATATTTTTTAGAAAGCAATTATCGAGTTGCTGGTGCCTAGGTGAAGCGGGGCGCGCGGTTTTGTATACAAACGAGTTTTAGCTTAGGTGCGTACTGTTATGAATACAGCTATAATTTCGTTTCTATTTCGAATTTCTTAACAAAATTTTAGAACAGTATTTTTATGATACTAAGTAATGTTTATACGTAAAAAAACTAAAATCGATTTTTTGAAAATTTAGAAAGTTAAAGTCCCCAATTGAAAATTTCTATTTGTTCATGCATGTTTATTGTTATTATTTTTAGTTGCTATCTCCGATTAAATTGTTTAGGTAGAATCTTTTTTTTATATTTCACTTTAAACACAATAGGCAACTTATTTAGCATATTAACGATTAAGCAACCCCTTATCACCGTAACGTTTTTTTTATGCTGCTCCAAACTTTCGATCACTGACTTGCAGGACATTTCTCTGTGGTTCCTATCCACTTAAGTGGTCAATTAAGGTAAATCTTCACACCGGCCACTTTCTCATCAGTCAAAAACTTACTGATAATATACGGGATATTATACGAGTATACGGGACAGATTTCCAGGCGCTGGTATATTCTTTTGAATCTAAAACTTTTTAGAAACCTTTAGTCCATCCAAGGCGTAAGATCTATTTCCTCCACATACCAGCGCACCTATGGAGATTCAGTTGATCTTTGTAGAATTTCAGTTGTTTTGCCAATATCGAGATATATATTTATACTAAATCAAAGTTGGTCTTATTTTTTTCTTCTTTTTTTAACCATCCATTGGAATATCAAGAAGACTTTTTACTGTTACTATAGTTTTTCTTTCCATTAAGATTTTGGTTCTTAATTTTCGTTCATTCTGGTTTTATCTCTTCGTTACCGTTTCCTTTCTCCTGCCAACCTAAATTGCGCTTATCCGATTGTAATTATAATATTTATTTTAGTTAAGGAAAACTGCAGCGATGATACTGCTGGGTTAATTATGTACTTTTCTGGAGATGTTAAGCTACGAGGAGGAATTTTGCACACTAAGGTATTAGAAAATAATACAAGCATTCAAAAGATTTGGCTGGAGTTTAATTCCTTTAATTGTTTCCAGTTGAAAAATAAACCGAAAATATTTATATTTGATGTAAGTTATATTGATTTTCTTTCAAATATATCGTTAGGTACTGGTGGATTATGCATGATTATACTCGTATAATAATAATAAAACTGTTCTTGGCTTATTTAGACAATCACGTAAAAAGTCAAAAAGCTCAATATTTAATCGTAAAAGTATGGCTTTACTTCTTTCATTATTTGAATTAGGCTATTGACTATTTCATTTAATTAGGAACTAAGACACTTAATAGATTTTATTGTTTCATATGGTCCACTGACGTCTAAAAATGAAAAAAATCGAAATGTACTAGAACGGGGTACATTTTTCCACTTTTCTGCTTTTTTGGCTGTAATTCAAAACTTATACATTTTTATTAAATTTTATAGAAGATTTCTTGTAGAGATTTAAATTTTATATTAAAATTACATCTTTTAAAGTAAAAATTATATTTTTCTCAAGATATACCCAAAAAACAATGATAAAAAAAATTGAAAAATTTCGATTTTTTTTTTAATTTTTGACTATACAGTAAAACCTCGATATAACGGACTCATTGGGGGGACTGGGTGTCCGTTAAAGCCGAAAGTCCGTTATATAAAAATATGTTTAAAATAAATCAAAATACATACTTTGTTTTTGAAAATGTATGTACACTGAATTTAGATATATATAAAAGATACAAAATACAAACAAAATTCTATTTAATTGTATTCGGACATTCGTCGTGAAGTGACGTTGCTCTGAATATCGACGCGCTTGCTGTCGGTAATCCTGTTTTGAACAAGTTTCGTTTGCACTTTCGATGTTTGCTGTTATTTTATGATCTACCCTCTAAAATTACGAAAATGCGTAGAATACAGTTGAACTATTTGATGAATAATCAATAAATGTTATTAGATCGTCGAGATGCGATCTTACCTCTGATAACTTCATTTTTAACGGTCTTGTTTTGTCGTCTTGTTCGCTATCTTCACTTCCGTCCTAATTTTTAAGGTTCATAACTTCATCTGCTATTTCACTTTTAGTCATGATGTTATACCCAGGGTCACCTTCATCTACTTCTAGCCATTGTAAAACATCTTCCTCGGCTACATGTTCTCCGGCATTATTATGTATTGTCCTACAGAAATAAGTAACTTTCAACGCTTCTTTTCTTTTCAATTAAATCTATGTCTGCATGTTGACCATCAAACAAATTTTTCCAACCATTTTTTAATGTTTGTTCTTTCACCTCCTCTCATGCTGTAGCGAAATTAAAAATTGTTGATTTTAAATTGTAAGACCTTAAGTTTTGCAAGGTACGCTGCCCTATTGTATCTTCCGCATTATCTCCATCGTGCCATACGACCATTACTTCGTCTAAAAACTTTCTGCGATATATTCGTTTAGCTTCCAAAATTATTCCCTGATCCATGGGTTGAATAAGCGATGTTGTATTTTTTTGGTAAAAACATAAACCTAAAGTTGCCATCTTCTGAACGTAGAATATTCTCAAAGGGGTGAGCAGGAACGTTGTCTAACAGCAATAAACATTTCACCTATTCTGGCATTATTTTCCAATTTCTTCTCTTGAAATTTTGAGGTACTTTTTTTGAAGCTACAAATTCTTTGAAAAACCAATTTTTGAAAATATCTGAGGTGAACCATATACCTTCTTAGAGCTATGATGCATTATATCTTTTAAAACTCTAGATTTACGAGATTTACCAACTATTACTGAAGTCAATCTATGCGATCCATCGGTGTTAGCACAAAGCAGTGCCGAAATCCTGTCCTTGATGATTTTTCTTCCAGAATTCGATTGTTCATATTTGGAGGCTTGTGGGCTTTCAGGCAAAGTACACCATAACAAACCAGTTTCGTCAACATTTTAAATCTGAGATTCTAATAGCATTTCGTTACTCACATGTGCTACTAATGTTGCCTAAATGGTTCTCTTTCTTCTGTTGGTGCACTTGAAGCTTCGCCGGAAATTCTTTTATTCATGATTCCGTGCCTTTTGCGACAGCTTCAGAGCCATCCATTACTTGCTCTGAATGGTATGTTTATATGATTTGCCAATTTAATTGCAGCAGATTTCAATTCGACGGCTCGGACCGGGATCCCACTAGAACGTTGTTGGCCATACCATTTTAAGATTGCTTCTTCCAACTTCCAGTGAAGTTTCACGAGCCAATTTCATTCGCTTAACAGTATGTTTTTTTTTACATTTGAAGGGATTATTTGTCCGTTATATCCGAAGTCCTTTAAATAGAGGTCCGTTATATCGAGGTTTTACTGTAGTTTTTTTTTGCATACTTAGGGATAGGTATTGCTTCACAAAAATAGCTTATAATTTTAGTTAAAATTGTAGCTTATAACAGTGTGTACACTAAAAATTTACGAAGATAAGCATTTAAAATAATTTTTTTTTTTATTTTTTGTTTTACGTTTTCTTTTAACACGTATTATTTGGTATTTTGGTAATTTTACATAAAAATAATTATTAACTAGCCAGAAACAAATCAGCCGGAATAGATAATTTCCCAGCTGAATATATAAAGAAGATGGTCACGATACAATAATGGCATCACAGCAGCTTATAAAAGAAATATGGACACAAAAATCTCGCATAATTGTAATATTGGAATACTTTGCACCATACACAAAAAAGAAGATATCTTCGAATGCTCTAACCACAGAGGAATTACGCTTCTAAATACAGCGTATAAAATATTTTCCACAGTACTATGTCACCATATGCAGAACGGATAGTAGGAAAATACCAGGCTGGTTTCAGAGGTGGTAAATCGACAATTCATTAGATTGCAACACTGAGACAAATTTTAGAAAAAACACTGGAATATGGCATTGATACTCATCACATATTAATAGTCTACAAAGCAGCCTACGACTACGAAATCAGTTGCTAAATTTAAAGAAACTAACTCTTGTAAAGTCATGGACCTTAACTGAAGCATCACTGAAGAGACTCGAAACATTTGATATGTGCTGCTATAGACGCATGTTGAGGATTTCCTGGATAAACAGAGTTACCAACGAAGAAGTACTACATAGAATGGGTAAAGAGCGCGAACTAGTCGTAACTATAAAACGTCGCAAACTAGAATACCTGGGCCATATAATGCGCAATGAACAACGATATGACCTACTTCGGACCATACTTCAAGTTAAAGTGCATAGGAAAAGAGAACCAGGACGAAGAATAACCAGGAATATCCTAGCTGCATAACCTGCGAAAATGGTTTAACTTAACCACTACCGGACTTTTCAGGACAACAGTCAACAAAGTCAGAATAGCCATGTTAGTGTCCAACATCTGTAACGGATAGGTACCATAAGAAGAAGAAGAACTCTTGAAAAAGTTCAATGTAGAGTACAAATCCAGGGGAAACTGTCTGAACCTTTTAAAACAAATAACGTGCTGCATCAGGGAGACCCTCTCTCTTCTATACTGTTCAATTTGGCCCTGGAAAAAATAATACGTATGTCGCAAATCACAATGCAATATATGTATAATAAATCAGTGCAAATCCTTGCATATGCTGATGATATCAATATTGTTGGGAGAATGGAAAACGCTGTAGGTGAAGCGTATGTAGCATTCAAAGAATCAGCTGTGTGTGTTTAATAATAAACATCAACAAAACAAAGTATACAAATCCTACGACCACTTGTTATAGAAAACGACATCATCCAATACTACCGCAGAGGTAAACCGCAGAATTTGCACGGCCAACAGATGCTATTTTGGGCTCAATCCCTCCTTAAATCCACAATTATATCGAGAAATACAAAAATAAAACTCTACAACACAATAATACGCCCAATCCTAATATATGGGTCAGAGACCTTGACTAGCTTCAGCAAAAGATAGATAGACCCATTGGTCAGAGAAGAAGAGGAAGACTCAGAACAAGGTTCCTTGTTAACATTGATGAAGACATGAGAAATATGGGAATACGTGCGTGGAGGAGGAAGACGATGGATAGAGACGACGGGAGAGAAATTCTTGAGGAGGCTAGGACCCATACAGGGTTCCTAAAGCCAGAATGGTGATGATGATGATGACAGTTATGATAATATCGTATAAAATTTTTGCCGGGAAGATCCTTTCAGGTTGTAACCCTGTTTCAGGTAACTAGTGTTGATGCACATTAGCTCAGAATTTAATAATTTTTGGTATACATGTTCAGTATGCCTTACTAGTAAAATAATAAATTTTCAGCTTACATCAACTAATACAAATAGTACTAATAATACCAATGGTCATACTGGCTAGATTAATTAATTACTGTCTTCGGAGCTCTACTTTAAAGAAATGTCAATATGTTAAATATTACTTTACATATATGATCTTTATAATTCAGTAGCAAGTTTATCAATGTAAACATTTTAAATTATTCTCATAATTTAAAATGCATTCATATTTTTTTGTAAATTAAATATTTTTTTAAAATATGAGCTTTAAACCTGGTGAAGGTGTTACTTAACACCACGAACTGCTATCTACGTTTTTAAATTATTTTTCTAGTTAAAAGTTTATGAACCACCCATACAACAAGACGCTAAGAGGATTTCAGTCAAGTCATTACCTATCTCGGTGTACGATACTCCTTCTGAAGCGGACATCTTAGTAATTTGCAACAAAGATATCGATGGTGAGCACTTATCAGTTCAATTAATAAATAAAAATAAAAAATAAAAATAAAAACCCACAAGGAATCTAAGTTCCTGTATTTGGCTGTATACCATATATTAAAAAATTAATTAAAATCCTTTGTAAAAGGTATATATTTAAAAACCCAAACGGGCTGTGTTAGACAAAACGTTTTCGGAATACATCATTCCATCATCGGTGTCTAGGAGTACATGAATGTAGCCACTAAATATATGGGTAAAAACCCGTTAACAAATAATTAGTTACATTTGTTCGACATTATATCTTATAAATACTTATGATGTTAAAGTTACCGTTGGATTAGGTAACATGGCGACATATGACTCCACGTTGAAGTTGCAAGTCCTGAGACGGTGTGTCTACGAGGACTTTATGGAAGCAACTGATTGAAATGACATTGTCAGCAACTGATTGAAATGACATTGTCATTTCAATCAGTTGCTTCCATAAAGTCCTCGTAGACACACCGTCTCAGGACTTGCAACTTCAACGTGGAGTCATATGTCGCCATGTTACCTAATCCAACGGTAACTTTAACATCATAAGTATTTATAAGATATAATGTCGAACAAATGTAACTAATTATTTGTTAACGGGTTTTTACCCATATATTTAGTGGCTACATTCATGTACTCCTAGACACCGATGATGGAATGATGTATTCCGAAAACGTTTTGTCTAACACAGCCCGTTTGGGTTTTTAAATATATACCTTTTACAAAGGATTTTAATTAATTTTTTAAAAATAAAAACGTTTATTGCCTTAATATATTTTACATTTTACACTTAAGGTATTTCAAACCTAAGATATATTAGCCTACTTTCTTCACGCGTACCGCTTCTGCACCGCCTACTGGTTGAACTGCTTCCTTTCGGACATTGGATTTATCTGTCATGGACTCCTTGGTATCTTTTTCAATTAATAGCTTCATATACAGATGGATCACATTATATATTTGGTTTTCTTATATAGAGAAAAGGCACCAAATTTGAGACACTTTTTTTGAAAAACAAATATAAAACAGAACATTCAAAAGTTTTTAAACCATTTATTTCCAAAACTTAAATTTAATGTTTCTAGAATACAAAAAAATATAAAGCTAATAAAACGTATATTTTTGCAAAAAAATACATTTAATTTTCTTGCGATATTTAATGATAAAAATAAAAGGTGGCCTAATTTGAGAGAGCAGGGTATCCAAATTTGAGACAGGTACCCAAATTTGGGAGACTATTCAAAACCTTCATTACCATTGAAGATATTGGAGGACTTTATTTCTCCACAGTCTTTATGTGCCCACCTGCCACACTGGTAGCACTTTTCCATTTGTTAGCCATATCTATCGTCGGAAAATTTGCCGGTGCAAAATAGACATTCCGATGAGACGATGAATCAGCTAATGGAAGGTCTTCACTGTCTGAGCTTGAACTTAAAAAAACTTTCCGTTTCCTTCTTGATATTTTGTTTTTTGATGTAAAAGGTTGACCTATGTCTTCATGTACTGGCGTTTCTTCTTCGGGCATTGCTGTTTTTTTAACTAACACTTTTTGTTGAATTGTTTTTTTCTGGAGCTAATACACAATCCAAGTTTTGCTGGAGTACTAGTTTTTTTGTTTTTTTGTTCTGCAAACTTTTCTCTAATTTTATCTATCTATCAATCTAATTTTTTCTTCTTTTCTTTGTAGGGTATTAGAGTAATAACTGAAGCCTTTCCTGATCTGGCATGTGGTTGTTTAGTGGCATCTCTCTTGTATGTGAGGATTGAACAGATGTCTTTCGGAGAAACAAGTTCTTTTGAGAGGTATTGGTGGACTAGGAATTCTATGTTGGATTGGATGATTTGGTTGTTTATGGTTTGGTCCTATTATTTGTTCGTCCATTTCGTTTTGTGTTTCCAAGTGCTCTTGAATTCCAAATTCAAAGTCCCTAAAAATGCGGCGATAAGTAGGGACCAGTCCAGTTATCCGGAAACCATTGCAAAATATTTCCATCGTCGCAGCTCTGTTATACGCTTTACAAAAAATACTGACAACGGCATAAGGCGACACAACACTCACTGATTTTCTCTTTTCTATTTCTTTGTGCGTAGTAAGTTTTTCAGAGGTGCTATAAAATCAACATCCAACAGTTGCATCTTATGTGTAGAATCTGGTGGGAGGCAAATAATCGTCACATGATTCTGCTAGGCCAAATCTATTAGAGCAACATTTCTCGTATGAGAATAGTGACCATCAATGACGAGAAGAACAGGGTCTTGAGCTGAGGGTTTAGTGAATTTTATAAAGTGTTGAAGCCATCTAGTGAAAATATCGGCCTGTGCCTAACCTGACACGTGGCATTCTGCCACTGCTCCAGTGGGAGTTCCTAGCATCAGCTCTGTTTTCCTATTTTTTCTAGGAAAGATTAATAATGGTGGTATGAAAACTCCTGCAGCACTCACACACGTAATAACAGTACTCAGCTTGCCCTTTTCTGATGAAGTAAGTGACGAAACCTGCTTCTTCCCTCTCATAAAAATTACTTTGCTATGTTTGTACTGAACAATTGTAAGGCCTGTTTCGTTCACATTGAATATACGTTGTCCAGGGTTAGTCAGCTTAAGATATTCTGGTTCATACAGGTCAAAGAACTTGGATATATTTTCAGTAGTAAACGATTTTACTCGAGGAGATGACATTTCCTGAGGAGTATGCATTGAAAGCGTCGGATGCCTTTTCAGAAAGAGTCGCAAACATTTCTTTCCAGCTGATTTTTTGATTCCGCTAAATGGATGTGGTATTGAGTTTCACATTGCAAGTTGAAAGGCCAGCCGTTTTATATCACGCGCTCTTAGCCCGAAATAACGTTGCTCCATAGTTAGGGCATACTCAAACAACTCATTTTCTAATAACAAAGGAAGAATAGGTCGGCGGCTAATTGATATCCCGACGAGTTCTTCTGGAGTCTTGTCTGATTTTACATATCGTTCTATCGTTCTTTTACATATCGTTTTTGGTACTTCAAAAACTTTTGAGGCCTTCAAATAGCCCATCTCTTCATTTCTTACTGTATTTACAGCCCGTATCATATCATTTGCGTTCCATTTTTTATTTTTTGGCGGTATCTAAAAACAAAAAAATACATAAAAATAAAAATTTTACACGGGGTCCTAGTTTGAGACAGTTTAATTAGCATAAAATGTATTAACTGATATTAAACTAGCATAAAAAATAATGGGGGTAAAGTTAATCATCTTACCTTGATGTCTTGTAAGTTTTTATAAACACCGAAATAACTTTGTAAATGCGTAAATCAAATTACCGTCGACAAAACAACAACGGTCACTTCTACGCGTCAACTGGAAGCCAGATCTGCACTACCACCGCACTGAATGATCAGTTTTAAATATTTTCACTAGATGTCATCCTATCGTACACAAAAAATATATGACGGGGTCTCAAATTAGGCGCCTGTCTCAAATTCGGTGCCTTTCCTCTACTGGTTAAATTTTTTTATACACTGATGCTAGTAATACAAATACAACGTTATATGATAATACAATGTTATATGATATTAATATGTTTTGTTTTGATTTTTGTAGATGACAGTGAGTTTACATATCATTTTTGCAATAACATTAAATCTCATGGTGATAAAGAAAATATTATTACACTTGCCAGTTGTGTTGGTTCATTAACGTCTCCAATAATTATTTCTACTCTTACCAGACACTTTTATTTCACACCTAGTGAATTACGAGGTCACCACTTGGTGATCCGTAAACATCAGCAACAATTAAAAGAGCATGTAGAAGAAATACACAATATTATGGCAAAAAAAACCAAGTTGGTAGAGAGCAAGAAAAAGCTTGGGATATTTGGGAGTATAAGAGAAAAATTTAGGAAATCTGATGACAATAAGTCTGCTTCGCCATCTACTAGCGCTGCGGTCACTGATGCGGCCGAATCTGGGAATAACAGGACGCCTAGTACTCAGCCAACACGACCAAGTGGTCCTTCGTCTATAAGGAGTAGAAAGATGTCACAAAGTGAACCAGAAGGTGCCCGATCTAGTACAAAAAAACCACCTTGGAGATGATTGATTAAACTGATTATTTAAGTATATAATTTTTGTTATCTGTTTAATGTCTTTAAATACTTTCCCTTCCTATTAGTACATTTATATAAAAATTTAGAGATAGTTGTTTACTTTTACTGTTTATACTAAAATTTATAATTAAGAGAAAATAGTGAAATATATCTGACAAAACATAAATATTTTGATTACCAAACCAAGGATAACCTGATAAGTACCTACCTAACCCAAATATTTTAAAACACAATGGGGATAAAGGAAAATCATATACAAAAAGTATAGGGGACAGTAGTACACAATGAGTCATGATACACCATAAGACAATCTAACAGTTTTTTAAATTTACCGCCAAGATTCAGTTATGCAACCAACATTATCACAGAAATGTTATTTTACTTACATCGCCAGTCAAAATTAAGGTTAGTAGATGTTAAGTAGGTTGTCTCGTAACTATAAACCAATCAAATGCTCGCTTTTTAAAGGCGGGAATACGTCACCCATACGACACTTTTAAAATTGCCATAAGCTTCAATGCTAATAAAAGGTTGAAAAACTTAGGTTTTGCCATATATTTTGGGATTTTCTTGGGTATAGGGATGTTAAGTGGTTCTTATATTAGTAATTATATCAATTTTTTTTTAAAATCAATAGTCTGATGACAAAAAATAGAATTGATTATATTGATAATATTGTGTGTTTTAAATGGAGATAACAGTTTATTTCGCACAAAAACCCAAAAAAATAGTAGAAAAAGTTCAAAAACAAAACTACAATAAACACTAAACATATAAACTAAAATATACACTAAACAATAACTAAACAAATAAACGAACTAATGATACTATAGGAAAATTCCACAAAAAAATATACGAATACGAAAAAATGCAACAAGGCATAAGACAACAACAAACGCGAACTTAAACTCAGACGTGCAGACAACTGTCCATCAACTGTCAAATTTGACTTTGTCGTATGAGTGACGTAAGCATTCTGCCTTCCCCTCGCTTCGCCCACATAATTACGAGACAACCTACTTAACATCTACTAACCTTGAGTCAAAATACCATCATTTCATTCGTAATCTCGTGAAATTCACAGTGATAAACTGTTTAATTAAGGTAAGAAGCTACTTTTTATATAGTTTTGTTGACTTATTATTGAAACTAATTGTTGATTTGTGTCAATTTGCAAGTGCATGCGTGAAATACCTCAGTTAAGTTAGTCTAACCTCCAACGCGACTGGTTGTCGCGTCTCCAGTTAAGTTAGTCTTTGAGACGCGACAACCAGTCGCGTCTCAAAACTACAACTTAAATAAATATGATTATTTGTATTTGTTTACAACAATGCTACTTGCTACACAATGACACAGTGGGTGATAGTACACATTGAGACTGTCCCATTGTGTACTACTTAAGTTTGTACCAAGTGTGTATGCTATAATAATATGTTGTATAAGTAGAATAAAGGTTTATTATGTTTGTTACAGACATTGTGCGCAAAGAAAAACCAAGGAGTCGATCGACATTCAGCTCCGATGATATGGCAAGTGCCGTTCAATATGTTTTGGATGGAAAAGCATTGAGAATTGCTGCCGTTGAATACGGAGTAAAATTTCAGACATTACAAAGATATGAATAATCCAGATAATGTTCGAATTGAACCCAATTAAGCTGTACGACGTGTGTTTTCAGAGAAAAAGGAAGTTTTGTGTGATTACATTAAAACTTGTAGAAAAATGAACTACGGATTAACACACGGACTAACACCCATTCAAGCATAAAAGGTAACATATGATATGGCGATTAAAAACAATATTCCAGTTCAAGCGAATTGGATCAAGGATAAAATAGCATTTTATGGCTGGCTTTCCTTTTTTAGGAGCTGGACTCCAATGGTTCCATTCATTTTTAAATAATCGTGGGAACCTCAGTATAAGTCAACCAGAGGGCTGCATTTTATCAAAATTAACATCATTTAATCCACTCAATCTCAACAAGTTCTTCGACAATTTACATCTAGATATACATTAGCTGTGTCCTTAGACAAGGAAATAGAGGAAACGCGTAATCGTAGAACATGATTTTATCAATACATATTTTTAGTAATTTACTGAAATATTGTGGAGCAGCAATGACAGAACAATTAACAACATTAATTAATAAAATTATAAAACACAATAAAATACCACAAGAATGGAGAACGAGCTTACTAATTCTACTATTCACTATAATGGGAAACAAAGAAATCAAAATACTCTGTTACACAGACGACGCAATATTAATAGCCCAAGATGAAGATAGTCTGCAAAGACTGGTCCACAGATTTAACATAAGAGCAAAAGAATTTAATATGAGAATCTCATCTCAGAAAACTAAAACAATAGTAGTCAGCAAAGAACCAACCAGATGTAAAATAGAAATTGGTGGCATCAGTATTGAACAAGTAATGGAAATAAAACACCTGGGAATTACACTGTCTAGCTTTGGAGACGTGGACAAAGAAATGAGAGATCAACTACAAAAAGCAAATAGACTGGCAGGATGACTTAATAACACTATATGTTGAAACAGACACATTAACACTGAGATGAAATCAAGAATTTATAAAGCCAGTGTAAGACCAATAATGACATATGCCTCAAAAACAAGACCCGACGCAGCCACAACGCAAAGAGAAGTGAACACATTAAAAGAAAATGTAACGTACAGTGTATAAAGAAATAAACACAAAATAGACCACATAAGCCCACATAAGCAGAATGGAGGAGACCCTTGTCGTCAAAATAGTAAGAGATAAGTCATCAATCGGCAGAAGAAGTATCGGACGACCGCGCAAAAGATGGAGTGACACCTTCCATAGAGGTATTAATCCGCCAATGAACTAGCAGAATTGCTGATAAAGAGGAAGAAGAAAAAGAAGAAGATATTTTTAATAGATCGATATAGTGTTTTAGTAAATGAGTAAATTGAAGTTGAAATCAGTAGATCTACTGAAAAATCAGTAGACTTGGTAACCCTGCGAGAGGTAGTAATGGACAACGTACAGGCACCAAAACATGGCGATCACATCAAAACTGGCTTCACTTTGCAAAGGTTTATTAAATGAGCGTTACCTCTCCTCTTTCTTTCCTTGTCTAAGGCTGTGTCTTATATCAGGGTATATAACCTTGATGAGACTAGTACAACGACAGTGCAGAAACCTAAGAAATTCGTGGGGGAGAAAGGTGTAAAACAGCTGAATGGTTCTACTAGCGGTGGAAGGGTATTCTTATTACCACATGTCTCTTTGTATGTGCGAATGGTACGTTTCTGTCCCCTGTCATAGTTTTTCCAAGAAAATATTATAATGAGCATATTACACAAGGAGCTCTACCTGGCGCACTTGGTTTGGCAAATCCAAGTGAATGTATGAATAGCGAGCTGTTTGTCGACGTTACAAAACACTTCATCAAGTTTAGCAACAGTTCAATTGAAAACCCTTCCATACTGATCTACGACAATCACGAGAGTCGCATAACATATCACGTTGTTTAACTGACAAAGGATAATGATGTAATCATACTGACTCTGCCTCCTCATTATAGTAACAAACTGCAACCCCATGATGTTTCAATTTTTGCTCCCTTTAAAGCATATTACAATACCGCTATAGACAGACTCATGGTTGCTGAGCCATTCTGCTAAACCTTTTTGAATATACCGAATACCGGAGAGCACAATCTATAGGAGAGGCACATATGAAAGCATTAACACCTACTAATATTCTATCAGGTTTTAATAAAACGGGAGTTTTTTGAATCTACAACCACAGTCGACAGAAATGTCTACTGTGGTTTCCAATCAAGTTATATCATCCTCACTGAAGACACCTGAAAATCAAGTAGTATCCCCGTCTATAAACCCATTAATAAACCAAGGACACCTGAAAAACCGATATTGTCTCAAAACTCTAAGTAAATAGTATCATCTGCGAATTCAAGTTCGTTCATCTCCCCGCACGAGTTTAACACGTTGCATGCTAATCACGCCTATGAGCGTCAAGATATCGCTTCAGTCATATGCTGATGACGCACATGTGAGTTTTCAAGATACCTATGTTTTGTATTGTCTAGCATAAATACCCTTGTGTATAAAAGTTTACTTTTTGGAAAAGTTTGTAGAGAAAACTATCTGTTAACCTATTTATCAAGCAGTTCTCAAAAACATTTTCTACCTTTCCTTCTACTACCAATAGTTCCATAGTTCCCGTTCTTATGGCTGAAGTAATTTAGGTATTCTCGGTTTACTTTTTTTATTAGCCTGTCGTTTATATGAAGCTGTTCCAGAAGTGACAGGTTGGTCCTGTGTTTTGTCCAGAATACTTCCTCCACAAAAGCGCAGACCGGTCAAGGCATTTTTATATACATAATGACAAATACTCTGTCTATGTCCTTTATTATTTCTTTTTCTCCTTTTAGAATGTTTCCATTACCTTCTTCAATTTTACTTATATTTTTCTTTTTCTCATTTTAGAATGTTTCCATTACCTTCTTCAATTTCACTTGTGTTTCGGTAATTTCTTCTCGGGTGCCGTATTGAATCAAATTATTTTCGATTTGCTTCGTAAATTGGGGTTAAAAAATAATATTGTTTCTGGTAAAATAATTAAAAAAAAAGCAGTAGAAATTTCAAGTGAACTAAGCATTGATATGAAGGCTTCTAGTTCTTCTAGGCTTGAGAAATTTTGAAAGCGACAAAATAGTTGCTTCAAATTTGTATATGACAAAACAGCAGAAAATTACTTAGTGGTTTCTGATTGAAAGGAAAAACTGCTCAATTTATTGAAGCGATACTCACCGCTAGATATTTTAACGCAGATGAGTCGGGATTATTTTTATTTCGACGAAAGCATTATCTAACATAACTTATGCCCTAAGAGAAGAAATGAGCACTGCAAGTAAGGCTTCCAAAGATGGACTCACAATAATTCTGTTTTGCACCAACACTTAAAATAAAAAACAAAGAAAAGCCACCGGTAATCAAAAAAGAAAATCTTTTCTCCAAGTACAAAAACTAATTCATAAAATTATTTAAATTTAGATTCTGTATTATCTTTATTTTGCCATATCAAATTTATTAAATTAATATATTTTCTAAATTTAAATTAACCTTATTCTATTTTTTGCTATTAGACTTTTTTATTTTGGATTTATATTATTAGAAAAGATAATGCTGATTATCACAGTCAACAACCGAAATCCGTATCTATCTATTACAATAATTGTATTATTTTATTTATTTATTAAAACCTATTACAGAATTCCGTACCTACATAATAGGTTGACATGCTTTTTAGTTGTCAAACTATCAAACTATTGACGTTTGTTAAAATAAATGTAAATAATATTTCACATTGTAAAAGATCGAAGATTCGTGTGGTAAAATGAATGCAAATAATTCAAACTGTAAAAGATCAAAATATAGTACTGATCAATTATATAATATATTAAATAATAATTCATCTAGTGAAGATGAATTCAGTGAATCCAATAATAGAGTAGTTCTGTCAGATGAAGACACAGGTATGTTTATTATAAAGTACAGATATGATTCCAATACGAGATTTGAGAAATGAATTCAAAATTATATCATAACTTCATTTGTATACATGTTTTGAAATGTTTATTTCTAATATCAACCTTTTAGAATATTATCAACAGAATTATTTTGCAGCATTATATTTTCTTGTACAATTGCTTTATTTTCTTTTTTTAGATTTTGAAGAAGAAAATGATTATTCTGGATTGGTTGAAGTGTTACATGGAAATGCAGATAGGAATGAAAATATACAGGAGGAGCCAAATTTAAGTGAGGATTCGTAGAAAGACGATCCTATTGGAATGCAAAATTTTAATTTTACCAAATCTTCTGGGTTATTAGTAGATATTCCAGGGACTGGTCTTCCATATGATTTTTTTTGCCTTCTTGTAGAAGATATTTTTTTGAGATGATAGTGCAGGAAACAAATGTTTATGCCGAATCGTTATTTTTATCCGGTGTTGCAGAACATTCACGTATAACTCAATGGAAGCCTGTGTCTGTTAACGAACTTAAAACATTTTTTGGACTTACATTGCATATGGGAACATGGAAAACCAATAGAATCCAGGACTACTGGAATACCGATCCTCTTTTTCAATTGAAATGTTTCCATAATAATATGAGCCGAGATCGTTACTTGCTTATTTTGAGATGTCTACATTTTGCCCGAAATCCAGAAGAGGGTACAATAGAAGATAAAATCTATAAAATTAAACCACTTTTAAATTACTTCAATAATATAATGGCTGAAATATATCAACCAGGAAAAAATCTATCCCTTGATGAAAGTATGGTGTTGTGGCATGGTAGATTATCTTTTCGAATATATATGAAAAGCAAACGTCACAAATACGGACTTAAATTGTATGTGTTGGCAGAACCCAACGGCTTAGCGCTTCGTATGAAATTATATACAGGACGTTATGACTCTGCAGGTGGAAAAGGCCACTCTGAAAAAGTAGTTTTAGAACTAATGCGAGATAAACTTAACGTTGGGCATTCTCTTTTTATAGATAATTTTTATGGAAGTGTTGATTTAGCAAAAACGCTTTTACAAAACAATACTTTCTGCACAGGAACTTTAATTTCCAAGAGAAAAGGTAACCCTAAAAAAGTTTTAGAAGCTAAACTAGCACAAGGACAGACAGTAGGGCAATATAAAGATGGCATTTTAGTAGGAAAGTGGAGAGATAAAAGAGAAGTTATGTACATATCCACGGAATTTAAAAATGATCTTATCGAAACTGAAAACAAAAGAAACCAAATAAAAATAAAACCCCTACCTATATCCAAATATAATGAGTTTATGAGTGGTGTTGATCGCAAAGATCAAATGCTCGCTTACTATCCATGTGAGCGAAAGACGTTCAGATGGTATAAAAAAATAGGTATTCACATATTTCAAGTTTTGTTGTTAAATTCCTATTATTTGTACAAAAGTTATACTCCGTACACTGGTAGAAAAATGAATTTATATGAATATCGTTTAGAAATTATCAGACATCTTTTAAAAAATTCTGAAACAGTATTGGTTACTCCAGTGTACAAACAACAACAAACAACAGACAAGCACAACATTTCAAAAATTTTAAATTTTGATACTAAAGGTCGGATAAAGAGAAAAAGATGTAAGGTATGTTCAAAGAATAATTTAAGAAAAGACACGATATTTGAGTGCAGCTTCTGTCCTGAAAAACAGGCCTTTGTGTTGGAAATTGTTTTGTACAGTATCATAATGATAATAATTTGTAATTATTAATATTATTATTGTAATATGTTTTCTATTAAAATTTCCAGTAAATGTTTCTTTTGGCAATAATGACTTTCTGCAATTTAAAAATCAAAGACGCACATGTGAGTCACTTAGCATATGGATGAAACATTAATGATCTAGTGCTGACGACGCCTATGAGCGTCACGCGTTAAAAAAGACAAAATTTAGCAAAAACTTTATAAATGTATTCTGCCAACAAGAAACCAATTGTAGTTATAACGATTTACAAAAAAAATACTCTCAGCACCTAGCAGTAGCATATCGTTAGGCTTTAAGCATGCGACGTGTTAAAGGTTTTCAAAAATCAGAATAGAGAAAAGATGTGAAGATAAGGAAAGCTAACAAGAAATTTGAAAACATATATTTTATGTTGCTAAAGTTCTCATGATTTTGTGATAATGAATTTTAAGTGTTATTTTTAAGAAAAAGTGGTAAGCTTCAAGGCTGCTTCATTTTTTCTTTAGTTGAAAATGTTGCTGCAGTAGCAAGGTCAGACGTTGTATCAATTTTACCAAAACCAAAAAATGTAGATCAACAAAGATGTAGATCCGTTAAAATTTTCTTTCATTTCAGTTTTTTTATTTTACCCGTAAAATTAATTGCTATTTTCAATAATAAAAACTACACTCTATATACTTATTTACTTTAACAAAATATTGAAATAATACCACTTGACTCATTGTATACCACCAATGGTACTCAATGAGACAGATGTAGATGGTTAGAAAAATAATTATATGATTTTGTTTCTTCACTCATGAGGGAATATCTGTTTCAGATGATATTGAACAAAGAATCATATTGATGACTGGTTAACTCTGATTAGTTTGTAGACAAATTTAAAAATGCTAATAAGAATTAAATAGAAATAAAAGATGAGAAAAGATAAGTCAGAAATAAAAATGTTTCATTGTGTACTACCCTCCCCTACATAAAAAAATAATATACGCAAACAGTTTTTAATAGCACAAAACATCAAATAATCATGAACTCACTTAAGGAACTTTGACTTGATACAAAAGATCTCCAGATTATTCAAAATCTATTTTTGGAATCAATCGGCAAAGCTAACGATCAACAGCTCATTGTTAGCTCAAGAAATGCAAATTACAAAAGATGTCTCTTGTCAAATTTTATTTCTACTGTTCAACATCCAACAACATACCTTATGACGATGACACTGTCATATTCGCAGATCAGTTAAAGATTTACAAAACTTCTGAATGATGTCGACAAAAAAAGGAAATTTTTTGGAAAAAATGGGAAAGGAAAAATATTTGAAAGGATGAAAAAGGATACAAGTACATTTTTTGTAGTTTTGAGAAAATCAAGTTTGAAGTATTTAACACTTTTCCTAAATTCTACTACTTGTTTTTCAAAATAGTTAGTAATTGGCTGGTCTTTTAGACCTTTAGAAATTTTTATACAATAGTAAATTATATCAAATTTAAAAAAAACTTGCAGTTTATAAGATATTTTAAAATAAGAACACACCCACTGTCTTCCAATTAAGTACCTACTTGGGATGTACTTGTATCTTTTCTCTTTTTTTTATTACTTTGATAAGGCTGCAAACTGAAAGTTCGACTATTTATCACGTGTTTTCTTGACTTATAACCTTTACAGCTTGCGTAGGGTTGACGAAAAGCGTCGTACCATAAATAGAACGGTGGCCCTCGGTTTGTATTTCTTCAGTTCTTGCCAGGAATACAAACATTTTATGCAACGATAATTACAACAAGAGGTAAGTGCGCTAAGAATTGTGTCGAGATGTGTCAATTGATCGTTCATATCGTCGGCTGTATGCAATGGTGGTACAACAAAAAAACTGTTAATTTTTCAAAACAGGGGTTTAAAGTTTGTGTGCCAATAATTTTGTCTTATTTGTTTTACTACATATGGATTGCGATTCTTAAAAAAAATAATTGTGGTGTATTTGGGAGAGCGTTAGGTAGCCTTTAATGAATTGTGACACAGACTTTTAAAATCAACCCTTATTTTGAGTTGTGCCACTATTGCACATCAACATTTTGTCTTTCAAGACTAATAAATGCAAAGACAAAATTGTCATTTTTTTGTTATTCCTATCGACTGAAATAAAGGTTCAATAAAGAATACTATAAGTTACTTGAATGAGAAATTTGTGTTTATTAACAACTATAAGAAGTACGAAATAAAAAAAGTGTATATTGATAATGATAGGAAAAGTTATGATTAACAATGCTTTAAATGTCGGTAGAAATCAGCGTGAATTCGTGAAACACTCTTGTCTTCACAAAGGTAAGGTATTTTTTCTTCTTTTTAGTTATTGGCAGGCTACCAGTGTAAGCCTTTTCTAGTTCTATAATATCGATGCTTTCTAAACCTTTTCTTCTTGTTTTTTTTTTCTTGTTGGTATTAATTGATCTGTACTTCTCTTGTGCAAATGAGGTTTTAAAATAGTAGTGAGTACCAGAACTTTTTTTTAACATGAATTTCAGAAATATCGTTGAAATGATAACATTGAAAATTGTCGCTGTTTTAGTATTTAATTTTTTCAGGTCAAAAAAATCATTATGACATAATTCGTGTACTTCGAACGGTTGTTTAAAACGAGCAGTTCGGATTAGCATAGCATAATAAGTCGGTAGATAAATAGGCCCACCTTTAAAAGCTTTAGTGATATTTTTTTCTATTATAGAGTGGCAGTTGTCGCCTTCATTTTGAGTATGGCCGACAAATAGCGATGAGTTATAGAAGAGATTTTGAAATAATTTACAGCGTACTGATACATTGAAATTAGGAACTTTTTTTCCTTGGCCACCATAATTGTCTGAGTAAAATATAAATTTCAAATCGTCAGAATCTGTTTTTATAGATGTTTCTTTCAAACACATCAGCAGGTACGATCCCATTTCTACTGCCTTCTCCTTCGTGTCAAACATAACTATGCATACTTCGCAGTCCCTTTTTCTGAAGTTCCCATATAGAGAAATGCTATGTTGACAGCTTAGATTTATAATAGAAAGCAGAAACGTCTCCTTTTGGTGTAGGTAGAGCAGCTTGTAGGTCAAAACAAGCAACTTTTTGTAAGTTAATTACATTTTCTTTGTCAAGTTTTTTTAGCTCCAGGCTTAAGTTTTTCTCCTTATAACGGTTCTTATAAGCATCTTCTAGGACTATTTTTTCTTCACTGCTCCAATTTTTGTATTTTTCATAATACTGACATTGATTTTTGGGTAGAAAAGAATGTATAGTTAAATTCATATTTAAAAAGTTTACGATATAAATCAATTTTTACAAATTCATCATTGTCTCTTTGGCAATCAGCTTTATAATCATTGGACAGATCTGTCAATGTTTTACCTCATTCTATATATTTTTGAGGCACTACTTGGACAATAGTGACTCCCCATTGTCGGAATTAAAGGTGTTTACGAATCCTGTTCATAGTTTCGTTACAAAATGTTTTATGCACGCTATGTTTACCTCTTTGATCGTTGCTTATAAAGCCACTTTCCGTCTTCCCAATAACAGTTTGAATACATCTATCAGTAACTCCAACGGTGGATATAAAAAATCTTTTGCACACTCGTTATTTTTTTCTGTTCACGGTTTTCAAAATAAAATGCATGATTATAACCACAGCTTGATATGTTACCTTTATCTACATATCTCAGAATATAACTTCGTTGTTCATTTATAATTCCCATTGACCAATATTTTTCATAGATCTGCGTTCTCTCTTGTAACGTAAATTTTTCATCACATTTCAGTCTACATGGATTACAAGATGGACCTAAACTACAAGCCAAAAATGGTCAGATTTGTAGGTTTTGGTTGGTTCTGCTTTAAGGTATAGTGCGGCGGCTAGTCTTTTCCGATACCTATATAATTAAATATGTAATTAAAAATATTTATTTTTTACTTAGATATTTATATAGGTACCGTTAAATTAGGGCATATGTGCTAAAATTAATTTTGGATATTTTTTATTAAAATTTAACCTGTTAGGTACCGCATGCTTACATTGATAACTGATGTTGAATAGCCTTTATAAAAATCGTCCAACGTTTTCTACTAAATCAATTATTTGGAATTATACATTAAATTAATATTAATATCATTACTTACATTACTCCTGCTCGAGATAGGATTAATTCACTTCTTTTCTGATAAACTTTTGGATCTGACATTTTTAAAACAATAAATTTATTCCTTTTATTTAATGTGACACAACTCCAAAACTCTCACGGATACGGTTTAAAAATATCTAAAATTGTCTGCTATAGTGGCACAACTTCAAAGTGCCGGTATTGCATAGAAACTTGATATCAACACGGTTCGACTTCCACTGCACAACTAAAAAGTGCCAGTATTGCAAGAAACAATTAATCTCAACCGACAACATGTCATAGCGACACTAATGACGTCTAGCGGACATTTTGCTATTATTATTGTGCCAATTTTGCAGGTCATTAATAAGGCTTTTTAAGCCCTCTGGCGATGCTAACTCAATCTTGTCAATTTTTGAATTAAGCCACTATTGGATACAGCCGAAGATATACATATTTATAACTATATAAATTTAATTTTTTGTCGCTTCAATTAATTAACCAGCCAATTTTGTATTTCCTACATAAACACCATGAAAAGACAATATTTACCGTTACGTAGTCATTTGACTCATAGCAAGGAATAGTTTCTAAATTAGTTTTAATATAATTTGATCTTTATAGATTTCTTAAAAAATGTAGGGTTAAGTAGTCCATCCTCATTAATTCTATGTATGTATCGATATATATTCAGGGATTCTACAGTATTCACTGCCTTCCCTCGCTCAACCGTTTCCATCTTTCTTTGTTGTCCCATTCTCCATCGTTTAGGCCTCTCTTACTTATGGCGTCGTCTACTTCGTTCCTCCAGGATCTTAGGGGTCGTCCTCTTTTCCTCCTTCCTATGGGCTCCATTCGGCCCTATTCTCCTTATCCATCTGTTGTCGCTAGTTCTTCTTACATGACCATACCACTTTAGTCTTTTTTTGTTCTATATGTTAGTATATCTGTTTCTATAGATGTTCTTTGCTTTATTTCGTCATTACTTCTCCTCTCCATTCTTGTTACTCTACAGAATCTTCGCAGGCATTCCATCTCTGTTGCTACTATCTTACTGCTGTTTTTCTGGTTTATAATCCAATTTTCTGCCCCATATGTCATAATACTTTGCACTAATGTTTTATAAATCTGTGTTTTTGCCTTCATATTTAGGTGTCTATCCCACTATAGGTACTGAGTTAAGTTGTCGGATTGCTGTTCTTGTTTGTCCTAATCTTTGTTTAATTTCTTCCTCTGTTGTTGCCTTTTTAGTGATTATAAACCCCAAGTATTTGAATTTATCCTTTCCTTTGATTGTTACGTTGTCGTCAATCTGCAGATCTTCTATGTCTTCTTCACTTGTAGATAGGTACTCTGTTTTCGCGAGGTTAATATCTAGGCCAGTCTTAGTATATTCTTCTTGTAGTTTCTTCATCATGTAACTGAGGTCTTCTTGGTCTTGTACAATCACTACTTGATAGTCTGCAAAGCTTAACATATATGGATATTCGTTTCGTACCGGTACTCCCATGCCTTCGCATTTTCTTTTCCATGCAGTCAAGGCTTTCTCTAAGTATATTTTGAATAGGGTTGAAGATGTGGACAACCCTGCAGCAGCTCTTTTGTTGTGGTGAAGTCTCCTATGATTCTTGTTCTCATTTTAATGCACACTTTATTATTTTTATACAAAGCCTTTGTAGCTTTTATGAGTTCTGTCTGTATATCTAATTTGTACATTGCCTCTCATAGTTCTGACCTTGGTACAGTCATACGCCTTTCTCAGGTCCACAAATGCTAAATGTATATCTCTATTTTTTGCTTTTTTCTTTTCTTATAGTTGTTCCAGTGTATATATGTGGTCTATGCCTGATCCTCCCCGATTTTGCCTTTTATCGGTTACTCTATTTTTCTCGCAGTATCTTCCCATATAATCTTACTATTGATGATATTACGCTTATTCCTCCGTACTTTTCGCATCTTTTTCTATCTCTTTTCTTAAATATAGATGTCATATATGCCTCTGTCCATTCCTTTGGGAGCTGTTCTCCATTCATGGCTTTCTGAAATATCCATTTTATCATCCGGTGTAATTTTTTTGAGCAGTACTTTATAAGCTCAGGTGAGATGCCTCCAGGTCCCGGTGCTTTCTTATTTTTGATTGCTTTTATGGCCGTTCTCATTTCCCTATCTGTTATTTCTATTTCTTGTTGTGGGAATCTGTTTCGTCTTCGCCTGTTTTCTTTTCCAATGAATTGTGGTCTTTGTTCTGTTAACAGTTTCTTGTAATAGTCCTTCCATTCTTTGTCCTGTATATTTCCCAATTTAATTTTTTCTTTTGAGTTGTGTTTCAATCCTCTCAGTACTTTCCATGATTCCGAAGTTCTTGTAGCTCCTATGTAAGTTTCAATATTTAAGCAGGTTCTTTCCCATTCTTCATTCTTTTGTTCTGTTATTTGTTTTTTCACCTCTCTTTTTCTCTATATTCTTTATAAACTTCATCGCTGTTTGTAGTCAGCCATTTTCTGTATAGTTGCTTTTTTTCTTCAATTATCCTTTTTGTTGGTTCATTTATTTCATAATAGTGCTGTTTATTTGTTATATGTTCTTTCTCTCCAAGGGTTTCGACTGCTGCTTGTTTTATACTCGCCTTTATATGCTCGTATATTTCTTCGATGTTGCCGTATCTGAATTCTATTAATTTTTGGTCTAGACGTTGTTTGTATAGTTTTCTTATTGATTTTTCTTGGGGTAGTTCTATATTGTATTGTTTTTCTCTTATAGTGTTCAACGGTTCTTCTGTAGAGGGGGTCTTGTTATGTTTCCAATTAATACCCATTTTTGCTGTCAGTAGTTTATGGTCAGTTCCACATTCTGCTTCTCTTCTGACTCTCACATCTTTTATCTTTATTGTGGTATCTTGTTTGAGTATTAAGTAGTCTATTACCGATTTCAGCTTTCGTGATTCTTGCGTCCATGTATCGAATTTTCTATATTTCTTTCCCACTGTCATTTGTTTTAGTTAAAGTGCCCTTTTTACTATAAATTTGTATAGTTCTTCCTTCTCCGGGTTTATACTCTTTAGTTTACTTGTCCACTAAAAACTATAACCTCTTTATATGGATAATTTGTCTCCAAATATCTCTTTTTTCGCTGCATAAATTGATTGTTTTAATAGCTCATATAATTTCTTTTTTGTATATTAATTTGTATACGTTCGCGGTGCAAATAAAACTACAGTTAAGACAGATTTATTTAATATTAGTTCTATGAAAATCACAACTTTTTAAGGCACAAATTTTAATCTAAAACAAAGTAAGTACAAAAACTTAACTAAGTATACAATAAATTAATGTTACTTATTCTCAGTATGAGGAATGTAAAATGGTTATTCTAGAAAAATCCAGTTAAAAAACAGAAACTTTTTAAATAATGTCTTAATAGTACTTTACTCCTTATCCCTCGAACACTCCACATTAATGGTAATGTCACTTTAGCATGTTTTGTAGAGGTTTTGATCCGAATAACACCGATAAATTACCTGTTTATTTACATAGTTTATTTTAAATAATCTAAATTGAAGTTGGCCTAAAAATGAACTTGACAAAAACAAAAACCATGGACAACGAGCTAGTGGATGTCTAAGATGTAATAATAAACAACACTGCACTTGAGACAGTAGATGAGTATGTATACCTGGGATAATTAATACACAAAATCTGGCTCCTTACTTCCAGAAATCCAAAATATTTTATTTATAATGACTGATTTTGTGTTAGGACGCTCTTCTTGACAACAACTAACAACATAACGCTTTGTTTATTTTGATATATGGCGTTATTTCTATAAAAGAATAATTGTTGTTTTAAAACATTTTGGATTATGATGTTATTATTAGTAGAAATATTTCTTTAATGCTTTCCTTAGTATGTATTATTTAATGTTTAGATGTTATTCTAGTTATAATTAAGGACAGTATATATTAGAATTAATATTATACAGTATTATGACGATCTTGATAATAACAAATTGGCAAAAGTTATTGTGAAATAATAATTATTTTTTTAACAGTTATTGTATTTTTATATTTCTATATAAGGATATTAGGGATCATATTAACTCAATCCCAAAAATCGAAAGCCATTACACCAGAGCTAACACCTCGAAACATTTCATTGACGGTAGTAAATCAATAGTAGAAATTCACAAGGATTATGTTGTTAAGTGCAATCTTTGTTACAGAATTTTTACAGAGGAGTACAATATTTCCTTCTTTCAGCCTAAGGATCTTTGCGATACTTGTACAATTTATAATAATTCCCAAAATGAAGAAAAAGAAAACCAAAAAGAATGCTACGAACTTAAGATAAGGAAAAAAGTAATAAAATAGTCGTTTACGACCTACAGGCGGTTTTTCAGTGCCCGAAAGGTGATGTGTCACTTTTTTACTATAAATCGAAATCAAATGTTTTCAATTTTACACTCAAATATTGCCGATTGCTTTGTATGGGATGAGTCTAGTCGAAATAGAGGTGTTAACGATTTAGGGACCTGCGTTTTTAACTATTTGTAGGCAAAATCAGTGGGAGGAAATAACATAGACGTTATTTTCTACTCGGACAACTACGACGGTCAAAAAAAGAACAAATTAATGTTGGCTGTTTACTTATACTGTTTACAAAAATTTTCTAATATCAGATACACAACGCATAAGAACTTAATATTGTTCTGAAGCTATTTTCTTGTGGCATTTTAAAGTAATTACTATTTAAATGGGAATAAGCCACAATTAAAGGTTAAAGTATGTTTATTGACGTCGAGATGTCGAGAACAATTTCCGAAGTGCAAATTGAAATGTCAATAAACGTACTTTGACCTTTAATTGTGGCTTATTCCCATTTAAATAGTAATTAGCATAAGTACTTAATTAAGGGTCACATTCAAAACGAGGGTGACTCCGCACATTCGCTCATAGAAAGGCAGGTGAAAAGACAGTTAAAAAGTGGTCCCATGTACACACCAGATTCATTCATTGCGGCAATCAAATTAGCAAGAAAAAATGGACAGTCATGTCATGTACATGAAATGTCATTTGAAGATTTTTTTAATGGAAGGACGTTTGCACACAAATGGGATTGAATTTGTGAACACAGGTTTTATACTACAAACATTCTTATAACGATAAAGATTTTAAAAAGGCCATAATAATCAAAAGGAAAAAAAATCCAGAAATCGTGGTCAAAAAAGCTTAAGGTCACAAGCCAGGAATTTCTGAACGAAAAAAAAAACGATTTGCTTGAATTATTAAACAAAAATGTTATACCGAAATACTATGCACCATTTTTTAACTCATTATAAATATTTATATATTTTTTCTTTGGTTTAAAATGTTCGATCGTCTTCTAGCATTTTGTAGCACGTTGTAGCATTAGCATAAGCATCAAAATGATATTTTTTTGTAAAGGGTATGCTTTGGTAATAAAAATGTTTACATGAATTATCTTCCATAGCCTTTCATTTAAAAATTAATACCTACTTACTTCAAGAAGAATTGCAGTAAGATAGACATAATACCAAATATTAACTGTTTTTCTTAAAAAAATTTAAAGCACTTATCAACAATAATGTCATTTTTCGGAATAATACCAAAATAGATCCAATGTTTTTTAGAAAGAACGACATAAAAAGTTATTTATTTTTCTTTAGACAAAATATTGCGAAACAAATTACGGAAAACATTAGGTCTTGTTGAATTACGATATCCGTATATATACCAACTAGCTAATATGTTATAGAAAGCCGCCTAAGCAATATAAAACTAGGAATGATCTGATAAAATCTTTGTTCGCGTTTTCTCAAAACCGTCACAAGTCAAAACGTGACAATTTTCAGAAATAGCCATTTTTAAAAATCGATGAATTTTAAAAATATAACTTTACGATAACCATTTTTACCAATTTATCCTTGCGAACAGATTACTATTTTGACTTTGGTGTGTACTAGCCTGTAAAAAGCTATAGTCAATTCCATACTTCTTTAATCCTATTTTAGGTCATAAAATTTTTGAGTTGTGACGTCCTTCTTAAAAAAAATGTGTTCGGAATTTGGCGGTAATTAATTTTTTTATTAAAATTGTTTTGCATGTTTTTCTAAAAATGTGGATTTGTTTCATAAAAATAAGAACAAAGACGTGTACAGTGTAACAACTAAAAAACACTGTCATTATGCAGTAAATTATAGTCAAAAAAACACTGTCATGTCAAAAATTCATTTTGTAACTTTCCATAATACTCTCTATTCATTGTTTTTGACAGAAGTCAACTTTAGCATGAGTCTACCTCTAAATCCTTGAGACATTTTTATAATCTGAAATAATTCCAACTACACTAGTGGCCAAAATTCTGGAAACTTTACAAAAATTATCGTTTTTTTAGCAAGACTTGTCTCATGATCATGATTTATATAGGTTACCATTACAATTACATTTTTATTTTATTGTTTTATATTCCTGCATAATATTTTATTTATTTCTCACTCTTTTTTTTATTAACATCATTATTTAATAAAATATGGAACCAGATTCAAGCGAAACGCCGAAAATCCGAGATTTGTGAATGGCAACATTGGCAATACTGTATTGCGTCAGGGTTTTGCTAGTCAGTCAACAACCCAACTGGAAGCAGTTAGGTGGCCTTTAGTACAGTTTAGTGCGGCTTCCAGTGCTTATGAGTGACATCATGAATTAGTTGTTACAAAGGTGATATTGTTTAATTGTCGGAGAGGAATTCATTAGCGTCGATTCAACGAAAATGGCAACCAGAAACCCAAAACGTGTTGACTGGTCGCCAGTAAAGAGAGCCAAAGCAATTATCCTTCAAGAAGAAGGTTACACTTATCAAGAAATAGCAAACAAATTGGATGGTGGCGCCACAAAATCAGGTGTAATGAAAGTTTGCAAACGTGGAACGACAAAATCAGCAAAAAGATCTGGCAGAAAACCCAAAGTTAGTCACTACGATGTGCGTAGAATATGCCAAATTGTACGGTATTGTCAAATCAACTGGATTACAAATATCGGACCGCACTATCAGAAGAAAGTTGTGTGAAAATGGATTGCGAGTACGAATTCCTACAAACAAGCCGTTCCTGAACAAAAAACAGAGGCAAAAACGCATTGATTGGGCTTTGGCACACAGAGGGTGGACAGAAGAACAATGGAGTAAAGTAATTTGGAGTGATGAAACCAAAATCTCGATCTTTGGGAGTGACGGAGTGAAGTTTGTTCGCTGCCGACCGGGGGAAGACCTTTTGCCCCAGTGTACTACGGTCACTATGAAGCATCCTGTGAGTGTCATGGTATGGGCTTGCATGACCACTAATGGAGTTGGACGTTTAGCAGTAATAAAGGGCAATATTAATGCAAAAAAATATCAGGAAGAGATACTGCAAGCCAAACTGCTGCTGACTATCAGAGATTTGTTCGAAGGGGATGCCTAACAATGCATCTTCCAGTCTAAGACTTCCATGGAATGGTTGACAAACCATGATGTTACTGTTCTGCCTTGGCCTGGAAATAGTCCCGATCTAAATCCAATAGAAAATTTATAGTCAAGGTTGAAAGTCTTAGTATCACGTCGAAACCCAAGCAACAAGAGAGAACTGATAGAAGCCATTATTCAAAACTGGTTTAGAGTTATTACACCAGAAGATTTGGCTCGTCTCGTCAACTCCATGCCTCGCAGAATTTAGTCTGTCCTAAAAAACAAAGGTTATCCTACCAAATACTAATTTTGTTGATAATAATCATTGTACCATTTTTTTAAATATATCTACTAATAGCTAACGGCTGTTGTTTTATTTATTTTTATATTTTTAGAGGATTTTCCCCATTAAAATAGATGTTAAATATTAAGTAGAAGCATAAAATGATGTCATAAAATTATAGATAAACTTATAAATAACATAAGTCTTGTGAAAAAGAGGAATGCTGATAACAAAAGTAAAATTTTTGAAAAGTTTCCAGAATTTTGGCCACTAGTGTAGATTTACTTTTTTAAGAACGCCATAAATAGAAATAATTTGTAGATAGTTGGGTTCAAAAATTAGTTCTAATAATTTTATAAAATTCTGACACAACTCAAAATAATGCATTATCATTAACAGAAAGTACTGTATTACTTTATTGTGTTTTTGAGAAAGGACGGCATATCTCAAAATATGATAGTATCGTGTAAAATGTCGAACCAACTTTTCTTATTATTTTATTAGCAATAATGACACTTCTACCATCTGACGGCCATAGGCATAAACTATATGACGTTATCACACAAAAAAATACAGAATATTAAAATATGTTCATTAACAGTCCATTTTTCACTTTTTTGAGATATGGCGGTCTTCTTCCAAGGTAGCGATATAATAAAACATATGTTGTTTCTACCAGGAGCCCTTTGGAAAATACCGTAATATAAAACGAGTGTTAATTTTAACAAAAATTCTAGTTGTATATATGTTTGATGCATTTGCATTAACTCAATAAACGATGCGGTTACGAGTAGCTAAAGGATAAAACTCCAAGAACACGAGATGAATATGTCACCCTCAGGCAGCAGGTGGATCAAACAGTACGACTGGAGAAGAAAAATAAAAAATATTAATAGAAATAAACAAGGTAACAATATCTTACAAATAATTACAACAAATAAATGGAAAAAGCATTACACAATGACACGGCACGTCGGGAATGAGAACTTCAGTTCTACGAAACAGGACCTAGGACAGGTGTTCCGTTGTTTGACAGCCGGTCGTACTGCAGTCAATTGGCTTATTGGTTATATTATATACATGGTTACAAGGATAGATTAAAAAAGTGACAGGGCTGCAGCTATGCTATTAACTGTAGATTTGTTATATTTGTTATACAAACGCATACACAATTAACACATGAACAAAGGGCAAACCAGATAGTCAAATTACAACTGGTTTATGACATGGTGAGATTTGTTGCGACTACGGGGCTCTTCAATTTCGAAATGTAACACCATCGAGCGCAAGGGATACATGGGAACACGTGTTGTCTAAGCGATTTCTCAGATAGGTGGCCACCTGTGAAGGATTATAATATTAGTACAGTATGAGCAAACTGCCGTGCCTGACAGCATTTTGACTTAACTCTTGGGAACAAAATGAGTACGAGAAAAAAAAGAGATGGTCCAGAAATATATGACTTTTCTGAATCCCTAAATAAAAATGTAGAAGGTGTCAACGACCCCAATGAGGGTCCTACAGACGAACCTTCAGCGCAATAAGACAGCTTCCGCAGAACTTACTGATGCTAAGGAAGGATTCCTGAGGACTTTTATAATAGTTAATGAAAGTAGTTATGGAGTTAAATTTTAATATTTTTAACGACCTTCCGAATATGATATACTTATTTTGATTTAATAATATAAATAATATAATGATTTCTTCACTTCCGTAAATAACGTCTAACTGATATTTAACCTGATACGTTGGCTGTTAGTTACAATTCGATGTAACTAGAACAAATATTCTAAAAATTACAAACCTTTGGAAACATTTGCCTAATCGTTATAGATATTTGAAATTTACTAACGATTAATCTGATATGTTTTTAAAGAGTACTAAAAAAATCTACAAATCTAACCTTACAAGTGACGTCATATTAATGTGGTGTATATCAAGTCACATATTTATCATCAGTGGACTAGATGAAACATCAAAGTATGGCAAATATTTTAACAGTTTAATTATACATTAAACTTAACGATGGGAACTAATTAATGATTTCAGCTAAGTAATTATTATCAGATATTTTAAAATGAACTTCTAACGAGGGGATTATATGTTGATCATATTTTTGAACAGTAAATGAAACTAGAATAAAATGGCTAATAATTGATCGTTGCTCCGATCGAAATAAAAAACATTTAATGTGCTAATAGGGAAACATATGTATCTAATTTGTATTAAATTGTGCGGAACCCGATAGCCGTGCGGGGTAGCGCGGTCTGTACGGCTACGGGAAAATAAAAAGGCAATGGGCGATCCCTAAATGGAGCAAGGTACTAAGAATCTCCTGATCATCTAGAATCATAAATAAATTTTTCATGGAATGTAAAAAGCATGTACGAGTCACGAAAAATTCATAACCCGATTAAATAAATAAAGCATCAAGAAATAAGTATCCTGTAAATAAGTGAAATGAGATGGACACATTCTGGCAAAGTAACTATAGACTATACTCTATACTACGCTGGAGAACACAATCCAAAACACAGAAATAGGTAGGAATGATTGTGACGAAGGATGCAGACAAAGCAATAAACAATCTATTCTCAAATAAACAATTTCTAAATACACAAAATATAGAAAAACAACTATTGAGAACAATTAAAATAAGACAAAACAGTTATTTCGGTTATTTGCTACCTAACGAAAAGTACTACATTCCTCAATTAATCAAGGCAAAATAGAGGGGAAACGAGGTATTGGAAGAAAAAACTGTCCTGCCTACGTAATATTGACTGGAGAAGACTAGGCTTTGAAGAACTTATGCGTATAGCTGAAGACAAGGAAATTTCTGCCACCATAACCGCTAACCTCCAATGATTGAGACGGCACATGAAGAAGAGTAAATTAATTTGTTCATTCATTTTAATTATCTGTATCCTTCTTTAGATCGGATCTGAATCGTTCACAAAAATCCAATTGTGGAATAACATGTGATAGTTCCCATCGCTAATTAACATATAGTTTAGTCCATGTAGCTTAGTCTAAATTACAATTAAATATAATTACAACCAAACAATAAAACGAAAGGTTTCATTTTGATTTTCTTTTCTCGATTAAATACAATAAAAACTCTTTATTCGTTGAAAATTAATCCTTAAATATACCGTTTTTACATTTTTATTTGAATTATAAATATGAGATTTATATGGTGTTCACTCAAATGTACGGCAATGAATAATAAGTCGATGTCATTCAGCATCGATGGCTCATATAGCAGTGGTTGCGTTTGTCAAAAAATTTGGTCAAGCTAAAAATCACAGAATTTGAGAAGTGTTTTGAAATTTAACCGATAAACCTACTCCTGGATATTAAAACTAACACAATATGAGTTTTTAAAAGAAAGAGCCTTCTTAGTTTCTTAACGGTTGCATTTCTATTCAATTCCAGTCTCACCATTCTCCTATACGTATATCGAGGTCTACCTCTTATCAGAGAGACTTGTAAAGACTAAACTAAACTTAAACGCAGGGTCTAGCTGGAAATTATAATAACATTATATACCAGTATATGCTATATACTCTCTATATACGGAAACTTGTAAAACTTGGAAAACAAAAAGCTGTTTGTTTCCTACTTTGATCGACTATTGGTGCTGTCTCTCAACTCTGATTTAAAACGTAAGATAAATAGAATCCAAGTATATCCACCCACTGCAGACAAGGATGAAGACACCATAGAGGCCTTCTATGAACAAATTGGTAATGTCAAAGTTATCTAAAAGACATGATATAAATATAATGGGCGATTTAAATGCTAAAGTGAGCCAAGGAGAAGTGGAGAATTGTGTGGTTGGATGTGGACTCGGGGAGAGGAATGAACGTGACGATAGGCTGGTTAATTTCTGCTGCTGTCTCTCAACTCTCATTTAAAACGTAAAATAAATACAATCCAAGTATATCCACCCACCGCAGACAAGGATGAAGACACCATAGAGGCCTTCTATGAACAAATTGGCAATGTCTTAAAGTTAAATAAAAGACATGATATAAATATTATAATGGGCGATTTAAATGCTAAAATGAGCCAAGCAGAAGTGGAGAATTGTGTGGTTCGATATGGACTCGGGAAGAGGAATGAACGTGGCGATACGCTGGTTGATTTCTGCATCAATGAGTAACTCATAATTGCGAATAACTTCTTAAACGTAGAATATACACATGGAGGTCACCAGCTGACAATAACAACAAAATAGTAAGAAATCAAATTGATTATATCATCGTCAACAGAAGATATAAAAATTCTATAATATCCAAAACTTATCCAGGAGCTGGTATATCCTTCGATCGCCAGCCAGTTGTTTTGTTGGTGAGAGTGAAACTAAAGACTGTAAAGAGCACTAGCTCCAAGAAAACCATGGATACAAGGCCACTCAAATAACACATAGGCGGAAACTAAATTTAAAATAAACGAGAATAAATTATTTAAGAAAAGTCAATGAAGATAATGCGGGAACTATAACTATTGACCATAAATGCGTAAACATTCAACATGCCCTTGTGTCAATTAGAAAAGAGACCCTCAAAATTATTTAATGATGAAAGAGAAAAACTGTCATTAGAAACCACAGAGGATACCGAACCACCAATATTACAGAGAGATATCAAAATACAGAGAGGAGTTCGCCAGGGTTGCCTATTGTCCCACTACTTTTCAATGTCTATAGGAAAGCAGTATTTAAAGAAGCACTCTTAGATTCAATAGAGGGTATATCTATCAATGGAGAAATTTTGAACAACTTTCATTTAACATGGAGCTTCAAGAAGAATGTATGAGGAAACATGAAGTCAAGAGACTTCTCAGCGATGGCGATGTAAGTAACCTGTAAATCCAAGCTTATTAGAAAGCTAAAGGAGGATGTTAGGTATAACTTTATTCCACTAATACATCAACAGATTACACCCATGTAAATCACTATTATTGTTGCACCTTTTTCATAGAGTATAATGTTGATGTATTGGTGGAATAAAGACATTCCTAACATCTCCCGCTAGCTTTCTAATAAGCTTGGATTTACGGGTTACTTAAATCGAAATCGATGAAAAGGATTCTGACTTCATGTTACCTCACATGAAGGTCGCTATTGGCATATACTGGATATATTATATTATTATAATCGCCAGCAACAGACTGCGTTTCAGTTCAGTTCGCCTTCACAAGTCTCCTTGATAATGGAACACCCTGTACATTTTTATATTTTTAAATACACCTTAATAACTCCTCAAAGAATTATATCATGTAGGGTCTATTATGAATATTACAAGTTAAAATTTTGAAGTTATACAGTGTGGAAACCATTTATGAAATAAAATTGTTTTGTGTCCTTATTTTAGAAAATTATAAAAAACGCTGGGACACGTCAACTTTTATATTCAAATGTGTGTTTTTTGAACGCAAATTTAAATGTACAATATGATTAACGAAGTCTAACATAGTCCATTATCTTTATTTTTAATAGAATATCCATATATATTTTTATGTTTTTAAAATTTTCTTAGCAACCTAATCTTAACAAACTATATTATATAGGATCTATTATGAACAGATTAGGATCTATTATGAATAGAGAAGAAATTGAAATACAAAACCGAATATATTAATACTTAGTTTAGAAAATTGATGTCTGTATTTAGCTAATTATAAAACATACCATTATTTAAATTGTGATAAATTATTAATTTCCAAATTTTATGGATTTAATGTGAAGAAAATTATACATAGTTTCAAGATTTCACCTTACGTGAATCACCCTGTACATTTAAATTTATATTTAAAAAGTGCACATTTATATATACAATCAAATCTCACAATTTTAGAAAGTGACTCATGTTTTAATTATTTTTTGTAGGCCAGTAAAATTGGACGTTTACCCTGTAGAAAAAATATTTTTGTTCTGACAAAAGGAGAAAATTTAATTATTATTTAATAAACAAATTAGAGGATTATTGCAGGATCTGTTTAATCTCTTAAAAAATAACAAAAACCTTCTTCTGACTGTTTAAAGAATATGCGTTGAGATAGCAGAGATCTCATTTTATACGAAATCAATTTCAATAATTTGACTGGTCTAGGTTTAAACCGTTCAAATGTTTTGGCAAATATTTGGGTTCTAAGAAAAATGTAACGTTGTCAGCGTGTATAATTCAACTTAAAGTTATCTGCAATGTTGTAGTTAATATCTTTCTCTAGCGGTAGATAATGTCTGCGATCAACATCATCATCGCAAATTACGGCGATGTAACTGCCAACAACGCCATTGTTCGGGTAGCAATTTTAATGTCTGTTATCTGTACGTCGGTTTCATAAGCGCACTACAGGGGTTTCGTAAAGCAAAGGCAAAGAACAGAATTATTTGTAGTATTATTACTAGTGAAGGAGCATTTACGTTTACTTTTTGTGAATTGTGAGTAATTTAGTTTAATTCAATGTGGTGGCAAATAATAAATATGACTGACAGTAGTATAGTGAACCGTGTATCAAAAAGAAACGTCAAAATTTAACATGCGAAGAAAAAACTATGATTGGAAATGTATTTGAAGGACCTCAAGCCAGAGAACAAGATATGAATGTAAGAGATGCAGTTACATTATGCAGTATTTTGACAAAAGTTTCCGAAGCTAGTGTGTACAGAGTAATTAAAACAGACGATGAAACAAACGATAATAATACTTCGAAGGTTGAGATAAGAGGAAGGAAACAAATACAATTCGATGATACAACCAAACAGGGCATTCGTCGTGCAGTACATGAATTTTATTTCAAAAAGGAATTACCAACTATAAAAAAATACTTATTCTCAATCTAATAAAAATATTCTAAAAATATCAAGACGTGTTTTGTTACGTACTTAACGTGTAATGAACTTTAAAGGTATTTCAATAGAAAGAGGAAATGGAATAGTACCCCTATTGAAAAATAAGAAATTATTTTATGGCGCAGAAACTATCTCAAACAAATAACAGAATTTCGAAGAGATGGAAAAAAACATATACGGATAAAATATTGTTTAATGGACATACTGTGACAAAAATATGGCAGGATTTAAATGTGAAAAGCAAACGACAAGTTTTTATAACTGGTTTTTCGATAGGTTTGAAAGCCCCATCCGGAAAGGGAAAACGCCTTATTAGCTATATTGGTAGCGACTTAGGATTTGTTGAAGGAGGTTTAAATGCATTTGTTTCCAAAAAGACTAAAGATTCCCATGAGGAAATGGATGCAAATCATTATAAAAAATTGGTTTCAGATATTCTGTTAAAAATCGAATCAGGATCTGCTATTATTATGGATAACGCTCCATATCACTGCCGGCGTGTAGAACAGTTATCAACCGCTAAATGGAAAAAAGCCGAGATTGCTTACTAAAAAACATATTAAATTCGATGAACCAATTTTGAAAATCCGATAGAACATATGTGGGCTTAAATAATAATGAAGTAGCAAGGAACAATGTTAGTTTCAAATTCAATTATGTAAAAAATCTGCTTAAGTGCCTTCAGCAATGTGATCTTACAGTCGTGAATAAAATTCATCTAGCATCTAGTGAAAGACGAGTAGAATATGTGGAACCATGATAACTTCATTGAAATTACCATGGAACCAGTAGTTGTGGATCTAGGCGAAGATACTACTGATGAATCTAAAGATGACAAAGATGGCTCAGATTAGATTATGTATGTTAGTTTTTATTTGTACATTTAGTACATTTATTACTAGTACTGTTTCGTACCAACAATTGTTTAAGTACTTGAGTTTCAGTTTTATCTGTACTAAAAGTTACTAGGAATTGATGCGGCTGGTCATACAAGGGAAGGTGGAAGGCAAAAGTGGACCTGGGAGAAGACGCACGTCCTGGTTGAAGAATCTGAGACAATGGAGTGGGAAAACGTCAATAGAACTTTTCAGAACGGCTGCAGATAGAGTCAAATGGACCATGATGATCGTCAATGTCCTTAGGGATGGGGCATGTTAAGTTACTAGAAGATCAATTAAATTTAATCCTTGAATCAGTCATAAGTTTATTAATTTAAACGAATAAAGGGCTTCTCCCAAAAAATATATTTACCAAGGACTAGTTTTCTTCATCTAAGGCATCTATAAAATAAGAAAATAATTTTTATGGAAAATTTCTTTCCTTAAAAATATTTTAAGGAAAGAAATAATTGTATTTCATAAGTGGTTTCATAATATGGTTTCCATATGTAATATTTTGTAAAGGATTCTACGAATTCTGGTTCCTATACGAATGTTATCTATAAATGTACATTAATATTTTTTGGGTTGACATTGAATTATTGTAATCACCACCTAATAGGCCTGGCATCTTAAAAGAGAGATCTGACATATACCTCCATCTGCCAGCCAGTATCAAGTGATAGATGTAGATGGAGAATATCAAGTACGGATGCAGTAAAGAGTTTTCCCAGAATACCATTGAAAACTGCTATGATGCGAAGCTATTGTATTCCAGCTTTTTAACAAGTTTAATTTGTATCATGATTCTTTTGACTAACTATTACAACTGCTTCATGATTTAAAATATGATTCTCATTGAGTTTCGTCAATTTCTTTCTCACGTATGTATCTATTAACTACTTTATTGTACGGGACTAAACCATAATTATAATTAAAAGAACCATGTTTGTATAAAACCAATTTAAGTTTTTAGTCTCATCTAGTGTAATAAACAATGTATGTACATACTTGTTACTATGTTAGTTTCGGATCCGCCAATAAAGAGTTTTTAGAGTATCCTACAAAAATGATATCAAATAAAAGAAAATAGTTTTAAATCTATGAGCTGAGAAACAGGCAAAGGAAGTAAAATACACGGATTATAAATACCCGAATACCCGGATTACTAATTTAGAAGTAAAAATATAACACTAAACAGCATTTCCTTTAAGTTTGTTTACGACATAAATGACCTACCCACGACGTCACATAACCAACTGTCTAGAAATTCCCGAACAATCATTTTATTCACAAGGAATCAGTTAATTTCCTGTATTCGGCTGTATACCATACATCAAAAAAGATTTTTAATGAAAAATCCTTTATAAAAAGTATATTTTTTAAAAGAACCCTTTCGGGTTACATCAAAGAACGTTTAAGGAATAAATATTCCATCTTCAGTGCTTCTACTAGGTATACATGTTCAAAGCCACTAAATATACGAGTAAAAACCCTTTAAATGTTGTTAAATTAGTTTGAAATTACATTGTTGCTGATAATTTTGTAGGTTGTTAAAGTTTGAAGTAGATTTACTTAATGTCAACGTAAACTCCCAACTAGGGTTACTGGTCCGGAGACGTAGGTCCATTTAGAGACTACGTCTCCGGACCAGTAACCCTAGTTGGGAGTTTACGTTGCCATTAAGTAAATCTACTTCAAATTTTAACCTCCGACAAAACTTTCGTGGTCTTCCTACTGATCGTCTTCCTATTGGGGAACCGTCTCTTGCCGTCTTTACTACTCTATTTGTTGTCATTCGGCTTATATCATAGTTCCATTCTACTCTTCTATTCCTTACCCAGTTCTTGATGTTCTCCACCTTGCATCTAAGTCGTATATCTGTACTTAGGAACTGTTGATACTTCATTATTGATTCTGTTGATTCATTATACGTCATAATTCCCTAAAATATCTACTATCCCGACAATACGGCAACGCTGTTTCAAAATGACTTCAATGACAATGTACAATAGACTTATAAGGAAATGAACATGTGGCACTACTATTTGGCGTGATACTTGGTGCCTTTGACTTGGAGTAGTTTACCGACTGCGGACGGAAAGTGCAAGTAGTATGTCGAGTTTCATATCATCTTTATACACACAATTTGATATGTGTCAAGAATTTGCCAAATACGTGTCAAGTGCCGCGTAGTGAGTAATTGCGTTACAAGATAATCCCCATTTTAAATAAATAAACACCTGTGATGTCAGAAGTTAAAAAATGCTGTGTAACTAAAATACAGACTTGAAATAAAAAAAAAACGTTTAAAATTAAAAGATTTTAACTGGAAAATTTAACCAAGCACACGTGTACTGTTCCTAGTGCCTACAGATCAGCTCATAGATTGAATTTTGACTTATAACATAAAATATACAAAAAATGACTCCTTTTAAACGCCCTTATATTGATTAGATTATATATTTACATCATTTCCTAAAACTACCAATTATTACAAAACTTAACTGGACGGTACATACAAATTGAACTGTCGTTGAACATTCGCTACCATTAAAGACTCAGGATGGTAAACACTGGCAGTGGGACCTCCTTTTATTAGAAGACAAAGAATACACTTTGTTTTCCAAACAAAAGTGTTGCCCGGGAATACAAGGACTACTGGGATGTACTACCTAAATTTTCGCTAATAATACTATTGTCTGTACTACTTTCACTGACATTTTTACTTTTTTGGGGATTCCCCTGGGATTTGAATGGGCTCTTGTTACAGTCTGATATTATTTTATTGTGACTTTTTACTTTTGTTTCTTTCTTGCCAGTCTTTTCGTTGTTATTATTCGTTTTGTTTGATTGTTGCAGTTCTTCTAAGAGACTAGCTTTATTATGATCAGATTTTAAGGATAAATCATCTCCACTGTACATAAAATCTTCTTCATAGTCCGCATCCGTGTCGAATAGTTTATCAAGTTCACGTAGGTTTGATTTATCTTTAAAACCCTTGTTATATAATGAAGGTAGTATGTCATTAACCCGAGATTTGTTAAGAGGAGGGAGATCTGAAAGAGAACTTAAATTACTTTTGGACTTTAATTTATCAGACTTTAGAGAAGATAATTTCAGCTTATCGCTAATATTTTCTTTTTCAGTCTCAAATAACCCATTTTGTTTGATTTCAGGAACTATTTCTTGATCAGTTTGAACCAAGTCTTCTGGCAAGGAACTCGTATCATCATAGGTATCGTCACTTTCTTTGTTATTATGGGTACTATCTAATTTCTTACTAGTGTCCTTTTGAGCAGATGATAAGTCATTTTCATTATGACTACGGCTACTATGTTTGGGGTTTAGTATTGGACTGAGAACATCAAAAGTGCAGTTTAAGTTTGTTTGTCGAAGTCCGTTTGGGATTTCCAAAGAAACCTTTGAATGTTCTTCACTATTATTTCCTAAATCAAAAAAAATATTACAGTAAACAAATATTATGGTAAATAAAAATCTGCAAATGTGATACACAAAATATTAACAACATATACTGGCTGTTTCACGATAGCCTTACATTATCTATATAACAGCAAACTACTTACAGGTAATTTATGAAAATTGGTTTATGTTTATGGATTACAAGTTACGACATACTTAAAGAAAATATTTAGACAAACATGCTACTTTCGGTTATACCGAAAGTAGACAACAACTTTGTTATTTTAAAAGAAAGATACTATATATTATTACATTTTTAGATTTAGCGTAAAATTCTAGACAAAAAATCGGTTGCCTGTAAAGTCGGTTTTACGGGCGAAGATTTTACGTGACAACGTCTTTTTCTCGGTAGAATATTTATTGATATGAATATTATTAAATTGCACAATAGGAACAAGGAATTGAATGAAAATAAGAATTGCACAAATTTTAACTATAGAAATATATTTTGTTTACTAAAACATTGTACATGTAAACTTAAACTTAACTAATTTCTATTTGAGTGATTTTGTTGAGGATAGGACGATGATAGGAGAAATATGAAATAAAAGGAAGTGTTTCTGCTGTAATGTGTCTTGAACGCCAAGAACGCTCGAGAAAGACAGAGACCAGTGATGTTCCGTGGAGCTTATCCAATATCGGGAGATGCCTTCGGCAAAATTCGGTAGATTTCGGTAGATCATATGCAATGACGTAAATTATATATATAAATATATATATATATATATATATATATATATATATATATATATATATATATATATATATATATATTATAATACAGTGCGTCCAATTAAGTGAACACCATAATGGAATTTTTTTTTAGTTTTATGACCTAAAACCTAAAATCAATCATCAATTAAATTTTTTGAGCCATATACACGAGGTTTGTCAAAAAATATGAACATAAAATTCATATTTTTTGATAAACTGCCTATATTACTAAAACAATTTAATATCTGATGATTGTATTCTAAGTTTTAGATCATTCAGAACTTTTTAGAAAGAATAACTTTTTTCCATAAAACTAAAAATAGAAAAGTTTCCCATTATGGTGGCGACTTAATGGTTCAAAAGTTAAAGACCTTAAATAATTATGCTGAACTAATTATTAGAAATAACCATAATTCATTGAATTTTGTTTAATAAATAAAGAATCAAATTATTGGGACCAGATGCTCACATCAGCTATTATGATACAAATAAGGTTTAATAATATTTTGAGAAATAGTTATAGGTCATAATATTTACAGAAAGTTAAAACGTTCTGGTTCAAATAGATGTAACAACCATTATCTGCTAATGGATTAAGTCGGCAGTCAAAGAAAACCGACAGCACACACACCGTCATTTAGCTAATAATTTATCACTTGATACTTGAGATTCTTTGAGAATTGAAGAGACGTGTGTGAATGATTATGATTACGGAATGATGTTTATACAATATGTTATTATTAGGTATAAAATTACGAACTTGAATCTCGGGGTATTTCGCTTTCTTTGCATCTTTGCAAATATATTTTTAAACACTATAGGGAAGTATCAAATGAATTTTAATACAAACGTATTAAAAATACCAAGTATTAGGTTACACTGAAAAGTTTTTTGATGGTAACAGAAATAAAAAGATAAATTGTATTATCCGAATTTATTTTCAAGTCATTGTGATATTTGTTTTAAAATTAGGTAGATTCAAGGGGCAGTTCGGTAGATCGGTAGATAGGAATCAAATTCGGTAGATCTACCGAAAAATCGGTAGACGGAACAACACTGACAGAGACACAAGCACGGAAGCACGCACCGATTCAACGCGCCTAATTCTCTAGTGCTGCGCGCGCAGCGGACCAATCATGTTTGAGTGGGAGAGAGACGCAAGGCATTCGCCGGTCCGGCGGGCCTCTCTCTCGTTCGGTGACTCACTGTAACAGACGTGAGCGGGCGTTACACTTTTTCATGAATGACTCCGAGCCACAACCTGATTTAAGACGTTGTCACGTCAAAATTTGTAAAGGGTACCATGGGTCAAGATTCATATTTTGAGTTATTCGTCTTTGTTCAAAACTTTTGACAGATATAGACAATGTTTTCAAACTTAATATGTCATTCATTCACAAACATAATGTCTTGAAAACCTTTGTACACAAAGAGTAGGTAATGTTCTTTCAGGAATTTACATCGAAATCGAATTTCTAAATATAGGGAGTTGACAAATAGTAAATCAACAATTTTAAATGAAACACCCTGGAATTTATAATTTTATTGCAAAAAGAAGTCAACTGTCTTTCAAATAGTATTATGGTTCCGTATACCTAAAGTTAATACTTTTGGACTTATTGTGGTTTAATGTTAAAGGTAAGATTTTATTGTTTTATTTTAGCAGGCTGTGTATGAAGATATCATAATTGTCATTATTTGTGGTTAATGATACTTTTACAAAGTAATACAAATGCCTCATTTAGAATGAAGACCGCGTAAATATTTTAATAATATTGTTAAAAGATATCCAGATCGATCACAACCTACCCATGTCATCGTAAAGAGATTTTAAGATAAATAGTTTGAAAAGATTGTCTCTATCTGTAAACATTTTTGAGTTTCCACCTATGGTGGTATCTTATACAGATGTTGTTTAGAATTTTACGCAGAATCTATAAATGCAATAATATACATGTTGTTCCATTTAAAATACCAAAGTTGTCGTTCACTTCCGGTTGTACCGGAAGTGGCATGTCTATCATAATATTTTATTTAAGTTGGCATCTTGGCATCATTTAATCTCCATAAAAACATTTTCATAAATATCGTGTAATTAGTTTCCGAAATATAGATCATGTAAGCTAGTCGTCAAACTCTTGTATAGTAAATGAAGAAGTAAGTGGTGATCCATTCTCTTCAGTTTGGTTTTGGAGAATATTTTAAGTAAAACGGGTACAAACAGAACTGAGCTTATGCATCATAGGAATCATCAAGGTCTAGCGCTTACTGATAATATAGCAGTCAAGAACCAAACAAGAATTAAAACAAACAATAAAAACCCTTAACAGGTTGACTGCCATGTGCACCAATATGGTGCACACTATCATATCCATAAGTTTGTTTGGGAAAATCAATATATCCGTCAATATATAACAAATATAGTATGTGCACCAATGTGGTACTCATGGCTTCACAGACCTGACTAATTTAATTTGACCTTGTCCATCCCGATTCGGCACGAAGTTGATGCGGTCGGCTCTTGCCAGTGTTGAACTATTTATAGGAATAACAGCTTTTGTTAGTTGACTGACGGTTCAGCAAGATGGATGACCGAGAAACAGAACGTGTGTTACGATTATACAGAGAGATTCCTACGCCTTCTATATGAAGTGAAAGCGAGTTTGATCATAGTGATTTAGACCCCATGTTTACAGCGAATAATGAGGAGGCGTTGAGTAATACAGAGAATGATAACTCCACTGACTCCGCTAATTCGCCAAGAGTAGCAAATATACTGCTCTTGCCAGGTAATTTTTATAAGTAGAATATTAACTTTTTTTATTTATTTTTTAGGTACTGTATCTGATTGGAGCAGACCAGACGCCACAAAAGTTAAAAATATTATCTACAATAAAAACAATGAAGACGTAGGTATAAATTCCGATATTACCGAGACTACACAATGGAAATCCAATTGATTTTTTGACCTATTCTTGAATGATAATGTTATTTCAATAATTGTTCAAGAAACCAATCGCTAGATGTTCTCGAGTGCAACAATGGATTCTCACTAACGATGAAGAAATCCGTGCATTTCTTGGATTAGTATTATGTATGGGACTTCCAAATGCCCTGAATTTCACATTACTGGAAAAAAGATAACTATTTGTTGACCAGTAAAATAAGCGACAAAATATCAAGAGTCCGTAATAGAATATAATATCGGCAAATCTGCTATTGATTTATCTGACCCTAATGCCATCGAGCTTTAAGAAGATGTGTAAAATGGTATTGAAAAGTTGCATTGGAGATTATTCTAAATACAGCTGTAGTAAACGTCATCAAAACGTCAAATCATGCAGTGTAAACACGATTTTTTAAAACATCCTAGAAACGAGGAATCATAACAAATCTCATATGATATTGTCATATGATAAAAGCATGTAGTGTAAAGTCTACTTAAGATAAGTAGGGTTTAAGTTAAGCTAAAAAATAAAATAACTATAATAATTGAATATATATTACCTGAAAAATATGATTTTTTAATTTATTCTATAGCATTACCCATTTATTTCAAGTATCAAAATATGCACGCCACTGTTTCACAATGTTCTAAGTAACCTATGTACAAATTTATTGTATCTACCGGTGGGCGTGCTCGAAATACCTATCATAAATGCGCGCCCTTGGTCCTTCATATTTGGCGACTACTGTATTCACCTATTCTCACTTCTGAGATGTGAATGTGATATGTCAATTTATAAACATTTTATAAAATACTTACGAAACAAGACTTCCAGATGACAATAAATAGTAATCATAAGAACTAACCTGAGCAAATGTTTCCGGGGGTTGAAATGCTTTTGATTTCACTGCTAATACTGTCAGACTTATTATCTTCGATATTTCCATTAACATTAATATTAACTTCCAAGTTTCTCCTTGATTTTTGAGCAATTTTGAGGATTTGATACAGAAGTGGTTCGCTGTTATCTTCGCTAGTTTTCAATCCAAACTGTTGAGCTATTCTTTGTTTTTCTTCTCTTTGGCAATCACAATCTATGTAAGACTCTGGCTCATAGACAGCGAGAGTGAAGCACAAATTGAAGAATTCTAAAAACTCGTGTACAAGGTAAAACATAGATTTTCCGTCACTACTTTCCATAAATGTTTTGATTTTGTTGTTTAATAAGGGCTGGTATTTACTTATCTAAAATCACAATATTTACAATTTAGTGAATATATTTAAAAAATATGAAACTTGATATTACTAACTACTGTAACATAAAGCATTTATTCGTAAAATTCGTAAAACAACTAGAGGAACTTGCTCAAACCCGGGCCCCATTATTAAAGCGGGCCCCTAGGTTGATATATCTACGTACAGTTGCAAAGCGGCAACACTGTTAAACATTAAACATTTAATTTTACATCGGGATTTAATATTACATTAAAAAAAACATATAGAAGTTAAAACACTTCACCATTGTATTTAAGTAGGTATATAAAAACATATAGTTAAAACTTTTACAAGTGTCGTCAAAATTTATACAGTAGCATAACGTTTTCGATCTAATCAGATCATCTTCAGTGCCTTATGTAGTTGAAGCTAACAATGAATTTGTGGCTATGACATCCATATATGGGTTTACATCATTCCAAAATTAAATTATATGGTGACTCTAGGTCGATGACATTGGATAGAATTTAATACTTGAGGAGCTACATGTCTCCCTGCTCGGTTTTTCTTTTTCACGGAACACGTGGTTCTTGTCAGTTAAAACGACACAGACCAACTGGCTGAGGTGACAGGAATATAATTTAAGAAGACAGCTAAACATGACGAGGTATGGGTGTGTTCCGTAACTAATGTAATTTTTAAAAATTATAAAATTTTATTTTGTTCTAATAATACCTAATATCTTATTAATGAACCTTTAGTTAAAATTAAATTTGTTTAAATGATAAAATTTCTTGCCTTAAATCTGCAAATCTCTTATTGAAAAAACAAGTGAGTTATTAAAGTGGAATTAATGTTTGAGGTTGAATCTATGACATCATAGGTGGTATGAAAATTGATTAATGCAGAAAATGATGTGGTACTATCCACATAATAGTGTAAGAAATGATATAAAAAATAAGTATATAAAAAAAGATTAATCGTGCTCTAACCATTATATTATTTTAATGAGGACATTACAAGCTACTGATTCATGGTGTAACATTTGACTTTACTTGATTTTAAATAAGAAATAAGAAATTTAAATTTTAGTTAAGGGTTGCTTAATCCGGTCTCCCCAAAATTTCCTAATGTGGGAAATGTCCTAATGCCCTTTTTGTCTTGTGAAATTGAAATTGATAGATAATATTTTGCAGATACCATGCCAAAAACCGAGACATTGAGATCATGGTCCTCTTCAGACATGTCAAGAGCGATTGACGCTCTCCAAAAAAAGACAATGGGCTTAACAAAAGTTCTAATTCAGTTCATCTCTAAAAAAAGTTGGTAGGCCACCGGTTTTTTGCAATAAACTTGAGGATGAACTGGTTCATTATTGTTTAGCCATCATTATTTGGCCTTACACGAACAGATTGATGAAGAATGACCTTTCAAACATAAAATAGCTGGGCAAAAATGGGCAAGCTTTTTTTAAAAACTTTACAAGCTTTACAAAAAGAAATTATCAGAACGAAAACTAACTGGAACATCCTTTGCAAGAGCTTTAGGATTCCGTAAAGAAAATACAGATAGGTTTTTTAATCTTCTAGCAGAGGTTTATGACAGAAATTTTCAATGTAGATGAAAGTGGTATATCTATTGTACAGTCAAAAGTGGTTAAAGTAATTGGTTTACGTGGAAAAAGGCAAGTTGCTGCACTGATATCTGCTGAACATGGATCTCTAATCACAATCGTTGCCTGTATGAATGCAACTGGAATCTTCGTTCCTCCTTAAATCATTTTCCACTAAAGAATTTGAGGGATCAACTAAAAAAAAAGGGGGGTCCTCCGGGAACCATACTTGCGGTTCTTCCCTCAGGATGGATAGAAGCCAATCTGTTTAAAATGTGGTTCCAACACTTTATAACATTTGTAAAACCTTTGAAAGAGAATCCTGTGATTCTCATTTTGGACGGACATTTCAGTCACACTCAAAATATTGATTTAATCATTTTGGGCAGACAAAACTATGTTTCAATTGTATCACTCCGACCACACTTTTCACACAAAATACAACCACCTGACAGAACATTCATGGGACCTCTAAAAGTCATGTACAGCGAAGAAATTCAACAATGGTTATGACATAGTAACCAGTCTGTTAGTGCTTATGATGTAATGGAGAGGTAAATATCATATCTCTCTGAGTTATCTCTCAGTGAAACTGAATTGAATGTTATTGAAATTGACCCGTTAGTACCATCAGCATCAAGAGCATCTGATTTAGTTGTTTCCCAAAGTCATGTGAATCCTGTAAAGCTAACCTTTTATCCTCAGAGAAACAAAACTCTACCCAGAGCCAACCTCAGAATGAACATGGAGCACAGCAAAAACTAAGGAAAGAGCTTCTACTAGGAGTTCAACATTTATAACTTATTACAAATCACAATTAGAAGAGGCTGTAATAATTAGAGAGGAGAAAGTATCTAACGCCAGTAAACAACTGAAACGTGGTAGAGATTGTGGTTCAAAATGTCTCCTGTTACAAAGAAAAGAGGAGGCTAAGAAAAATCCTAAGTTCAAGGGAGAATCTAGCTCCAGTGGAGACTCGGATGATGCCATATTCTCAGGTTCTTCTGAGTTAGAAATTTACCAGGTGTATCTTTCGTCACAGCTGAAGAGAATGCTGAGTGTTTGTTTTGTTGTATTAAATCTTCAGATGACTGTAAAGGAGAGCATTGGGTTAAATAGGTACCTTCTGCATTCCCTCTGAGCTCACGTTCAGTGTCCAAGGGCAGAAAAACACAACTACATGTGCGAATAT